>NC_085140.1:100341323-100658757 GCF_024139115.2 Armigeres subalbatus
CATTTGGAGAATTAATCTTAGAATGTTTGGGATATTCCAATAAGACATCAATGTAAATTGATTCGATATCTGTCAAAAGTAATCTTGCTCTGCGAGCAGCGTTATTCGATAAATATTGAACTGTTACTTTTATGTTTAATTTCAGTTTAATTCTCAAAATGAAACAGATCCTAAGTACACGCACTGTTTGTCATGAGCATTAGCATTGAGCAATTCGCAATTCGTAGGTGGTAAAAGCCAAGACTATTGTACGAGAGTAGCATCATTTTTATCCGTTACCTCCGTTACCTCAGGTAATGATTTGGGACTAATCAGTAATCACTACCTCTTAGATGGAAGCAATGCACTTTCCAATAGTCGAGATCTGTCCTGGCCACGTCCTTGCGAATGCTGAGGAAGGGGAAGGATGGTTAGTTGGATACCTACTTAAGAAATATGCAGAGAAGCCTACGACCTCTCATATGTGCCAAGAGAGATTTTGGGATTGTGTGGAAGGTCATAAAAGTAGGAATCGTTTTGGTAGAACGTGAAACACAGAAAGAACTAAGATAGAAATACAAAGAAGGAAACAGATGAGCCTGAAACTGGACCCACAACCTAGGTAGCCACTAGACCACCGAGCTCGTCAGTACACGCACTGTTTATATATCCATGTCGATTTCTCATCAGTTTCATTGATGTCTGGATAAACTTAACAAATATTTGTCATTTATGACAAACAATGGACTGCGGGCTTTAGAAGAAATCTAAAAATCTACTGGTTTGTTGAAATAGTGGGAACGAAACGGTAATTGCTAATGGGGTTAAGCTCTTGCGTCAAAATAATAAGACCAGGGCCCTGTAGCATAATCAGACTAATAATATTAGCTACAAGTTACAAGTTACAAGTCAACAAATTACAAGTACTTGTAATTTGCGTCGCATAATAATGTTTTGCCAACTAATAATATTAGTACTTGTAATATTAGTAAGGTTGAAATTACAAGTCCGTCAGGTTCATTTACCTGTCAAAATTCATCCGACAGTTGTTCACTGTCAATGCTGAGGTAAACGATTTGTTTACCTTTGTTTGCAAATTTGTGAATAGAATATATATTTTGACTGCGATAGGTATTCACGGAACACTCTCTGTAAATTTATTGATTCCGCGGTATAAGCCGGCTTCGTGGTATTGATATTTTTAACCAAGCCAATGTAATGCACACTGGAGTCGTTTTTACGTGGTCTTTGGGATTGACTTAAGCTTCTAATTCGATTATGAAATTCGGACGATTTCTTTTTTAGTTCAACATACTAACTGATGAAAATATCGTAATAAATTCATCATAAAACAATATGCATGGTCTTAAACGAGATTGTTTAGTATAATAATACAATAATACTACAATAATACAAATTTAAGTAAATTAATATATTCTCAATTTTGAGATGAATAAAGTCAACTTTGGGTAAACTAAACTCAGCTTTGGTTAATATGGTTTAAGTGGATTAAGTTAAACTACTAAGCGTTAGGAAACTCATTTTACTCAAAATTGGGTTATTGGTCCAAAGTACGGATTTGAGCTAAAACAATCCACTTTTGAGTAGTTTTGGGTTTCTGTGTACTGCATAATTGCTAATGATCTTTAACGCTCCACCATTTGAATACTTGATGTCAGCACTTAAATTACTTCTACTATATCCAAAATCATTTGACAATAAATTTTCATAATTCTCAGTGTTATATGGGAACGAGAAATTTATTTTTAGTGCACAGTATTTCATTATATGGTAATTTGAAGCAACTAGAATAATAGTTACTTTCTCTGTTAAGTCGTTAAAAACAATGAAACTATGCATAATTACTTTGCACAACTAAAATAATAAAATAAAAGCTACTTGTAAATTAAATTACAGCACCATTCATACTTGTAAAAGAAACTACAAGCCAACGCTAATAATTTCTACTTGTATTTTCTTTATGCAACAGTTACTTGTAAATTCCATTAATATTATTAGTGCGGTTTACTTGTAATATTAGTCTTGTAAATTCATACTTGTAGATTCATTATGCAACAAAAAAATACAAGTTACAAGCTACTCTACTAATATTATTAGTAAAATTTCGATTATACTACAGGCCCCAGAATCATAATTTCACTTATTTCGTACAAGAATCATTAACAAATAGTTTTCATGAGACAAGTTTAGTACTATTTCGCACTGGCGGAGTAAACTGGGGCACGTGACCCACCAAATCGAATATGTTCCCCATAATTTAATCTTCTATATAAAAAAAATGAAATGGTCTGTGTTCGTATCCGCATAACTTGAAAACGGCTGGATGGATTTTCTTCATTTCTTCAGCAGATATGTTCGTTATCATTTCCGACGGGTTTATATGATATTTCCTCATCACGAGTAGGGTTGAGTAAATCGTGAAAAACTAAAATTAACATTCGTATGGATATTTCATATGGGCAGTTCACAACGCGCATTTTCGCCTACTATGCAGGACAACGTCTGCCGGGTCGACTAGTATAATATTAATATATAAGCCAAAAAACTGAATTTCCTACAATTTCTTGTGGTTATTTCTGAAAGAATTTTTTAATAAATCTCGGATTTTTATACAAAATTCTGATAGGTATTTCTTCCAAAATTCCATTGTAAAGGCTCCCCCAGACCTAAGCGATTTCATCGCCGCGACGGCGACAACTGGTCGCCTCGATTGTATCGTTGGGTCGTTACAGGCAACGTTCTATTTACGCTTCCATACCAACGGCGACAGAATCGCTGTCGCCAAACGATAGAATCGCATCGCGACTGTCGCGTCGCGTGTGTTTGGGGGAACCTTAAATTCCTGTAAAAATTCCTTCGGAAATAACTTTAGCAATTCCTTTAGAAATTTCTTTGCAAAATCTTTCCTAAATCTTGAAGGTTTTGTTTTGAAAATTTGTTTGAGAATTCATTCTGAAATTCGATAATTTCTTTTGAAAATCTTCAGAAATTCTTTCCACTTCAAGAATTCCTACCAGGAATAAGTTGGAAAATTACGGCATCAACTCCTTGTGTCATTCCTCTAGGGATTCTCTGGAGATTCAATTCATTCGGATATTCCATCGGATTTTTTTGGTAGATTTTTTTGAAGATTTTTTCCGGAAATGTATTAAAGAATGAAACAGAAAACCCTAAAGGAATTTTCCGAAGAGTTTCTAACGTAAATGTCAATTGAATATTCAGATGTAATCTCCAACGAAACTCTGGAAGTAATTTCCTAATGATTCCAAAAAGAATGTCCGTATGAATTTCTGATTTCCAAAAACATTTATGACACAATCCACGCACTTCTACACCAAGGGACCAAAATTTCAAACTAAAAATTAGGATCCAATATCTGTAGGACACGAAAACATACATATTGAATTACAAGAAAAACATTTCTTCCACTGAACAATGTGTTGGGAACATTGTTTAATAGCCAATTAAAGTAGCAGACCTTTAGTATGAAAAAAGACTCCCCAATCTTTTTTTTTACAAATGTGCTCTATCGCACCTATTTGGGTTCAAATATATTGGTTTAAATACAATTTTTAATAATCTTTTTGTGTGCACATTGTATTGCTTCGAAAATTTTAGTTTACATGAAATATTTGTACTTTGAAAACAGTGACATTGAAATGGTGTCGCGTTACGAAAATAGTGGTATAATTGATAAATTAATGATTTCGTGTGTGTTACTTCTACGTGAAGTTAAACGATTTACAATGATATGGAAATGCTAATATCATCTTCCAAACTTGGACGTACATGTTCATGATAGAATTAGAGGCGAAAGTCCAGAAGGAAGGTCGTGTGATATGTGCCATCACACATATTGCCCTCCGCTCGCTTTCAAATCGACTTCTATAAAAACATTCTTCATGCCTGCCGTATCCTAACGGAACTATCAATTCTATTACTTCGCCTCTAATTCTATCATGAACATGTACGTCCAAATTTGGAAGATGATATTAGCATTTCCATATCATGGTATAATTGATACTAGACAAAAAGTACAAACATTAGAAAAGTAATATTTCAGATTCTCTTAGTACTCGTCAAGAGCTTTCTTTTCGTGTATTAAGATCCAAAATCGGAGCATTTTCCATGAAGTTACACTAGGTACAAAAATATGGTGTCGCGTTACGCGAATTAAATGTGCTTCTGCACTGAAAATAATCCAAACGCTTATTCAATGTTCTTTTCCACGTAGATTCAACGTGTTTCAATTCTCGTTATTTTCACTTATGATCCACGTTAGTTCCAATGCTTTTTCTCACGTGCATCTAACGTGCTTCGATATTTTTCATTTTGAATAACAATCCACGTTAAACTCATCTGAAATAATTTTGAAACGACACCACTTGCCAATCCTGTTCATTATAACGTGTTTTAAATATCGTTTCCAAGGTTCAGTATACTGAACCTCCTTGTACAGAGGATAACAAAAACATTGTTGTGCTGTCTTACAAACCAAAGTTCAATGGTTCAGGAACAGTGTCGCTGAAACTTTTTACTTTCGTATAAATAAAAAGGTAAGTTGCAGATCTGTTTATCGAATATTCTTGTTAATCATTAATAATTAATGATCGAATTTACAGGTATTTAACTGAGTGAATTGGGCACCAGCTATTTTCATGTACGGAGCAGGCTTGGAGTTCCAGCTTCATAATTATATAAACAAGTGCAATTGACTAACTTTGTGTCTTTAAATGAAAACTATAATAATAAATTAAAAAATTGTGAAAATTGTTTCTCAAATATCAGAAAAGTGTTTCATTATTCTATTGAATTGTTATTATTCTGGAATTCTTGAGAAAACCCAAGATACCCATACTGACTTCCCATCGAAAGAATTCCATAACGATCTAACGTGTATTTCATTTTAATTTTTTATGTAGTTCAAATGCATCGAACGTTTCGGTTTTTGACGTTTGGTACTGGAATTACACGTTATTTTGGAATGCTACCCAACTAGTGAAAATTCAAGTGTAGAACCTGTAGCATGGACGTGTATAATGTTTTCAGTGTGTAATAAGGGATGAAATGCTTTCGGTTTATTGATACAGTATCACAATGGCTTAGAAATTTAGAAAAAGTTTCTTTTAAGTAAAATAGGGCTTAACATGAATAGCGTAACCAAATTGGGGTAACTAGGTGTGTCATTTGGTAACTGTCCATACTACAAAAATTGGGTTACCATATAAAAATGTTACAGAGTGGTGGGAAATTACAAATGTTTGGTGTTGTGTAGGATCCTTTGGGGTCGTCCGTTAATAAGTCACGTGAAACTGAGTTCTTTTATTCGAATAAATTGTGAGGCTTTTTTAAACCTCTGTTTCCACGCAATATCACTATGCCATTCATATGAGTAAACGTAACGAACGGTTTGCTGACGAACACGGTTTTCTTCTACCATCTCACGAACCGTCAAACTTGTTTATGGATGCCAAGTATGATTATATTTTTTTCAATGGTTCGTTTATTTGAAAGGCTCATTTGACGTGAAGCGTTACGCAGCCGCAGACATGTTTTTTACTCACTCACTAGCTCGGCATTTTTTATTCTTTGACCGAGATCGTCACAGCCGAGTACCCTAGCGCTCAAAGAAGATGCTGTAAACATACGTCAATTTAGTCGATATTTCATCTTAAGAACCTTAACAGAGATTTTCACAGTCAATATCGGTGAAATAATTTAAGAGTGTTGGCCACCGGCAGTCGAAAATATAATGAATAGCATCAGGCAAAAAGCTTCACCAATCCAAAAAGCCTATTAAATGGCGATTAATGCTTTTGAAGTGTTATTTTAAAGGGATGCTGCCGAAATAGTAGGATACACGCTAACTTTCACCTACTCAGTGACTGAGTAAAATTGCATTGCTCTCTCTTTCTATCCCACAGAAATTTTACTCAATTCCCGTCAAAACAGTTAGAGTGTAACCTTGTTTGAAGTTGATAATCAATTTTAATATTCACCTCTTGCTAACATGAACATATCCAGCATCTGTAGCACTTTTTCATAAACACTACTTTTTTGCTCCGACCGCGGTCATTGCTCTGGTTCTATTTTGTAGAATCACCGAATCACCGCACAAAAGTAGAGCGCAAGACCCAACCGCAGACGGCGGTCGTAACGAAACTGTAAAATTTTACTAGGTTGGTAAAGATTTGGAATTTTAATGTTTTTACGTTGATAATTAATAGTTCCAATAGGCTTAAAAAATTGCTGGAGAGTTGCCGATTCGATTGATAATAAAATCTCACAAATCCATTGAATGTTAAAGGAGCTATTAGAGTTTGAAATCTATCCTAATTTCGTGACGGTCTCGAATTTGGAAATTTCCGTTTTACACCCTGTATCAGAGTCTTCCCCTTAGACGTAGTTTACGTCAAAAGAATCGGGTGTATTATATTAGGCATCCTAATGATCTTCGCTCTGACTTGAATGAATACGCAATAGTAAGACAATTATTTTACACCAGGAAATAAACACTCTTTTCAAAGTTGAGTATTTATTTTCTGAGTAGTGTATTTATTTTCGTTTGCGTAACGCGACACCATTTGCAGGACACTGTTTGTCAATCAGCGTAACGCGGCGGTGTTCATATCATTTCCATTATATCGGTATCATATTATTTTCATTATAATTTTCGTTTTTTCCAGCGATTTTAATTCACAGCCTCATTTCTTTTGATGTATACGAGAAATGCTTAGAATAAATCAAGACTCCAAACCGTATACCAGAGCTAAAAAACGCAATTGCATTTCAAAATGCGAAAAAGTGCAATTCAGCGATGGTGTCGCGTTACGACATGCTGCGCGTTATATTTATCATATTCAAAGCGGAAAATCTCAAAATCAATGTTCTATCAGAAAGGAAATTTAGTGAGGATTTTACACCTGTTTAATCATATGTCCCCGAGGCCAATTTTCGAATGCAGACCTAATTTTTCGCTGAAAGTCGGCTCCTCATGGTGTCGCGTTACGCTGGAATGTGTCTTATAAAGAAATATTCGAAAGCCTTAAGGAATTTTCTGAGGAATTTTTGATTATTTTTTCTCAAGAATTCCTGGGTGAAATTACGAAGATATTCCGGAACTCGAAAGAATTCCAAGAACTTCTTCCTAGAGTTTCGGAAGGGATTTCTTAACTTTTCAGAACGAGCACGCGTGCGTTGTATTTTGTACAACAGTATTACGTGTGCGTTTATTAATATTATATCTCTTAATGTTAAGGAGGTAGATGCTTACAATCTTCAACAAAATTGTTCAGGACATGCAGGCCTTCAATCCGTAATACATACTAGTTAGAAATTCATCCGCATGGTGGCGCTATAATATGTGCGATGACTTGGTTGGGTGGTTATTTCAAAACATTTAGGATTTAGATATCTTTTATCTTTTATTATTTAGATATCTCAAAATCTGTGAAACATAGAAAATTTCCGTCTTCTACAAAGCTGCTCAAGTGGTCAAAACCATCGTAACGGAAGGCAGATTAGTTTAGAATTCAACCGCTGTGCGGCGCTAGTGTAATAGGAATACAAATTCACTTGGATATCTCTAAATCTGTAAGGCTCTGCACTCTTGCTTTGCAATAAGGGTTCTACTGAAACGAATTTCAATAATTTCAATATTTTTTCCACCGGCTACCATAGAGGAAAAGTATACGATTCGTCGACATTGATTTGATATGCAAAAGCTTGCTTCATAAGGCCCCCATGTTCGATTGAAAACTAAGTGCGTACTCTTGCCCCACTAGGGCAGTTCAAATTTCAAAAATGTTCGAAAATTCCAACTCCCATATGTCTATTAGCATCATTTTGATAATATAGGAGTCCTGGCAAAATTTCAGGCAATTCGGTGGCCATTTAGGGGTGGCGCGAAGTCAATTTATGTTAATATGGAAATTTGTATGGGAAAAACTTTAAATTTATTCAAGTCTCCCTACAACTGTAAAATTGTGATGAATTCAAATCAACATCCCCAACCTCCCTTTTTGGAATCTATACAAATGAGACCTCCGGATAACACATTAGTTATGAGTGGATTGAACGGTTCTATTGATAGTGTGAATATGAGATAAATGACTAAAATGGTGTAATTAGCCTCAATGTAGCAGTGGAAATTTAAATCAAAATTAATGAGTTACCCACTGGTTGAGCTTAAATATATTCCAAAAATGGAGGTTGGGGATGTTTATTTGAATTCATCACGATTTAAGAGTTGTAGGGGGATTAGAATAAATTTTAAGTTTTTCCCATACAAATTTCCATATAAACATAAATTGACTTCGCGCCACCCCTAAATGGCCACCGAATTGCTTGAAATTTTGCCAGGACTCCTATATTATCAAAATGATGCTAATAGACATATGGGAGTTGGAATTTTTGAACATTTTTAAAATTTGAACTGCCCTATTGCCCCACTCTACTCTAAATAAAACGTAACAAATAATACGACACACCTAATCTAATAAGTTCAGCATTTTTTTCCTAAAAATCACTTATTGCATCTTCATGAGGCCGAATGGTCAATATGCAGAACGAGAAGTAAGAAGTGAGAAATGAGAAGTGTGTTTTTCCTACTTCCTTCTTCTTTAATTTTTTTCTTTCCATTTTCTTTTTCCTTCATTCTCTTCAATCCTCCTTCTTCCTTCTCACTTTCCACTTATTCCTTCTTCCTTCTACTTTCTTCTTTCTTCCTTCTACCTTCTTCTTTCTCCCTTGTTCCTTCTTTCTTCTTTTTTCTTCCTTTTTTCTTCTTCCTGCTTTCTTCCTTTTTCCTTCTTTCTTATTCTTTCTTCTTCCTTCTGCTATATTCTTTTTCACTTCTTCCTTCTTTCTACTTCCATCTTCTTCCTTCTTCTTTATTAATTATCCCTTCTTCCTCATCTTTTTTTCCTTAGCCCTCCTTCCTTATTTTTTCTTTCTTCTTTTTTTCCTTCCTAATTCTTTCTTCTTTCATATTTGTTTTTCTTTCTTCCTCCTTCCTTCTTTCTTCTTCTTTCTTTCTTCTTTCTACTTTATTCTTTCTTCTTTATTATTTTTTTCTGTCTTCCTTCTTCTTCTTTATTTATTTTTCTTCTTTGTTTTTCCTTCTTCATTCTTCCTTCATACTGCTTCCTTATTCCGGCATTCTTTTTTATTCTCCCCTTTTACTTTTTCCTTTTCCCTTCTCCCTTCTTCCTTCTTCCTTCTTCTCTTTTCTTCCTCAGCGGGCTTGGTAGTCATATGGCTACTGCTTCTGCCTCATACGCAGGAAGTCGTGGGTTCAATCCCAGGTCCGTTCCATTCTCCTACTTTGTATCTTTCTCTATATTTCTCATGTTCTAGCAATCGCTAGAACTGGAAATGGACTTCCATACCTTTTCCATTACTATTCCTATACTTTCAACTTGAGTATTCTAACAGTAATCTGCTAGAATTGGAAATGAACTATAGAGCTCGTTCCCGCCTGCAACGTTAATAACTCGACCGCGTTCCAACCAAATGGCTTGATTTTCTGTACATCACTAGATATCGACAGAAACTAACCATGTACTAAGAAACAAGTAATTTGGCTTTAATGCGCTCGAGTAATGAACGTTGTGGACGGGAATTGGGGGTGCTGCCCAAATGGTTCTCTACCCTATTGCTACATATCTAACTTAGCAAGTAATTCCTCGTACACTAGTACTGCCAAGTGGTTGAGTTCCCAATCAAAACTGTCTCTTTATTGGCTTTTACCACCCGAACAATTTTGTTGAAGACGAGAGCTTTCTAAATGCCACAAATTCGAGATATTCATTCGAACAAGTGATTTCTCACACACTAGCACGGCCAAGCGATTGAATTCCTAATGTTTACAAGTAATTACTCATACACTGGCGCCACCAAGTGGTTGAGTTCCAAAATAATTCTGCTTCAATATTGACTTACAATACCCGAACAACTTTTATGAAGATGACAGTTTTCCGATTTATTTAGCTTGAAGAGTGATCCCTCTACACTAGCGCCGCCAAGCTAATAAATTCCTAAACTTACTTGATTCCATATTGACTTTCACCAACTGAACAACTTTGTAGAAAACGGTAACTTATGAAACTAGATCGGCAATACGCAGTACCTAGGCCAGACCAGGACACAAGAGACTCTCCGGAAATCCCAGGGTCGGCTAACTATTGGGTAATCAAGGGTTTTTCGCGGTAAAAAAAACTAACACTGGGAACTTTCACTTTACTTGTATAATTTTTATGTGTTCCTAATTGTGGCGTGTGCTTGTTGTTCTGTGTAGTAAATTTGTGTGAATTTGTTATGTGTGACCTAATTTAGTTGTTGTACCGGTACATACCGCTGCTACTGTTGATGACGGGGCCAAAATAGCCACCGCAGCGACTCCAGTCCAACTGTGCAGCCAGAAATCTAGCCGACTAGCGAGGCGAGCGGCGATGCGGACGATCGTCGTCCGACGGGACCAGCGGGCGTTGCTGGACGATGGTGGGCACGCGTCTTCTCTCGTAGGCGCGATCGGCTGGCTGTGGCTTAGCCACCTTGGACGGTCGAGAGGGGAATTCTTCCTTGACGATTAGGACCTACGGCCCGAAGAATCGTCCGGTGAAGGACGTCACAATCCTTGACGGATTAGGCACGGAAGCCAAATGACTTCACGGGCCGAACCGTGTGCTGGACGGTCGTAAAGCAAAATCGTTCAAAAAGGTCTCTTACATTTTAGTCTTCTTACTCTCGAATACATTCAATCCATTCTACAAGCATTCTAAGTAGTTGAAACAGTTACCCATTTTTCACCCCCATTTGACCCATTGTCACCCCCGACGACGGAATCCCATACAAATTTTTGCAAAGTTGCTCCATTTTGCATGATTCGTCGAGAAATCGTAAAAGTTTTTTTACACGGATTTTCAAATTTCGAACTGACAACTTTTTTACACGGAACGCATCCCCCCTGTAAAAAAAGAATCGGGTGTATTCGCGAAATAAATTAGGGTTTGCTTTGTAAATTCTTTTGAATATTCCCTCGGAATTTCTTTAGGAATACAGGTCGGACTCGATTATCCGGAGTATCGATTTTATTTTCACTCCGGATAATCGAATCCTCCGGATAATCGAATCACCACAAAAAAATCAAATTTGCAATTAAATAACAGAAAATTGTTTTATTTTATTTGCATTGGTGTAGTCAGAATTTATTTGAGAAAAACATTGATTAATCCACCTAGCGGAATCGGTGACTCTCTGGTGTAATATGGAAAAATAGTATTTTTGCCAAAACATTTGAGTCCATAGTCGGATTCAGTCAATTTTCAATATGAAATGATAAGACAGGATTCCCATTTGAATGCAACTTGATGGTTGACAATAGGTGCCAATTAAATAGCTAGACTATTTAAGTTTTTTGTACAATAAATAGTATGTTTGCCTTTATTTCTTTTGAGTCCATTGTCCGATCCATGAAATTATCAATACTAAACAATGCTTCAATAGGAAACAGGATTTCCCATTAAATGCAACCAGTTGGAAGCAAATAAGAATAAGGATAAGTACCGCAAAGTGGGTTAGATTTTGTGCACTCAAAAACACAGACATCACCTCAATTCGCTGATCATAGACGGTCGGTATATAATACTACACCCAAAAAACAAATCTGACAATTATTGTATAAAATCTGGGCATATACAATTCTGTAAGCTTTTTATACAAATATTGTATTAAAATAATACAAATCTGTATTATTTTAATACAATATTTGTATTGAAAGCTTACAGAATTGTATATGCCCAATTATTATACAGTTTCTGTAAGGTTCTTATGCAGAACTGTATTAAAATCTACCATCCCCTGGTTGGGTGATTCATATATGAATCTGCTAGCCATCTAAAATAATGTTAAAAATTTAAAGATAATTTGGGAGATTTCCTCTGGAAGCTGGAAGGGGTCGCCGTGTTCACAACTAACAGTTTGGTTGTACTGAAGTTGTTAACTAAACCTAAACTCTGCTCACCTAAATGAACGTCCATAAATTACATAAGTGTGACAATCCATGCACAATTTTAAAATGATTGATATAAAAAGTTTGATTTTTGCATTACGAAATTAATGGATTATAGGGGGATATTCTGCAAGATAAATTCCTTTACAAAACCTCCAATTGTAAGGAGATCGGTTCTGATTATGCATTTCTACTTGTTTTACTCATGGTCCTCAATTACAATTGTACTAGAACAAACCGTTTTATCACAACGTCGTTGGGGGAAATATTTATCTGCCCTTTTTTCGCAGTTGTATCATGTGATGAGCAATTTTTTTTTTCATGTCTTGTTATGATCGAAAAAACTTGAGGCTTCTTGTCTATCGTCGTTAATATATATATTAGAGGCGAATTCTGCCATCCTTGTTATGCACCTAAACTATGGCGGCGAGGTTACGCTTTCATGTGTCGAATGAGTGACTGCTTCATCAATTTTGGAACCACATTGGATTGATATAAATAGCTAATCTGAAGATGTTGTCTCAAATGCAACAGCTTAATTGACAATCGATCATGAAATTACATGACAGAAAAAAGAGAAAACAGACTTCCACGGGAAAGTACTTGGAGCGAGAAGTTTGTGGACATGTTTTAGAGAAAATAGTTTATACATGGAATTAAGATTAAATAGATAAAACACCCCTACTGCAGTCCCTACCATTCCAGCTACGTTCATGGTTCTTCATATAATAATATTTTGTATGAATATGGCAGTAATATATTCATTTAAATTCATGGATTTGACATACAAGCCTATAGTCAAATTTCAATATACAAAATAGCCCCATTCCAACCCCCTCGAACAACCTTGGTACGTCCCATATTGCTAAAATAATTGTATTGTATATTATCATATTGAAATTTAAAAATAAAAATAAAAAAAATCGAGGAAAAAAAAATACTCCGGATAATCGAGTCTAAAATTCCGGATAATCGAACTCCGGATAATCGAGTCCCCGGATAATCGAGTCTCCGGATAATCGAGTCCGACCTGTATATTTAAAAAAAAAATAGTTAGGATTTTTCAAAGCAATTCCTGGAGGAACTTCCGAAGATATTTCGGGATCAGTTTTCCAAGGAATTATTCAAACAAATCACTAAAAGAGTCAGAAAAAATATTTTTTGCAATTCCTGATCATAATATCTGATTTACAGTTGACATTTGAGTGATAAAACGGCCTACTTTTCTATACCAATGAAACGGGTGCTTTAATGAACATTATGCAACTCAAATGGGTTGCATAATATCCATTATAGCACTCATTTGGGTGCTATAATGAAAAACCAGCATTAGAACAATATATATATGACCAGATGTAGCTCAATTTACTTGGGTGAGTGTTCAAACAGTGTATTCTCTGTGTCACGTAATTAATAAAATAATTCAATGGACATGATATCAAATTCTCTAAAAGCAGGTTTATCTACCGCTTTATGGTCTGTCGAGCATACACTGTGGCACGATAACATGGAATATGTTTATTTTTTGCAGCATAATGACAGTTTTGCAAGATTGATTATGTGAAATAAATACAATTTTACCATTTTGGTACAGATTTATCACATTAGAGCCCATTTTTCGTCATTGCAAAAAATAGCGTGTGCAACTCGTTGCAAAACTCGATTTTTTCAGCACTCGTAGTATTTATCCTACTCGGCAAGCCTCGTTTGATAAACGTACAACTCGTGCTGAAAAAATCATCTTTTTGCAACTAGTTGCACAAACTACTATTAACCCTTAAAAGACTGGGACGACACTTCGACCATACTTTTGGTCATAACTTATGATGCCGTGGGCCGATTTTCGGAATTTATATAGTTTTACAAAGGGGAATAGCAGCACTTTCAAATGCCGTTACGAAATTCCGGTTCGTAGATTCCCGTCCGGAGGAATAACCGGAAATATAGGGGACACCTCGCATATTTCTACATATCAAAGGTCATATTTTAATTGTAGTTAATAGTATTCTAATAAAAATAGCTCAAATCGACAATTATATTAATATATGATTGCCAGGAATCGATATCTGTGAATCAATAGACTTATATTGACAACTACGTCCACTATTCCGGGACCGGAATCACCGGTATGTGGTTCCGGAGGACCAAATCAAAATTTCAGAGAACCATACCATGCGACACATCAAATTACACTGCCGCGACGAGATACGGCCAACGAAAGTATAATCGGACCGTTTTGGACACATGTGACCACTCTGGCACAGGTTCCGGTACGCCACTATCCGTTTCCGGAGGACCAAATCAAAATTCTTGAGAACCATACCATGCGACACTTCAAATTACACTGCCGCGACGAGATATGGCCAACAAAAGTGTAATCGGACCGTTTTGGACACATGTGACCACTCTGGCACAGGTTCCGGTACGTCACTATCCGGTTCCGGAGGACCAAATCAAAATTACAGAGAACCATACCATGCGACACATCAAATTACACTGCCGCGACGAAATATGGCCAACAAAAGTGTAATCGGACCGTTTTGGTCACATGTGGCCACTCTGGCACAGGTTCCGGTACGCCACTATCCAGTTCCGGAGGACCAACTCAAAATTTCAGAGAACCATACCATGCGACACATCAGATTACACTACCTTAACGAGATATGACCAACGAAAGTGTAATCGGACCGTTTTGGACACATGTGACCACTCTGGCACAGGTTCCGGTACGCCACTATCCAGTTCCGGAGGACCAACTCAAAATTTCAGAGAACCATACCATGCGACACATCAGATTACACTACCTTAACGAGATATGACCAACGAAAGTGTAATCGGACCGTTTTGGACACATGTGACCACTCTGGCACAGGTTCCGGTACGCCACTATCCGTTTCCGGAGGACCAAATCAAAATTCTTGAGAACCATACCATGCGACACTTCAAATTACACTGCCGCGACGAGATATGGCCAACAAAAGTGTAATCGGACCGTTTTGGACACATGTGACCACTCAGGCACAGGTTCCGGTACGTCACTATCCGGTTCCGGAGGACCAAATCAAAATTTCAGAGAACCATACCATGCGACACATCAAATTACACTGCCGCGACGAGATACAGCCAACGACTTTATAATCGGACCGTTTTGGACACATGTGACAACTCTGGCACAGGTTCCGGTACGCCACTATCCGGTTCCGGAGGACCAAATCAAAATTCCAGAGAACCATACCATGCGACACATCAAATTACACTGCCGCGACGAGATATGGCCAATAAAACCAATAAAAGTGTAATCGGACCGTTTTGGTCACATGTGACCACTCTGGCACAGGTTCCGGTACGCCACTATCCGGTTCCGGACGACCAAATCAAAATTCCTGAGAACCACGACACATCAAATTACACTGCCGCGACGAGATATGGCCAACAAAAGTGTAATCGGACCGTTTTGAGCACATGTGACCACTCTGGTATAGGTTCCGGTACGCCACTATCTGGATCCGGAGGACCTAATCAAAACTTTAGAGAACCATACCATGCGACACATCAAATTATACTGTCGCGACAAGATATGGCCAACGAAAGTGAAATCGGACTAATAAGAATAAGTATTTGAGGGAGGAACCGTATAATTACTGGAATATTTTGAGGATTTTCAAAACATTCTTTTATAAATCTGTGGAGTTTTTAATTTTTTTTAAGGACACCTGTTCTCTTTTTACCTTTCGGAGACCAGTAAGATATAGTGTTTATTAAATATTTGTAACGGCCACTGACTTACTAAGTCAATGCCACAATGCATTGAAATTCCAAAATTTGTACATGAATAGCTAAAAATTCAAGCTTTAATCACTTGGTGGTCAATACAATTTCTCAAGTTCTAGTCATTCACTAAGTAGCAGCTACAAGTTGTACGGTTACCCTGCTCATGATATGTTGTTTTGTTGTCCCTGTATCTTTGATACACTACCATCTGGTGGGTTCCATACTACAGCTCATCCATATTATGATATTCTCTTCCTGATCTCGAGCTAGTATGTGCATTTTGGCTAAATTGAAAGGCCAAATGAGCCCAAAACGCTTCAATTGCAATTCCTGAAATTTCGATTCGATGGTTCTCAGCATTTTTTATTTGGTCCTCCAGATAGTGGCATACCGGACCGGAACCTGTGCCAGAGTGGTCACATGGGTCCAAAACGGTCCGATTACCCTTTCGTAGGTCATATCTCGTTGCGGCAGTGTAATTTGATGTGTCGCATGGTACGGTTCTCTGAAATTTTGATTTGGTCCTCCGGAACCGGATAGTGGCGTACCGGAACCTGAGCCAAAGTGGTCACATGTGTCCAAAACGGTCCGATTACACTTTCGTTGGCCATATCTCGTTGCGGCAGTGTAATTTGATGTGTCGCATGGTATGGTTCTCTGAAATTTTGATTTGGTCCTCCGGAACCAGATAGTGGCGTACCGGAACCTGTGCCAGAGTGGTCACATGTGTCCAAAACGGTCCGATTACACTTTCGTTGGCCATATCTCGTCGCGGCAGTGTAATTTGATGTGTCGCATGGTATGGTTCTCTGAAATTTTGATTTGGTCCTCCGGAACCGGATAGTGGCGTACCGGAACCTGTGCCAGAGTGGTCATATGTGACCAAAACGGTCCGATTATACTTTCGTTGGCAATATCTTGTCGCGGCTATGTAATTTGATGTGTCGCATGGTATGGTTCTCTGAAATTTTGATTTGGTTCTCCGGAACCGGATAGTGGCGTACTGGAACCTGTGCCAGAGTGGTCACATGTGACCAAAACGGTCCCATTATACTTTCGTTGGCCGTATCTCGTCGCGGAAGTGTAATTTGATGTGTCGCATGGTATGGTTCTCAGAAATTTTGATTTGGTCCTCCGGAACCGGATAGTGGCGTACCGGAACCTGTGCCAGAGTGGTCACATGTGTCCAAAACGGTCCGATTACACTTTCGTTGGTCATATCTCGTTGCGGCAGTGTAATTTGATGTGTCGCATGGTATGGTTCTCTGAAATTTTGATTTGGTCCTCCGGAACCGGATAGTGGCGTACCGGAACCTGTGCCAGAGTGGTCACATGTGACCAAAACGGTCCGATTATACTTTCGTTGGCCGTATCTCGTCGCGGCAGTGTAATTTGATGTGTCGCATGGTATGGTTCTCTGAAATTTTGATTTGGTCCTCCGGAACCGGATAGTGGCGTACCGGAACCTGTGCCAGAGTGGTCACATGTGTCCAAAACGGTCCGATTACACTTTTGTTGGCCATATCTCGTCGCGGCAGTGTAATTTGATGTGTCGCATGGTATGGTTCTCTGAAATTTTGATTTGGTCCTCCGGAACCGGATAGTGGCGTACCGGAACCTATGCCAGAGTGGTCATATGTGACCAAAACGGTCCGATTATACTTTCGTTGGCCGTATCTCGTCGCGGAAGTGTAATTTGATGTGTCGCATGGTATGGTTCTCAGAAATTTTGATTTGGTCCTCCGGAACCGGATAGTGACGTACCGGAACCTGTGCCAGAGTGGTCACATGTGTCCAAAACGGTCCGATTACACTTTCGTTGGCAATAACTTGTCGCGGCAATGTAATTTGATGTGTCGCATGGTATGGTTCTCTGAGATTTTGATTTGGTCCTCCGGAAACGGATAGCGGCGTACCGGAACCTGTGCCAGAGTGGTCACATGTGACCAAAACGGTCCGATTATACTTTCGTTGGCAATATCTTGTCGCGGCAATGTAATTTGATGTGTCGCATGGTATGGTTCTCTGAAATTTTGATTTGGTTCTCCGGAAACGGATAGTGGCGTACCGGAACCTGTGCCAGAGTGGTCACATGTGTCCAAAACGGTCCGATTACACTTTCGTTGGTCATATCTCGTTGCGGCAGTGTATTTTGATGTGTCGCATGGTATGGTTCTTAGAAATTTTGATTTAGTCCTCAGGAACCGGATAGTGACGTACCGGAACCTGTGCCAGAGTGGTCACATGTGTCCAAAACGGTCCGATTACACTTTCGTTGGCCATATCTCGTCGCGGCAGTGTAATTTGATGTGTCGCATGGTATGGTTCTCTGAAATTTTGATTTGGTTCTCCGGAACCGGATAGTGGCGTACTGGAACCTGTGCCAGAGTGGTCACATGTGACCAAAACGGTCCCATTATACTTTCGTTGGCCGTATCTCGTCGCGGAAGTGTAATTTGATGTGTCGCATGGTATGGTTCTCAGAAATTTTGATTTGGTCCTCCGGAACCGGATAGTGGCGTACCGGAACCTGTGCCAGAGTGGTCACATGTGTCCAAAACGGTCCGATTACACTTTCGTTGGTCATATCTCGTTGCGGCAGTGTAATTTGATGTGTCGCATGGTATGGTTCTCTGAAATTTTCATTTGGTCCTCCGGAACCGGATAGTGGCGTACCGGAACCTGTGCCAGAGTGGTCACATGTGTCCAAAACGGTCCGATTACACTTTCGTTGGTCATATCTCGTTGCGGCAGTGTAATTTGATGTGTCGCATGGTATGGTTCTCTGAAATTTTGATTTGGTCCTCCGGAACCGGATAGTGGCGTACCGGAACCTGTGCCAGAGTGGTCACATGTGTCCAAAACGGTCCGATTACACTTTCGTTGGCCATATCTCGTCGCGGCAGTGTAATTTGATGTGTCGCATGGTATGGTTCTCAGAAATTTTGATTTGGTCCTCCGGAACCGGATAGTGGCGTACCGGAACCTGTGCCAGAGTGGTCACATGTGTCCAAAACGGTCCGATTACACTTTCGTTGGTCATATCTCGTTGCGGCAGTGTAATTTGATGTGTCGCATGGTATGGTTCTCTGAAATTTTGATTTGGTCCTCCGGAACCGGATAGTGGCGTACCGGAACCTGTGCCAGAGTGGTCACATGTGTCCAAAACGGTCCGATTACACTTTCGTTGGCCATATCTCGTCGCGGCAGTGTAATTTGATGTGTCGCATGGTATGGTTCTCTGAAATTTTGATTTGGTCCTCCGGAACCGGATAGTGGCGTACCGGAACCTGTGCCAGAGTGGTCATATGTGACCAAAACGGTCCGATTATACTTTCGTTGGCCGTATCTCGTCGCGGAAGTGTAATTTGATGTGTCGCATGGTATGGTTCTCAGAAATTTTGATTTGGTCCTCCGGAACCGGATAGTGGCGTCCCGGAACCTGTGCCAGAGTGGTCACATGTGTCCAAAACGGTCCGATTACACTTTCGTTGGCCATATCTCGTCGCGGCAGTGTAATTTGATGTGTCGCATGGTATGGTTCTCTGAAATTTTGATTTGGTCCTCCGGAACCACATACCGGTGATTCCGGTCCCGGAATAGTGGACGTAGTTGTCAATATAAGTCTATCGATTCACAGATATCGATTCCTGGCAATCATATATTAATATAATTGTCGATTTGAGCTATTTTTATTAGAATACTATTGACTACAATTAAAATTTGACCTTCGATACATGGAAATATGCGAGGTGTCCCCTACATTTCCGGTTATTCCTCCGGACGGGAATCTATTTACCGGAATTTCGTAACGGCATTTGAAAGTGCTGCTATTTCCCTTTGTAAAAGTATATAAATTACAAAATTCGGCCCACGGCGTCATAAGCTATGACCAAAAGTATGGTCAAAGTGTCGTCGCAGTCTTTTAAGGGTTAAGCTCTTTTTAGTGGAATGTATTCAACCGTCTAAGACGAGTTTAGTACTCTCCATTTAAAAAAAAATATCGGGATTTCAGTGTATCCATCATCATACTTCTTCGGATATTCTCGAGAATTCCTTATGAATTTACTTCAGGAGTTGCTTCGAAAATTTCTTCAATAATCATTCAAGTGAAATTTCACGGATATATTCAAAAGTTCTTTCGGAAAAGCCTCCCCCACTGCCGTAATCTGGAAGAGTGACGTAACAGCTATTTTACAACATACATGTTTTCCATTTTTCTGTTAAAGAGCTCGATGAGTAGTACTCGTTAACATCATTTTTGGAAAATGGCGTATACGTCAGCCCAGGGTTACTCCGTTTTTTTAACAAAAAATTAAGCCTAAAACACGGTTGATCAACCAGAAATTCTTTTAGGTATACATTCGAAAATTCCTTCAAGAATTCCATCGTGAATCTCCTGGAAGAATTTCTACAAAAACCCTTGGCAAATAAATCTACAAATACCTTTAAAAATTTCCTGAGGAATTCTTTCGAAAATTCGTTTAAAAATGTTTCTAAGAATTATTTTAGAAACCCCTCCGGAATGTCCTTCAGGAATTTCTTTAGCAACAGTTTAAGAAATTCTTCCAGGTATTCCATCGGAAATTCCATACCATCGGCTCCCGTAATTCCGCTGGAATTTCTTTCAGGAATTTCCGGAGGAACTCTTGAAGGTATTTCCGAAATTCCTGAATTTCTCTGTTAAATGCTCCAAGAATTTCTTCGGAATTTCCTCTCGAGATTCTTTCGACGAATTCTCAGGAAATAACTTTGGGGATAAACACAGTTTTTTTTGGAAATACATCAAGATATTCCTTCAAAAATTCCTTTAGAAAAACCTTAAAAAATCCTTAAGGAGTTCTTTTACAAATTCCATCGAAACTTGCTTTGAAAATTTGGTAGGAATTCCTACTTAAAATTCTTCGGAAATATTTACGGAAATTGCTTAGGATAAATCCTTAGGAAATATCTTAAGGATTTCTTTTGAAAATGGCTTTAAGAATATCTGTGGAAATTGATTTGGGAATTCCTTCGAACTTTTTTTAGAAATTGCTTCAGCAATTATTTTTGGAGACGCATCGTGGCTGAAAATCGTACGTATTTTGGATTCCGCAAGACGATCCAATAGAGTTCTCCGCTGTACCAAACTGACTATCTACAAAACCCCAAGGCAGTAACCTAGGACCCTTACTCTTTTCCATATTCATGAATGATGTCGGATTCACTATTCCACCAGGATTCCGTTATTTTTATGCTGACGACGTCAAAATCTTCATGATTATACGCTGTATCCAAGATTGCCTACTACTCCAGAATCTGGTAAAAAAGTTCGAGGAATGGTGTTCTACAAATGTCCTAATACTGAGTGTACACAAGTGTAATGTTATTACCTTCCACCACAAAAAGACCCCAATACTCTACCAATACGTGATGCACGATACAAATCTGCAGCGTACCAGCAGTGTACGTGACCTGGGTATAATTCTGGATTCCAGTTTGTCCTTCAAGCAGCATTATGTAGATATCGTCGCAAGAGCCAACAGACAACTTGGTTTTATTTTTAAATTGCTGACGAGTTTCATGATCCTCTTTGCCTTAAGGCTCTATATTGCTCACTTATTCGGTCAATATTAGAATTCGGCTCGGTAATCTGGTGTCCATACCATTCTTCCTGGATTACAAGATTAGAAGCCGTTCAAAGAAGATTTGTTCGGTACGCCTTACGCAATCTTCCATGGAATGATCCAACAAACCTTCCCCCTTATGAAGAACGCTGCCAGTTGCTCGGTCTAGAGACCCTCGAACAAAGGCGATCTATCACTCAGGCGGTGTTCGTTGCAAAAATTTTAACCGACGAGACCGACTGCCCTGAAATCCTGAATCAACTGAACTTCTATGCCCCGGAGCGGACACTCCGGTCCAGGAACATACTCCAGCTAGAAGGTCGATCATACAATTATGGCATGCACGACCCCATATGGTTTATCTCAGCACGCTTCAACGAGTTCTACGCACTGTTCGATTTCAACGGCATCTCGTCCACCATGTTTCGGAATAGAATTAGAAGAGAGTTATTAGTCCAACTTCGTAACAATCATCGTCAGTAATAAGTTTTTGTTGTTAGTAGAGAAATAATTGTTCCAGAATGCTATGTTTAATTTAGAATGTGTTGTTTGTATATTTGTGCACTGCATGTTAAATTCGTTCAAGAAAAGATATGAGGTTTTTACGCCAATTTGAGCATGGCCAACAATGTCAACTCAAACTGGCTTTTTCCCTCATCAGTTCATTAAGGCTTCAAGCCAGATGGAATAAATACCAATAAATAAAACGCTTATTAAACCGGTAGTTCACTACGGACACAAGACCTGAGCGATGCTCGTGGAGGACACCAACGCGCACTTGGAGATTTCGAGAGGAAAGTGTTGCGTACTATCTATGGTGGGGTGCAGATGGCGGACGGTACGCGGAGCAGGCGAACCACCCATCGTTCACACCGCTAAAATCGGACGACTGCGGTGGGTCGAGCACACAGCCAGAATATCGGACAGTAACCCGATGAAAATGGTTCTCAACAACGATCCGACGGGCCCAATAAGGCGAGGTGTGCAGCTGGCAAGGTGGATCGATCAGTTGGAAGATGACTTGTGGACCCTCCGTAGACTGCGTGGTTGGCGACGTGTAGCCATGGAGCGAGCGGAATGGAGAAGACTCTTATGTACTGCACAGGCCACTTCAGCATTAGTCTGAATAAATAAATAAATAATCATTCAGAATCAGTGTAAGCAGATCCTTTTTGTGTAACTTTACTATCAGAAACTTTGATGGGAACATATTTTGGTCGGACAATATTTTTTGAACGGGGGTCGATCACGGCGCTAAATTTGCAATGTTTCTCTCAATTTTTATTTTTACAGGCTTTTAATTTGAACTGGTTCACCAACTTAACAAAACATTTGTTTTGGTGTTCGATCCATACAATATTTCGTTGTAATAAAATATAAGTCTTACTCCTTTATCTAAAGGGGTTGCATCACCTATACAATAGAATATTTTCCATTGCGTAAATCAAGGTAAATCAATTCATTTTTTTGTTACAGAACTACAGCCGAAATGGTTTGAACAACATGTTGTGGAATGCAAACACAAGAATCCACAAAAAAAAACTATCAAATGTTAATCTTTGGTATCATTTATTTACATCTATCTCAAAGAAATCAATGTCGAAAGAACACAGCATGAAATGATTTTCTATTCAAGCAGCCATTCTAAACTCTGAACTTAAATTCCTATTAGTACTGTAATGATCCAACCCACCCTCATCATCAATAATGGATAATGACTTTTATTCAAAATCCTTCCATCTTTGATGCACCGAACGAATCCAATCCTCCATGCGTGTCCGCCATCAATTCGCAGCATATTTCCCATGGTCGTACTGCACGTTGGCAGTCAGGACTGTGTTCAGTCCCCCATTGGACACGCCATGATGGTGCGGGTTGTGATGATGGTGGTGGTGAGGATGGTGCAACTGCTGCGCCGCGAGCATCGATGAGTGATTGCTGCCCAGCGGGGAATCACCGTAACCGGTTATCACCTTTCCGCATCCGTTGGTCATTCCGTTTCCCATGACAGAGTGCTGCTGCTGCTGCTGAGGACTGCCATTTGCGGTCGGGGCCATCGATACCACTCCGCCTACAACACCACCTGCCGACTGCGGCCCAGCGTTTCCACCTGAAGATGGCGATGGCTGCGAAGGCAACGAACCAACAGTTGATGGCGTCCCTCCACCGCCCGATCCCGTGGGTTGAACCATTTGCGAGAGAGGTGCCATTTTCAGACCTGATGGATGAAAGGAAGCAAACAAAGTGTTGGGTTATTTATTGCTTTTTGTTGAAAAGGGAAACCCCATTAGGCCGGCCGCGGTGGGACAATGTTTCAGCTGAATATATTTAACGGCCCATAAATCATACATTCTTAATCGATGCCAAAGTGATGTTTCAACAGATTTTCGTCCGCTTCACACTTGTTTTGTGCTTTTAAAATTTGAGCAGTTTGACTTATTGCGTCTCGATGGCAATCAATGCTCTCAAGTTATTGACTCAGTAGTCAGAGCTAATAATGCAAAGAATAAAATCCAACAAAGAGAAGAAGTGAAATTTGCCACCGTCAATTGGAGTAATGCTGATACTGCGAGTAAACATGATAAGGTACAATTCATATGAGTAATAAAAGCTAGTACTAAACTAATATACCATGCTAAGCGAAATAAGCTAAGAATCATGAACATTTAGATTCCAATTCATGTTGTTCTTAAATTTTACCACTTATTATACCTTTGACAGATACGTATTTCGACCTCAACAGTAAGGTCGTCTTCAGTGTCTCGTTTATACAATATTTGTATAAGAATCTAGCAATTTCGCATATGCCCAGTTCCTATGCAGAGGGTTTGGTAGATTCTTATACAGAATTGATGAAAAATCTAACAACCGCCGTCTGGGTGTATTTACGGAACAAAACTATTGCTGTTAAGACATTCTTCTAATGAAAAACCAACCAAGCTCTTTTGTGGCTTTACTCAAATGCTTTGCAAGTCACACTTTTACTACTAAATTAATTGACAACTTGTTGAATATGATCAGCTGCGACGCACTACTTTCCTTTTCCACGCAATGATTTACACGCTCCTCATCTGAGCGTAAACCGAGCCGAGAAGGTCGAAGCAACAATAAGTGAAACTGTCAACGAGGCACATTCGACATCGATTAAGATTCCAATAGTAGCGCCGAGAACAACATGCGCCCAAACGAAACAAAGAGTTCATTCATCGAAAAGTAACACTTACCATTATCGATGCTGTAGGAACCGGAGCCGAACGAATAGTTGCCATAGTCGAGCACACTTGAGCTCTGGCCCTGCTGGCCGGGGGAACCCGGCGGAGGTTGATGGTCGTGCAGCGATGTGTGGGTTATTTTCGAGTACTGACTCAGTCCCTCCGACGGGTAGTGCCACGAGTCGGCGCCAAATGTTTGCCCATTTGCGCTAGGGTAATCGTACGAACCGTACGGCTGTGACATGTATCCTCCGGGCAGATCGGGAACCGTGATTTCGTAACCGGTTGCCCCTGCCGGATAGAAGGCACTTCCACCGGCATAGGCTTTGAGCTGTTGCTTTCGCCGGAAGCCACGCGGTCTTCGCCGCAGGCTGCCCTCGTCCTCGAACATGTACTCGGCAGAGGCGTCGATGGTCCAGTAGTGACCCTTTCCTGGTTTGCCGCATTCTTTGGGGAGCTTCTTGAAGCACTCGTTCAGACTTAGGTTGTGCCGGACGGAGTTTTTCCAGCCATTGTACTCGCCATTGAAGAAGTCGTACCTGCATTCAAGTTAAAAAAAAAGAATTTTGTTTTAATCTTTTATGTAAATGAAAAATGTTAAGGTTTTCACACGGGCTTAACTCTATGTCAAAAGTTTTTTGCCAATGTTTAAAACGCACCAAAATACGAATTTTCAACTCTAACGTGAAATCTGTGCTGTTATACGCTAGCGAAACATGGTGTGTATCAATGGAGAACACTCAACGGTTGCAGGTGTTCATCAACAGATGCCTGCGGTAATAATTCGGGCCTGGTGGGCTCACAACTGGATCTCAAACAACGAGCTCCATCGTCGTTGTCACCAGAGGCCGATAGCAACAGAAATTCGGGATCGGAAGTGGGGCTGGGTCGGCCACACTCTACGTAGGGGCGGAAACGAAATCTGGCATTACATCCCCACTCTGGGACAGAGCCGCCTCGCGTGAACTAACAAGTTCATACACTATTTTCGTGAACAACAGCCACGGATTCAGGTGCACAGTCACGTTTTTTTGGAAAACGTGGCTGGTGTTCCCGAATCCATGAATTAAATCACGGTGTATTTTTGCTGGTTCACGAATTCGAGAACGCTTTTTTTTTGCGTGCATATACTGTAGTAGTATTGGTGTCGTATTTATAAAAAAATACAAAGAATATTAATAGGGTGGTTAAAAAAAAGACCTAGCTCCACCACGCTCACTCTATTCCGTCCCATGCTCCGAGTGTCCTCAAAAGCCGATTTGAACAAAAAGTTATTGAGCACAAGCCGGTTCAAGTTTATATGAAAACTAGTATGGGAAACTAAACCTTTCATTACACTGGCTACAGCCCCTCCCCTCCAAACGCTGGGGAAAAGAGAACCCACATAGCTGAAAGCAACACTGAACGGAAACCGCACCACAGTAAAGACCCATTGATTACGTAACGCAAAAATAGCATTTTATACCCCACTCACCTCCATGACACACTTTTTATATGAAGCATCTGTCCCTGGTGCAATAGCGTAGACTAGACTAGACTAGAAGCATCTGCCCCTGGTGCGATAGATATCACAGACAAATTCTGGGTATTTTGTTGAATTTCGCGTTTCATTGATGCTTTCCGAGAAGCCTAATTATCATGCTGAAGATTCGCAACCTCGATTAAAATCGACTCCCAACTATTCGAACGACCATTTAATATGGATTGTCTATGGAGTTGAAGGTCTTGAATATATCATCCAGTCATATGGTCTCTCCCCTCGCCAGCGCCCAATGACGGAGTGCCAGATTAAGAATAATGTAAAATTCAACCTCGCCATATCAACTGTCATACAAACCTGAAACGGCCTTTGCACGGTAAGCCTATATTCAAACCATCGCACAGTGTTTTCTAACCCAGGAATTCGTGATCGAAAATGTTTTGGCCATGAAAAGTAGATTTTAGAGTCTCGTGACTTCGGAGAAAAGTTTCAGTATGTTAAGCTCCATACCTTGGAAAATTTTTTTTTTTGACTAATCCCCCTAAAAGTGAGATGGAAATTATTTTTCTTCCAATTATAAAGATACATCATTGGTGTCTTCGAGAAAGTTGCAAAAAAAGTTTCTACGAAAAATTTTGCTATATAAACTATATTTCTATCTGCTATAGAAGTTGAGATATGGGTTGTTATTTATGAACGACCACCAAAAATAAGGTTTTTCACTATACTTTCGTAAATATATTTTTTAGATTTTTCAAATGTTCTATAAAGATGTCCGTCGCGATAAAAACATGAACCTTTCGAAGACAGTTTCATTTTATTTTCTATATTGGCGAAGTTATTGATGATTTTCGGTTCAATAATGAGCATTTTAACAATAACTGCATACATGTAGGGGCAGAATTTTATTTAGGTAATGGAAAGTATAACTCATGCACGAATGGTTGCATTGCAACATATATGTGACATAGCTTGACATAAGTGCCGTATGAACATCTTTTACTTCTTCTTCTTGTTATATATAAAAATGAATTGGACTGTATTGTGCATAACTAAGAAACGGCTGGATAGATTTTCTGCATTCTTTTAGCAAATTTGTTTATCAGCATGTCCGACGGATTTACAGACTATTTTCTCATGTAAAAATCTCGACTAAAATTGGAAAAAATATGAAAAATTGAAATAAAAATTTGCATGGAAATTTTAAAAAGGTAGAACATAACACGCATTCTCGCCTACTGTGCAGGGCAACGTCTGCAGGGTCATCTTTACACTTACGCCAGACCTATGATTTAGCCAAATACAAAATTTTCTAAATGATTATTGATGGATGTTTTACAGAAATGACATGAATTTTAAATTCCGCGGGAAGAAACAACGCGTAATTAAAAACAAATCATCAAAAAGTCACGTTTACAGCGACCCGCGTAAAAAGCGACCCCAGTGTATTTGGGACAATTGTATTATTTTAGAAATCACCATTCAACCAGAAATGTTAATGAGAGGAGCTGCAGTATCGGGTGAATCAGTATTCTTTATTGAATGGAAACTATGGTTAGTGACGCCTCAAACATCATAGGTTTAAATATAAGTTTATGTAAGCAATTCGAAGGTACTTGTTTTACCTATTTACTTTTCAAAATATCCCGGAATAATAAAAAGCCGGTTTGCTACGTCTGAAACATCACAATATTGCAAAACAGATTAACAGAAATGTGTTCCAAAATTTTTAGTTTAATTCTTTTTATTTAGAATTTGGACATTAAGACAAGACATAGGTCTGGCGTAAGTGTTATTCTCATGAACTAGATGACCCGGCAGACGTTGTCTTGCACAGTAGGTGAGAATGCGTGTTATGATCTGCCTGATACAAAATAGGTACCCATTATTTATTTATTATCAGACTAAGACCGGAGTAGCCTGTGCTGCACATAAAAGTCTTCTCCATTCAGCTCGGTCCATGGCTGCACTTCGCCAACCACACAGTCTGCGGAGGGTCAAATCGTCCTCAACCTGATCGATCCACCTTGCCCGCTGTGCACCTCGCCTTCTTGTTCCCGTCGGATCGTTGTCGAGAACCATTTTCACCGGGTTACTGTCCGACATTCTGGCTACGTGCCCGGCCCACCGCAGTCTTCCGATTTTCGCGGTGTGAACGATGGATGGTTCTCCCAACAGCTGATGCAACTCGTGGTTCATTCGCCTCCTCCACGTACCGTCCGCCATCTGCACCCCACCATAGATGGTACGCAACACTTTCCTTTCAAAAACTTCCAGTGCGCGTTGGTCCTCCACGAGCATCGTCCAGGTCTCGTGTCCGTAGAGAACTACCGGTCTTATAAGCGTTTTGTAGATAGTCAGTTTGGTACGGCGGCGAACTCTATTCGTCTTGCGGAGTCCAAAGTACGTGCGATTTCCAGCCACTATGCGCCTCCGAATTTCTCTGCTGGTATCGTTATCGGCGGTCACCAGTGAGCCCAAGTACACGAATTCTTCAACCACCTCGATTTCGTCACCACCGATAGAAACTCGTGGTGGGTGGCTTACACCTCTCTTGAGCCTCTTCCTATCATGTACTTCGTCTTCGACGTGTTGATGACTAGTCCAATCCGTTTAGCTTCGCTTTTCAGTCTGATGTAGGCTTCCTCCATCCTCTCAAAGTTACGTGCCATGATATCAATGTCGTCGGCGAACCAACTAACTGGACGTACTTCGTGAAAACTGTACCACTTGTGTCAATCCCTGCCCTTCGTATTACTCCCTCCAAAGCGATGTTGAATAGCAGACACGAAAGACCATCACCTTGCCGTAACCCTCTACGCGTTTCGAAGGGACTCGATAGTGCCCCTGAAACTCGAACTACGCACATCACCCGATCCATTGTCGCCTTGATCAACCGTATTAGTTTATCCGGAAATCCGTTTTCGTGCATTAGCTGCCATAGCTGGTCCCGATCGATTGTATCATATGCGGCTTTGAAGTCGATAAATAGATGATGTGTGGGCACTAGAGTGATTCAAATTTTAACTTTTTTGCCCCCCGATGCTTAAACGATTGCATTTGGCATTTTAATAATCCTCCTAAATTTTTAGCAATTTTGGATGTAATTCAACTGTGCACACGTCATTTGAAGTTTGTATGGAAATTACTGTGAAAACTGACCCTTATGTGGAAGACCGTTCCGTGAGGTGGCCCATGAACTATTTAAATATAATCAACACAATGCCTACACAGAATACTTCTCAAGCTGAAAGGCAGTTGTTGTTGCGAAGCGATTTCTCGTTTAGAAGCAAAGTTATGAAGAAAACAAAAATGCTCATTATTGATATTGATGTTATTCTTTTACGTGTTAAATTGAATTTCCCACGATTCAGTATTTCCTTAATAACTTTTCTTGCGAGCATCAAATCGTTTCGCAACAAAGACGGTCTGCTTCCTTGTAAAATTTCTCATGTTGCCGATGTACTCATATATTTTTAGAGCTTAAAGGGAAGCGTTGGGGAACGGTTTTCCATGAAAGCTACTGTTTTCATAGTAATTTTCATACAAACTTCAAACCGCGCGTGCTCATTCAAATTTCATCCAAACTAGCTAAAAATTTAGGTGGGTTAATAAAAAGGTAAATGCAATCGTTTAAGCATCGGGGTGCAAAAAAGTCAAAATTTGAATCACTCTAGTGGGCACGTTGTATTCGCGGCATTTCTGCAATACCTGACGTATGGCGAACACCTGGTCTGTGGTAGAGCGTTCACTCATAAATCCCGCCTGGTACTGCCCCACGAACTCTCTTGCAATTGGTGTTAGTCGGCGGCATAAAATTTGGGAGAGTACCTTGTAAGCGGCGTTCAGCAATGTGATTGCGCGGTAGTTGCTACAATCCAGCTTATCGCCCTTTTTGTAGATGAGACACACGACACCTTCCATCCACTCCTGCGGCAGAACCTCATCCTCCCAAACCTTGGTAATCACCCAGTGCAGCGCTCTAGCCAGTGCCTCACCACCGTGTTTAAACAGCTCTCCTGGTAGTTTGTTGTTTTTCAGCCGGTCGATCTCCTCCTGGATTTCCTGGAGATTCGGAGCCCGAAGTCGCATGTCCTGCGCGCGTGCTCCTAGGTTCGTTACCATACCGCCACCGTTGTCTGCCATATCGCCATTCAGGTGCTCTTCGTAGTGCTGCCACCACCTTTGGATCACCTCACGCTCGTTTGTAAGAAGTTTCCCGTTTATGTCCCTACACATATCGGGCTGTGGTAGCGGGCTTAGTAGTCATATCGCTACTGCTTCTGCCTCATACGCAGGAGGTCGTGGGTTCAATCCCAGGTCCGTTCCATTCTCCTACTCTGTATCTTTCTCTATATTTCTCATGTTCTAGCAATCGCTAGAACTGGAAATGGACTTCCATACCGTTTCCATCTCAATTCCTATACCTTCAACTTGAATATTCTAACAGTAATCTGCTAGAATTGGAAATGAACTATAAAGCGCGTTTCCAAACATCCAATTAGAAATTCCATCAGTTGCTTTCTCCTATCTATCACATTGGCAGCTCGTTAACCAAAACGGACCTCTGCCTCTCGAACCTAACCCAAAAATTCCAACAAATTCCGCATGAACTCGTGGCAAGTGCAGAGGTATATTCGGCTTGCAGTGGGCGAGTGATTGCATCATCATTTCCTCCCCCTTCCCTACATTGACTTGCATTCTGACGTGGCAGGCGCCAGTATGATTTAACAAATGAGATCACCAGTACTTGTACATTGAAGATGTGAGCTAGTCCCAAGCAAACATCTGTTGGTTCCCTGTGCAAGAACAGCTGATCTGATCATAATGGAGTAGCAACTACGAGCAGTCAATCAAGCTCAAGCTCAAGCTTTGGGGCAGCAGGGACAGCAGGGACAGCATGGACCATGTCCAAGGGCTTGACGACCCCTCCCCAGCTGTCTGCGAGTCAGGGAGAACTGCCTAGGGCGTGGTGGGATTTAGCAGTGGGCTCTGCTAAAATCCCTCCCAAAAAAACCACAAGTGCCCGTAAGCGGACTCTATCAAAGCGACTGTGTGCCGCTTCAAAAGCACAAGCCCAGGGAGTGCCAATTGGCATGTGGAGTGTCCCTACTTCGGTAGGGTAGTGCGTGAGCTGCTTCGGCAGGGAGTGAGTGATCTGGTTGTGCTGAGGCAGGAGTGTCATAGCGTGTCACCGCTATTGTCACCTCGAAGCGCAGCAGAAGTCTGAGTATGGACTGCACATGCTGAGGTAGGAGTCGAGGTATCCCATCGACACCTCGAGGCATTGCAGTGGAGTGTTAGAGTGAGCACCCGAAAAAGGGTCACATGGAGCGAATGGTCTTTGGAGAAGCTGCTTCGGCGGCTAGGTGTGTGGGTTGTACCCACACACCTACAGTCGTGCACATGTGGTGCATGGGGAGTGTCCCTGCTTCGGCAGGGTAGCGTGTGGTTTGCTTCGGCAGTGGTGTGATTGATCTGCTCGTGCTGGAGGCAGGAGTGTCGTAGCGCAATATCTGTAGGCCCAGGCAGTTACCGCTATTGACACCTCGAGGCATGGCAGCGGCGCGTCCGGGAGAGCATCCAAGTAAGACTCAAATGGAGTGAATGGTGTGCGAGCACCCAAGTCAGTCTCGCGTGGGACGAGTGCCTGTGTGAGCGATCATGAGCGAGTACGCTTAGTACTGCCGTCCCCCCAGAAGTAGTACTGCGAGGTAGTTCCTGGGGGAAACGATGGTGGAGCCCAAGGGAGTTTAGTCGGTATTACCGGTATGGTCGAGTCCGACACTCCAGTACACTTCCGTGTGGTAGTTTGGCAACTACAATGCACGTGTACTGGGTTAGTGTGTAAATGCATTCTCCCTTGTAAAAAAAAAAAAAAAGCTCAAGCTCACATATCGGGTTGTAGCACGTGGCCCTTACGTGAATGGTTCAACTTCTCATAGAACTTTCGTGCGTTATTAGCGTCTCTTCACGGTCACGATCTTCCTGCTGGCTGCTTTTTCCTCCGGAAAATCGAGTTTTGTCTGTTCCGCGCTCGTTTGTATCGTGCCTCGTTGGCCCTCGTGCGGTGTTGCAGCAATCTCGCCCATGCTGCATTCTTCTCCTCAACTAACTGCTCACATTCGCCGTCATACTAGTCGTTTCTCTGATCCGGAGGCACCGTGCCTAGTGCCTGCTCTTTCTTTGGAGTGCCACTTCCAGCTGCTACGCGTAGTCTTGGGCTACCGTCTTGTAGCCGCCCAATGTTTAGCCGCGGCGGACGACTTCGACGCGTGTTGTATACCGTAGTGGTAGGTAGTGGTCGGATTCAATATTCGCACTGCGGTAAGTGCGTACGTTCGTGATGTCGGAGAAGAATTTACCGTCGATTAGAACGTGGTCGATTTGGTTTACCGTTACTTGATTAGGTGATTTCCATGTGGCCTTGTGGATATTCAGGCGGGGGAAGAAAATGCTTCGGACTACCATTCCGCGGGAGGCTGCAAAGTTTATGCATCGTTGTCGTTCGATACGGTATGCAGACTATCCGGTCCGATGACCGGTCTATGCATTTCCTCCTCCCTATCGCCGATGACGATTTTGACGTCCCACATCCATCGTATGTCTGCTCCAGCTCCATAGAACGCTTGTTTCTCGTCGTCGGGTCTTCCTTCGTGTGGGCAGTGCACGTTGATGATGCTACAGTTGAAGAAACGGCCTTTTATCCTCAGCGTGCACATCCTTGCGTTGATTGGCTGCCAGCCACCCAATCTCGCGTTGGCGCATCTTTCCCAGCACTATGAAGCCGGTACTATGAAGCCGGTGGTAGTGCCACAGCTTTGGTAGGAGGTAGCCGCTCGATGCCCGCTTTTCCACACTTGCTGTCCTGTCCAGCAGATTTCATGCAGTGATACGACGTCGAAGTTGCGGGAATGTAATTCATCGTAGATTATCCTGTCGCAACCTGCGAAGCCTAGCGACTTGCAGTTCCATGTTTCAAACTTCAATTCGTGACCCTTTATTCGTCGCCTAGGACGTTGCCGATTGTATCGAGTCGTATTATCTTCTATGTCGTTCGTAATGGTTGTTTTTAAAGGCGGCTTATTGGGCCTGCGCAAACCTTCTGTCTCGTCGGAGGGCCGTCGTGTCAGGGCTGATTAGCGTCCCACCTAACACTAGGACTTGGCCTTGTGCGCTTTGAGCGGCACACGGTCGCTTTGGCGGAGCCTACTTACGGATTCATGCAGCTTTTTATAGAGAATTAACAGGGCCCACTGTCAAACCCCACCACATCCTAGGCAGGCGCCACAACTCGCAGATGGCCTGGGGAGGGATCGTCAAGCCCTTGGACATAGTCCCTGCTGCCCCCAAGCGAGTTACGGAAGGATTTAGGAACAAGCGAGTTCCGGAAGGTAAGAAAACTGATGAGTTTCACGGTTTTATCAATTTATCCATTTATTTTTTTATTCACCACCCCCTTCGTTATCCAGAGACCAACAGGACAAAAAAAAATTATATTTGTACCGGCCTATTTTGGAAAATTATGCCAGGAATTGACATTCGTCCTTCCTTCAAAAATTCTTTTAGCTCAACCATAAAAAAAATTCTACAGGAATTATTTAAAAACCCAGAATAATCCACCTAGCGGTGATGGTGCCTTTCTCGTGTATTTCAAAACAATAAAATTCATAGAAGTAACAAGAATTGCACTTTAGGGAGATAGATTCAGCTATTTCCATCAATTCACATTTGAGGGAGTTAGAAGCAAAGGGGTGTAAGTGACATTTTGGTCGAAATTGAGTTGACTACAGCAAAAAATGCTTTGGTTCTCGAGACTCGCGGCAATATGTTGATATAGTTTGTAAGATGTTTATAAAAAATGTGAAAATTCACAGAAAATTAGTAATTTTCTGAACTTTCATACAATTTGTATGAAGCGAAAAAATATTGAAAAACTTTGCACCCATTTTTCTCAAAACTAAATTTTTGTCACTTACACCCCTCTGCGTTTGACCCCCTGATTTATTTGCGTTCATTTAAATGCATTGCAAAAGTTTTTGAAAAAAAAAATTTCTATTTTGCAAGCAAATCGGGTAAGGCTAAGTACAAAAAAGTGTGTCTCACATTTTTTTGTACACACACACATACATACATACATACATACACACATACAGACACGGGGGCAGCAGGGACTTTGTCCAAGGACCTGACGACCCCTCCCCATGGCCACTGCGAGTTAGACCGGGACCATCGTCCCTAATCCCGACGTCAAGCGACCCGTGCCGAGGGGATGCATGGCCAGGGGGGGTGAAATAATGAGCTAGGCCTTTAACGGAGCCTGTGGGATACCTGGGCACCCTCCACAGTAATTGTCCCTTACCGCGTTATGCTGGGCTCTGGCGTGGTGGACTTCTTTTCCTGAGCAACTCGTGGGACCAAAATGGAAAACCAAGTCAATTCTTCAATTAGTGGTAGTAGTATAAGCGACAACCCCTTCGCAAGAGGTGGGTTGTTCAGGTCTCCGCCTAGGAGGCCAGAGGCAATAGTCGGCAACTCAGTGCGCAGCGCCAGCGTGGGTCACGTAACCTTCCTCTCGGCTAAAAAACGCCGGTAGAGGTTATTGACGGCCCATGGCTTGTGGAGGCGATGAACCGCAAACGCGATGGGCTTTCGGCCTTCGAGGTGGTGACGGAACAGCTGAACGCCATCATCGACTTTGCGTCATCGGAGCATAATATCAGTAAGGACCTCAAGAGGAGCTTGCAGAAACTTCGAAAGTCGATGCTGGACGCCAAGCTGGAGAGGGCGGTCGGGACGGCCAAGTGTAAACCCGTGAAATCGGTGGAGTCGAGGTCTACCCAGACTGAGGCCCAAGGATTCGCGGACTCGGGCAAGGTCGAATCGACCGAAGGCGTGCCAGCGAAGACGATGGTACCAAAGTCTACCCAGACTGAGGCTCAAGTATTTGCGGGTACGTCGGGGGTGACTGCTCCAACGGAGCAGACACAAAAACGGGGGAGACAGTCTCCAGGGGATGAGCTCCCTGGGGGCCGCTCCAAAACGCGGAGGGTTACTACCCCGAACAAGGGTAGTGGGGCTGGGAAGCTGAACCCCGGCCAGGTACCTCCAGAACCGGGGGAGGAAGGACCTGGAAAGGTCCATCCACCCAGGAAAGACGGTGGTAAGGGGTTACGGCAGGCTGAGAGTTCTCAGCCGCACCAGACCATGGAAATAGAGGGGGGTGACGCCTCCTGGACCCTGGTCAAGAACAAGAGGAAACCGAAGACGTCAAGGGCCGAAAAGAAGGCCCAGGCGAATGAGGGTAGCAAGAAGTCTAGGGTAGGCGCCAATCGCTCCAAGGGCGATGCCCTAGTTATCACGGCGGACGAGGCTAAGTACTAAGTACTAAGTCTTGAAGGCGATGAGGAGTGACGTCAAGCTCGGTGAACTCGGCGCCGACGTACGTCGAATAAGACGTACCCGGATGGGCGAGATGATCCTCGAGCTGAAGCGGGGCGTCTCGCAAAAGGGCGCGCCTACAAGAAGTTGGCGGAGGAAGTCCTAGGCGAGACGGTCAAGGTGAGGGCACTCACTACGGAGGTGAACCTGAACGAGATCACCGAAGTCGAAGAGCTCGTCACGGCACTGCGGCGACAGTGTGAAGTGGAGACGCCCACCGCAGCCGTTCGGCTACGGAAAGGTCCGGCAGGGACGCAGGTAGTATTGGTTCAGCTATCTGCAGCGGACGCCTCCAAGGTAGTCAAGTTAGGGAGCGTCAAGGTGGGATGGTCGATGTGCCCTGTGGGCATATACGAGCAACCCGAAGTTTGCTTCAACTGTGCCTGGAACCGGGGCACAAGCAATGGGACTGCAAAGCTCCTGACAGAAGCAATCTCTGCCGACGCTGCGGAGTGGAGGGACATAAGGCACAATGCTGCACGAACCCTCCCAATTGTTTGATTTGTTCCAGCAAAGCTGTGAACAGCAAGCACCCCATAGGTGGTTCGATGTGCCCGGCGTTTAAGCGTGCTGCAAAATCACAGTGCAGGTAACGCAGCTGGCTTGCTCGGCCTCGCCCGAGTGTTTGGTGTGCGCAGGTTTAGAGGAAACGGCGGAACACGTGTTGTTCGTGTGCTCACGTTTTCGCGCAATGCGTGTCCACATGCTTGCCACATGTGGTTTGGACACTACCCCGGACAACCTAGTTCGGAGGATGTCTAAAGATGAAGTTGGCTGGAACGCCGTTTTATCGGCTATCGCCCAAATCGTCTCGGAGCTACACAGAAGATGGCGCGTGGACTCAAGGATGGCTAGTTCAGGCGCAAATAAGAGGTGGTCCAAGGGATCGGAGTCGGCTTCATGGGTCATACCGGTGGTCATGCTCTATGGTCGAACTCGATCCTTTTATCGAACAAGTGGCCGCGCGAAGAACAACATGCTATCGTCGCTTTCGCGGCGTCGGTCAACCGGGCGGGTTCCGAGCCCGAGGACGGAAAGGGGTCCTCGTCAAGGCTAGGGCAGGCGCAGGCACCGCGTCGGCAAGTCCCTCTGTGTGCTGGCGAATAGGCCCTATCGCAGAAAGGTCAATTTGGGGTGCACGTGATCCCTAACCCCGCACTTCCTGGACAACCCAGGATGTCTGTTGAGCAGATTCCCACCCCCCCCCCCCCTTCAAGAAATGAACTTCAAAGAAATTTTGAAACGAAATTTCCAATTGAACTCTTATAGTTATTTCCGAATGATTCCTGAAAAAATTTCAAAGGAATTTAGAAAGGTTTTCCTGAACCAATTTCCGTAGGTAGGGCAACTGCTCCTGGATTTCATATCATGGCTCCGATGTTCATTTCATCAAAAACAAAGCAATGGAAATATATTTGATTAATTTCTTTTTTTTGTGATTTTTTAAGCAGTGAGCACGCATGTTGACAAAAAGAAGCGAATAAATTGATGTAGTATTTGTTTATGGCGCGATGAGATGAATATATGTTCAGTGAGATGGAGATCGGGTCGTTCCCCTATTTCTGAAGAGTTTTCCAAAGGAATTGGCAAATGAATTTTAATAACAATTTCCGAAGAAATTAAGAAATTAAATAAAATCATTATGGAATTTTCAAAGGAATGCCTTCTTTGAATGCTTTCTTTGCATTTCCAAAGGAATTTCTGGATATATCTCGAAAGTAATTACCAGAGTAGCGGTCAAAATAAAAACCAATCAGTGCCTGTTTTGTCTTGTTTCTGCTCAGTAGTCTGATAGTTCGCGCGGTCGAGTGAGTAAGCATTTGGTGCGCGATCGGACGTTTTTTAGGTAGGACGCTGTATATGATGCGAATCATTTTCAAGATCTGAGTTACTTTGTTCTGCTCTAGACGGTTCGTAAGTAAATTAATGAATATACTTTAATAATTTTTCAGCATATATTGTTATTGACAAACGCTCTATATTGTCGAATAGAACTCCCTATTATTCACCTTACCCACTAAAAAACATTTTTTTTCCGAGACATCTATGAAGGTAGTATAGGTTCCCTGCATCTTCAATAGTAGATGTTGAACTAACATTCCTTCCCTTCCTTCCGTGATTGTAAGGACGTAGCCAGGTATACAACTGCTACTGTATAGGAAAAAAATACTAATCCCAATTTGCGTACCAATTTGCGACAATATACAGTAGATTTCTCAATTGAGCATTGTATAGCACCCCACGGTTTGTACAATTACATATGTTATGCTATGCTATATCTCGAAAGTAATTTCCAGAGAATTTTTGGAAAGAATCTCTGAAGGATGAATGCCTAGAGAAATTGAAGAATGTCTGAAAGTCCTTCAGAAGTTTCTTCGGAAATTCCTTTAATCATTCGTTCGGATATTTTGAACGAATTTTCGAAAGAGTTTTGGATTTTATTTTCTAGGTTTATTTGTAGTGAATTTTTGAGGAATTTTGTAATGAAGCATTGGAGGAATTTCCAATTGATTACATAGAGAAATTTACGATGGTATTCCTGAAAGAAATTCTGGATGACTAACCGAATTAATTCCTAGGAGTATTTCTAACGAGAAAAATGTCTGGAAGATTTTCCGAACGAGCTTTTGGATAAATTCATGAAACCTCATCTGAATGATCTTATTGTCAAATAACTTGGCTGCGCATATGCACAGCACATGTTTCCGGAATGAACAAATTGATAAGAGGGACTCGAACCCTCAACCACCTACTCTCTAGATAGGCGTAATAATCCCCACTCAACAAGACCACGTTTGGTCGCGTTTGTGAAAAACCCTTTAGAATCCGAGTACCAACCTTCACCGAGGTTAGCTCTTTTTTCCAATTGAAAAAAGAATCCTCAAAGGAGGTTCCAAAGGTCTAAAGCAATTTCAGAAGAGTTGCTAAAACAATCCAGGGGTATAATCAAAATTATTCTCAAAAGAATTTGTTTTTAAATTTTGGGTAAAGTTCTGAAAGAAATTCTGGGGGAAACATCGAAAGAATTCAAAATCCGATAGGATTTCTTGAAAAATGACTGGAAGAATACCTGAAATATATTTCGAAGAATTTCGCAAATCTATTTCCAAAGAAAACTCTAAGGGAATTTCCAAAGGCATTCTTAGATATTCCTTTGATATTCCTGAAGGGTATTCTAAAAAACTGAAGGAATTTCTTAAAGAATTCGTAAGGGGCCGTACCCATATCACGTAAGCACTTTTGGGGGGAGGGGGGTCTGGTGTTTTCTTACGCGTCATATAAGTAAAAAATCTTTTATATGGAAAAAATCTTACATGGGGGGATGGGGGATTGAAAAACCCAGAAAAATTGCTTTCGTAATAAGTGTACGACCCCTAAATGAATTTCCGAATAAATTTAAGATTCTTTTCCTGAATTGTAGAAGAAATATCTTGAGTAGTATCCAAAGAAATTTCTGGATATACATATCTTCGCAGTATTTTCCGGGAGATTTGCCGCAGAAATCCCTGAAGTAAATACCGAAAGAATTCTTGGAGGAATGTCTAAAGATTGTTTTTGCAGAAATTAAAAAATGTGGGAGACTCATTCAGAATTCGACTTGGGAATTCCGTTCGGAAATTCCTTTACGAATTCTTTTAGGAATTCATTCGAAAATTTCTTTAGGAATTCCTATGGAGAGTCCAAATTTCTTCCGGTTATTCCTTTCGAAATTTTTTCGAAAGTTCCTTCGCAACTTCTGCTTTGGAATGAAAATTCTTTTGGAAATTCCTTTAGAAAATCCTTTAGGAATTGCTTTGTAAGTTTCTTTGGAAATTTATTTGTATTTCCAATTTTGAATTGTTTCACGAAAATCTTGCACAATTCCTTTAGGAGAATTCCGTTTGTGAATAACTTAGAGAATTCTTTTGGAAATTGGATTTAGAACTTTTTCAACTTTTTTTTGTCAAACAATTCCTAAATGAATCCTTAAGACCTTCGGACATTCCTATAGATACTATACAGAGATTATAAAAATTACCGAAAAATCTGTTTCTTTTTGTCGGATCAATCGTGTCGTATATAATTAAAGAGGGAAAATATTCGATATGGTGGGTCAGATTCCTCATCGTGCCCCAGCTTAACTCCGCCAGTGGCATAGAGCCAGAATGCTGAACTCGATAAAATGGTTCTCGATAGTTATCCGAATGATACCAGAAGAAGAGCGCAGTACGAGCAAAACGATTCGGTAGCAAAAAATAATAACGCATTCAGATAATCAAATATGCTAATCACTAGCAATTGAACCTTCCGGGGTTTGCATGCTCTTGGATCACTCATGCAGTATCGATTGCAGAGTGTACATCAAGCGGGCTTTATTTAACAGGTGTTGCACTATGTATAATGGTGTAGGTCAAGTTTGCTGGTAATGAATGCTAGAAAAAATAAGACGTTCTACGGTGGGCTGGTTACATGATGGAAGTGTAAAAAGGAACACAAAAACGCGAATAAGAAGTACAGATTATCTTCACTAGAAATTGTTAGGAACGAGCAGTGATAAAAGTGGTGGTTCATTATTCCTGTCGCAGTGGTCACCACAGCAAATAATTTTGAAATTTCAACGACGTGTAAAATTGCAGCTTATCCCATCAAACGAATCAACACTCGATGTTCAGTAAAATTTGATTGAATTTTACAAGCAAGCGCCGATTAAATTTATTTCGATTTAAAAGAATAGTGAGATCGATTGAATGTTACGTTTATTCGCATGCTCCAAATATGTGCATGAAAATACATTTAAAATCACAACATATTTTTATCTGTGACTATTTGTAAAGAGTCTATAATACGCGTATAATCCTCAATGACATTCTCTTTGATTTCATTTATCCTATTTCGTATTAATACTAAGAAGATTCAAATATTTTCAAATTGATACTAAAAAAAATTAAGGAAAATATTAGGGCGTTCCTTAGCCTTGCGTTAAGATGCGCGGCTACAAAGCAAAATCATGCTGAAGGTGGCTGGGTTCGATTCCCAGTCTGGCCTAGGAAATTTCCGGATTGGACATTTTTTTGACTTCCCTTCCCATTCGACATACGAATGCACAAAGACATAAAAAAATTATTTTTGAGGATGTTGCCGAAATCGCGAAGAAAATGTTGTCAAAATGGGGGGTAGACAAAATTAAGATGGGACTTTGCTACTACGACTAAGAAAAATGGACTTACTCGAAACAAATGTTTAAGCTACAAGCTACTCACTTCGACTGCAAATACTTGTAGATCTCACTGAGGGTCCTCCGCCGATGGGGCGAGTCCTTGATCGCCATCACAATCATGTTGATGTAGCTGAGTTGTGGTTTTTCCTGCCTTCGGCCACCGTTCGTCTTCTTCGATCCAGGACTCTCCCCAGATCCCGTGGTGCTGGTCAACTGTTGTTCCCCACTTCCGTTGCCGACGGCCGCGTGCGGGGATTTCTTCTGTGACGAAATGGGCGTCGATCCACCACTACCGTTGATCATCGCCGCCGTCGGTTGTGACGAGCTGGACAAGGTGGGCGATGCCGACGGCGTTATCGGCGACGTAGATTGCGACTTGTGCAGCATCGTGTTCGGGACGATCGTTATGTGACCCCCGCTGGTACTGCTGGCCATCGATTGTACACTACTGATCGTGGGCAGGGATCCGGAGTTCATTGACGAAGTGGGTGAAATATGACCGCCACTGCTGCCATTGCTTCGGCAGCGCTGTTGCATTGTGGTCATATCGGGATGCGTTATGGACTGATAGTTAATCAACGGAGGGATACCAACTGGGTCCGATAGCTTCATGGAGTTAATTGAGTTGTCCAGTTGGGACAGATAAGATGCACGGGGCTCGCCGTAGTCCGCATCGTCGTTGATTTGTGAGATGAGATACGGTGATCGATTGATGTAGTACGATGATATTTTATCAAAGTGGTGATACATCGAAGGGATTTTTTCAGTTTCCATCTTCACGTCAGACACGTGATAGGCAGGGGAGTTACGCTCATCCATTTCATTCTTCACGTCTATTTGTGACGACGAAATGGACGTATGATAGTGATAATGATTATCCATGTTCTGAAGCGCAGGGTTCTCGATTATGTGTGGAGTAGCCATTACAATATTTGAAGAAATGTTTCTGTAATGATAACCTCCAGACACGGACAACGTACTGGAGTCCGCATGTTCTTCCGTTTTGATCATTTTCTGACAAAAATCTATAAATTCACCAATCAGTCACAACAATATTCAATTAACACGTTTTCCTCACTAGACACCGGACGAATCCTGTAAACACCCGCACGAGCTTCCACAAACATGAGATTAAACAAACTTAATGGCTATTCGTAAATATTTAGGCCACTTGAATCAAACAAAAAATAAATATTTGCTCCGCATTAATAGATTATTAAAATCAACCACAGCCAGTTAATTTGTCTTCCAAGAGGTCACTTGACTCGCGTCCCAGGTCACCACGAGAATGAGACCCAGCTGGTTGCGCACACGACCGAACTCGACGAAGCGTAACGATGAACTAATTTGAGAAATCCTTCGGTACAAACAAAAAACCAAACAAGACATTTTCCATTTCACCCGTTTTACTTTTTCTGCCTTGCTAAGCAACAATTTTCCGCCGGCCCACGCACTACACGGTATGGTGCGGTATGGTGCACTTGTTCTCTCATTCCGCTGCCCACCAGCCAGCGCGCGCGATCGGTCGATGGAAATCCTATATCCCAATCCCAGAGCCCGTTCGCATGCCATTCCGGCTTATTTCGGGGCTGCGTTTATCGAATCGAGCGGTTCTCAAATTATGAATTTCAATGGGAACATCTTCTTAATTTCAACGGGTAATTCTTTATGTCCATGGCAAATTCTAATGAAATCCCACGATTTTTTTTATTTCCAAGAAAATTCCAAGGATTTTTTCCTATAATTCTTGGGACAACTCCAGGGTGTCGACTACCTGAAGAAACCTGGAAAACCTGGAATCATCAGGGAATTATTGTGAACCTGGAAAAATCAAGGAATTATCAGGGTATTCGTAGGGCAATCAGGGAAATCGGGCAAAGAGAAACTGAGCAGGTTGTGTCTCTATCGTTTGTTCAAAGGTTCAAATGGGGAGTCGAGAGGCAGAGGTGAGCCAGCCAAGAGCTGAAAGCCCTTAAATAAAAACAATAATAATAACAATGAGTCGAAAGTACACGCTTTAATTAAAAAACAATGAGCCACGGACAAGCTGTTCAGAACTGAAGAAGAAGCATGTCATAAGGTTTTCCGTCTGTCTGTTGAACCTTAATATACTATCTCTTTCAAGCACAGCAGGAATTTGTTTCTTGTGAACTGGAAAAAATGGACAAAATGGCGTATGTAACCCACTGAATTGAATATTTTTCCTTAATTTTGAATATTCACTCCAATTGTTTTCTAGAAAAACTAGTTTCGCAAAAAAAAAATCTGTATGCAATTTTGAAAAAAAAATCCTGCAAGTAATCATGGAGGCATGTAGAAACCTCTTTAGAAAATCCAATATGAATTCTTTCCAAAAGTCTTTCATTCTTTCAGATTTTTCTTTAGGAACTCAATCGGTTATTCCTCCAGGAATTCAGTGAAAAACTACTTCAGGAACTCCAGTGTTTTTTCAGTGTGCGCGCTCTTGTGGCTCTGGCGTGCTATTTTTTGACAGTTTGACATGACTTTCAGAAAATTCTAATATTTTTAGGCCGTTACAAATATTTAATTAACATTTTGTCCTACTGGTCTCCGAAAGATCCAGGGGGGGGGGGTAATAAAAAATAAATATCAAAATGAAAAAAAAATCGAAAAACTCCTCGGCTTTGTTAAGGAATGTACTGAAAATCCTCAAAATTATCCGAATTTTATTTTGTTGCCCCCCTCTGACGGTGACATTCAAGTTAAGACACAGCTCCTACTCTGTCACGACCGCAGTAGCTAGAAAATCCGGAACATCCGTAAAAGTTTGTCATTTTATGAAGTTCGTCCTAGAGCAGCGCAATATTTCTAAACCATTTCTAACGGTGATTTTGGAGGAAATTCACAGTTATTACTCTGATATGACCGCAGGTGACCACCAGATGGCCAATGGGATAATCCGGAACGACCGTTGAAATGGTGATTTTGGAAAGTTTTTCCTAGAGCAGCGCAATTTTTTCATAACCATTTCTGACGGTGATCTTGGAGATATTTGAAAGTCTTAATCAGCTATGACTGCAGGTGGCCACCAGACGGCCTTCCGAATAATTTAGAACATCCGTAAAATGGTCATTTTGGATGGTCCGTCCTAGAGTAGTGCAACTTTTCCTAAGACATTTTTGATGGTGGCCTTAGTGTTAATTCACAGTTCTTACACACTTAATTTTTTTACCGGGATCTCAGCAAAATTGTCAACTTTTACCGAGATTCGCACAGCCGTGCCCCAGCAATCATGTTTTTTGCCGAGATTTCTGTCAAAATTGCTGAAAATCAGCAAATATGTTGCCGAAAATCAGCTAACAAACGTCGTTTCTGCTGAAATATCAGTTTATTATTTTGCTGGCGCACGGCTGTGCGGATTTTTGCCGAGCTGCAGGAATAAAAACTAAGGGTGTACTCTTTTTTTTATCTATTGCATTTATTTGACAGGCTCAGGCGTGTATAACACTTAACGGAGCTTTACAATTGATATCATTATTATTTGCAGTTAGTACGAGGAAGGGACATAGACCAAGATACTCGTGGCGACTCAAGGTTAGATTACGTAATTTAAGGACGGACGGGGTTGGGATTTAGGTTTGAGGTATTTCAGCTGCTCATCCGGCTATTTGACATGACTGATGTAGCGTAGCATCGTGCTCGAGGTATGGTTCTTCAGGGAGCATCTTCCGGATGGCCAGAGCTTCATAGTACACGGAATAATAAGACAGAGACAAGAAAAAAACTGAGAAAGAAAAAAAATGAGGTATTAGACTTTGATGTCAGACGAGCAAAGAAAGGCATAGATGGCCTGCATATAAACCACATCACAGTTCTTACTCTGCAACGACTGGCTACCAGACGGCTTTTCCGCAAATCTGGAACATCCGTGAATGGTCGTTTTGTACAGTTCGTCCTAGACCAACGATTTTCTTCTAAACCATTTCTGATAATGATCAGGAAGTTAATCAATGCTCTTTACCATAAAATATTGAATGAAGTTTTCCACCTTCTCTAAAAGTATAATAATAGCCCAAAAATATATGTACAACGCGAACCAATGAATGATGAATTCTATCATAATAATACTTAAATAGTAGTCATTGTTGATAATAACCACATCAGGTATGCGAGAGATATTGAATACCAAATCAATACTTTTTCTAAGTTAAGTTATTCAACAAGTATGATGTGTTTGTAATAGCCAACTGAATTCCTGAAAATACCTCATTGAGGTACCATACCTACTTGAGGTACTTACAGTGCACTTTGCCTTACTCAATGTACTGTTTTTTTCTTTTTCTTTTATTTCTTTATTAAAGTGATTTTTAAATTATAAATAAACTCGATGTACTATAAATCTAGGTTTATCCTGGCAAGTATGATCAGTTTTTTTGATAATAATAACGAGTGGCCAATCCCAACAAACATTGAATGCTGGTAAAGGTCTTATTTAGCCAAAAAGAAGCTATTTCAGCTAAAAACTTTGTTAGGATGTGATAGGAACGCAAAATACGGAATTCTAATGGGATGTAAGAAGCAAGTTTTTCCTGCATTACTGTTAGACTAGTCAAGTTGAAGGTACAGGATTGAAATGAAAACGACACGGAAATCCATTTCCTGTTCTAGCGATTACTGTAACATGAGAAATATACAAAATGATACAAAGTAGGCAAATGAAATGGACCAGAGATCGAACCCAAGGCCTCCCGTGTATGAGGCAGAAACGGTAGTTATATGGCAAGAACACTTTTCTGAACACATTGGTTTTCAAATCCTAAATAACTGGAAATGACGGCACTTTCAAATCCCACATATCCTGCGATATCTAACAAAACTGGTTGATCCATATATTACCACCCAGCGGATGTAATCCAAACTAAACAGTTCTCTAAAAATTCTAAACAGCTGTGAAGAAGACGGATATTTCAACATATTGGTTTCCAATCCCCGAACAACTTTGTAGAAGACGGCAATTTTCTAAATCCCCCAGATCCCAAGATTCGAAGAACTGATACCTCATATGCAGTAGCACCTCCTTGCGGATGAATTTTGAATTATTCAGTTTTTCAACATATTGGTTTCCAGTCCTCGAACAATTTTGTAGAAGACGGCAATTTTCTAAATTCCACAGATCCTGAAATATCGAACTAAACTGATCTCTCATATACACTAGCGTCGCCTTATGGCTTAATTCTGAGCTAAACAGTTTCTCAACATATTGGTTTCGCATGCTCGAACAACTTTATAGAAGACGGCAACTTCAAAAATCAATAGATCTCGAGATATCTAACCAAACTAATAACTCGTATACACTAGCGCCGCCTTCTTCTTCTTCTTCTTCTTCTTATTGGCATTACATCCCCACACTGGGACAGAGCCGACTCGCAGCTTAGTGTTCATTAAGCACTTCCACAGTTATTAACTGCGAGGTTTCTAAGCCAGGTTACCATTTTTGCATTTGTATATCATGAGGCTAACACGATGATACTTTTATGCCCAGGGAAGTCGAGACAATTTTCAATCCGAAAATTGTCTAGACCGGCACCGGGAATCGAACCCAGCCACCCTCAGCATGGTCTTGCTTTGTAGCCGCGCGTCTTATCGTACGGCTAAAGAGAGCCCCTAGCGCCGCCTTACGGCTGAATTCTGAACTAAACAGTTTATCAACATATTGGTGTTCAATCCTCGAACAACTTTGTAGAAGTCGGCAACTTTCTAATTCCCACAGATGCCTAGATATCGAACCAAACTGGTATTTTTATATACACTAGCGCCGCGCAGTGGAAGAATTCTAAATCAATTTTTTTCTTGACTCATAGGGCAACATGGGATTATAAATAGATTTAGAGTTTTTTTTTCTTAGTTTCTAGAGTTTTTAGAATTATTATAAGAAACATTGCGCCATTTATTGAGAAGATGGACTATTTTCATCGGTGTTCCGTTGGTTCCGGATCTTCCGGAGGACCATCAGAAGATCCATTGAACTTAAAAAAATGTCCTCAATGAGAGTATATATCCCCTTTATTATTTTCCCGAAAAAATCACGTTGATATCATTTGAATTAGCTTCATTATAACGGATTTTACTGTTGTACTTTTTACAACACGCGAAGTTATGAAAGTTGAAGCGAGTTGTGGAAGGTTAAGTTTAGATGGAGTAAAATCAAAGAGCATATTTTTTTGCACAGAGTGTAGGACAACACTTATTTAGAGATTCCCGAAGAAAATCTTGAGGCCATATTTGAAGGAAGGTGAGAAATTTCTTCAAGAATTCTTTCTGAAATTCCTGGAGAAAACTGAAGGAATTACTGTGGAAATTTCCGAAAAACTGGAATTTTCAATATAATGTTTTTAAGGAATTGCTGTAGTAACTCCCGGAGGAAAACCTGAACGAATTTTCGGAGGAATTCCGGAAATAATTTCCGAATGAAATTTCTAAAGGAATTCCTAAATAAAATTCTGGAAGAATTTCCAAATGAATTCTTCAGGATTTCTCTTAAAGAATTCATAAGGGAACTCATATAAAAAATAGGGAAGAACTCCTTAACGAATTACCAAAGATTTTCATAAATACAGTTTTCATGAATTTTCGATTCATTTCCAACGGAAGAGGAAATTCCAATGGAACACCTGAATTATTTTTTGAAAGAATTTCTGATTGAATGCCTGAAAGAATTTCGGAATGAATTTCCGAAACAAATATTAGATGAATTTCCTAAAGTATCTTAAAGTATTTACGGAAAAATGTCTGGGTGATTTCCATAGGCGTAACTAGAGTCACGGCCTAGGTGGGCCATGGACCCAGCTGGTATAGTAGATTTTTCTTAGACGAAAAATTCCAATGTGAATCCCCAAAATCTGCGTAAAAAGCGACTCTGGTGTGAATGCGTGGAAAGAATATTGAAGACGTAAAGATCCCAACAAAAATATAATGAAACTCTTAGACATCGTGTTTTTTCTGTGGCTAACGATAAGACTTTCAGTTGCAGAGTGTTATGAAATAAAATGGAAAATCGAAATTTGTTAATTTGAAGAACGAAAACGTTTATTAGATTCCGGAAGTTCCTGTTACACAATTAAAGGTTAACGGAATAATATTTTCGAGATATTTTAGAGATCCGAAAAGGATTATTAAAGCAACAAATAAAAATTGAGGTGTTTTGGGAAAATAGGAGCAATTTTCTTTGTCAGAGTTTTAAATTTATGTGATTTGGCAAAGTGGAAAATCACAGGGCTCGTGAAATAATCTAACTGGTTAACAAAAAGACTATTGTTTCTTATACCACAATATAATTAAAAACTGTACATGTTGTTCGAGTTTGAAGCACATGGGCCGAATTATATTAAATTGGGAAAACAGTTTTTTCAGCTTGTAAAGACATTCCACTGAATATCTTCATATGAATGTAACAACAGTTTTGCGACGTGCTTAAATAATTCACAGTTGACGAAAGACTAATTTTGTAAGGTTTTCAAAAGAATTATCGTTTGAGCTTTCATCAGCCAGAATTACGTGCATGCGAGTCTGGACCCAGCAATGACTATATAGACACAGTGGTCACCCTCTATTTCCGTTCATTTGTTTGTGGCCGAAAAGTGTTCCAACTTCATTTAAACGCGACTGCAGTTGGATATACATACATGGATACAGTTGATATGATGGAAATACAAATCTAAAAATTCATGTAGGGTAAAACCTCCGATCGTGTCGTGGGTGGGTGTTCCTATAGTTGCGGTAGTGTCGTTTTCGCACAAATATTGTTTACGTATTAAACGCAGCAAGCCATGTAGACTATCAATTTGTTGACCTGTCATTACACGAAATAAATGAAAACAGGATGGGAATCGTATCAAAATCGGTAAAGTATCACTAAAATATCTTATTCAGGAGGCTCCATATTCGCTAAATGCATTCCAAATATTCATCCGTAAAAGTTTGTCATTTTATGAAGTTCGTCCTAGAGCAGCGCAATATTTCTAAACCATTTCTAACGGTGATTTTGGAGGAAATTCACAGTTATTACTCTGATATGACCGCAGGTGACCACCAGATGGCCAATGGGATAATCCGGAACGACCGTTGAAATGGTGATTTTGGAAAGTTTTTCCAAGAGCAGCGCAATTTTTTCATAACCATTTCTGACGGTGATCTTGGAGATATTTGAAAGTCTTAATCAGCTATTACTGCAGGTGGCCACCAGACGGCCTTCCGAATAATTTAGAACATCCGTAAAATGGTCATTTTGGATGGTCCGTCCTAGAGTAGTGCATTTTTTTCTAAGACATTTTTGATGGTGGCCTTAGTGTTAATTCACAGTTCTTACACACTTAATTTTTTTTTACCGGGATCTCAGCAAAATTGTCAACTTTTACCGAGATTCGCACAGCCGTGCCCCAGCAATCATGTTTTTTGCCGAGATTTCTGTCAAAATTGCTGAAAATCAGCAAATATGTTGCCGAAAATCAGCTAACAAACGTCGTTTCTGCTGAAATATCAGTTTATTATTTTGCTGGCGCACGGCTGTGCGGATTTTTGCCGAGCTGCAGAAATAAAAACTAAGGATGTACTCTTTTTTTTATCTATTGCATTTATTTGACAGGCTCAGGCGTGTATAACACTTAACGGAGCCGAGATTCTTTTTGATGTTTACAATTGATATCATTATTATTTGCAGTTAGTACGAGGAAGGGACATAGACCAAGATACTCGTGGCGACTCAAGGTTAGATTACGTAATTTAAGGACGGACGGGGTTGGGATTTAGGTTTGAGGTATTTCAGCTGCTCATCCGGCTATTTGACATGACTGGTGTAGCGTAGCATCGTGCTCGAGGTATGGTTCTTCAGGGAGCATCTTCCGGATGGCCAGAGCTTCATAGTACACGGAATAATAAGACAGAGACAAGAAAAAAACTGAGAAAGAAAAAAATGAGGTATTAGACTTTGATGTCAGACGAGCAAAGAAAGGCATAGATGGCCTGCATATAAACCACATCACAGTTCTTACTCTGCAACGACTGGCTACCAGACGGCTTTTCCGCAAATCTGGAACATCCGTGAATGGTCGTTTTGTACAGTTCGTCCTAGACCAACGATTTTCTTCTAAACCATTTCTGATAATGATCAGGAAGTTAATCAATGCTCTTTACCATAAAATATTGAATGAAGTTTTCCACCTTCTCTAAAAAGTATAATAATAGCCCAAAAATATATGTACAACGCGAACCAATGAATGATGAATTCTATCATAATAATACTTAAATAGTAGTCATTGTTGATAATAACCACATCAGGTATGCGAGAGATATTGAATACCAAATCAATACTTTTTCTAAGTTAAGTTATTCAACAAGTATGATGTGTTTGTAATAGCCAACTGAATTCCTGAAAATACCTCATTGAGGTACCATACCTACTTGAGGTACTTACAGTGCACTTTGCCTTACTCAATGTACTGTTTTTTTCTAATATTATTTTAATATAGTTTTTTTCTTATATAATTAAAAACTGTACATGTTGTTCGAGTTTGAAGCTCATGGGCCGAATTATATTGAATTGGGAAAACAGTTTTTTCAGCTTGTAAACACATTCCACTGAATATCTTCATATGAATGTAACAACAGTTTTGCGACGTGCTTAAATAATATACAATTGACGAAAGACTAATTTTAGAAGGTTTTCAAAAGAATTATCGTTTGAGCTTTCATCCGCCAGAATTACGTGCATGCGAGTCTAGACCCAGCAATGACAGACACAGTGGTCACCCTCGATTTCCGTTCATTTGTTTGTGGCCGAAAAGTGTTCCAACTTCAATTAAACGCGACTGCAGTTGGATATACATGGATACAGTTGATATGATGGAAATACAAATCTAAAAATCCATGTAGGGTAAAACCTCCGATAGTCGTGGGTGGGTGCTCCTATAGTTGCGGTAGTATCGTTTTCGCACAAAAATTGTTTACGCGTTAAACGCAGCAAGCCATGTAGACTATCAATTTGTTGACCTGTCATTACACGAAATAAATGAAAACAAATTGGGAATCGTATCAAAATCGGTAAAGTATCACTAAAATATCTTATCCAGGAGGCTTTATATTCGCTAAATGCATTCCAAATATTCATTTATTTTAAGACACTTATTCTTAGCCTTTCTAATCACAATAAGTTATATTATTTATTTATTTATTCAGGTCAAAGTGGACTGGCCAGTACATAAAAGTCTTCTCCATTCGGCTCGGTCCATGGCTACACGTCGCCAACCACGCAGTCTGCAGAAGGTCCGCAAGTCATCTTCCACATGATCAATCCACCTTGCTCGCTGCGCTCCTCGTCTTTTTGTGCCCGTCGGATCGTTATCGAGAACCATTTTCACCGGGTTACTGTCCGACATTCTGGCTACGTGCCCGACCCACCGTAGTCGTCAGATTCTCACGATGTGAACGATGGATAGTTCTCCCAGCACCTCATACAACTCACGGTTCATTCGCCTCCTGCACCCCATCATAGATGTTACTTACCTTTCGAAAACTCCCAGTGCGCGTTGGTCCTCCATGAGCATCGTCCAGGTCTCGTGTCCGTAGAGGACTACCGGTCTAAAACACGTTTTGTAGATAGTCAGTTTGGTACAGCGGTGAACTCTATTCGATCGGATCGTTTTGCGGAATCTAAAGTACGTACGATTTCCTGCCGCTGCCATGTTGCGTCTCCCAATTTCTCTGCTGGTATCGTTATCGGAGGTCACCAGTCCAAGTACACGAATTCATCAACCACCTCGATTTCGTCACGGTGGGTGGCTTACGTTGTCCTCTCTTAAGCCTCTTTCTATCGTGTACTTCATCTTCGGCATGTCGATGACTGGTCCAATCCGTTTAGCTTCCCTCTTTAGTCTGATGTAGGCTACCTCCATCTTTGCAAAAGTTACGTGCCATTATATCTATGTCGTTGACGAAGCCAAATAGCTGAACCGACTTGATGAAAATCGTACCACTCGTGTCAATCCCTGTCCTTCGTATTACCCCTTCCTAAGCGATGTTGAATAGCAGACATGAAAGACCATCACCTTGCCGTAACCCTCTGCGCATTTCAAATGGACTCGAGAATGCCTTGATCAACCGTGTCAGTTTATCCGGAAATCCGGTGTTCGAACATTAGCAGCCATAGGTTCATAAGAATGGGTAACGATAATTATCTATAGCTCAGAGTACGTTAAAGGAAAGCTTTGAAAAAGCCGCGTACTTCTATGGTGAGTATCATGAATTGAACATTGCTACGGATATTCCGGCTCTCAGAATGGACTTCCGGTAGCCACTCAAGTACATTCAAATGGGTAACCACCATCATTTGTTACTCAGCGTTCGAAATGGAAACGCACTCTTCTATGATAAGTTTCATGAATTGACCACTTTTACCGACGTTCCAGATCTTCTGGAGAAACTCCGGTGACCACTAAGGTCAAAATGGGTCACCACAATCTTTTTTTATTCAGCGTTTGATAATGCAAAGGTTTGGAAAAACCGCACTCTTCTAGTATATCGCTTTTTTTTGTGTACAAGACACCTTCCAGCCACTCCTGCGGCAAAACTTTCTCCTCCCAAATCTTAGAAATGACCCAGTGCAGCGCTCTTTGTTGTTCTTCAGCAGGCCAACCTCCTCCTGGATTTCCTGGAGATCCGGAGCCGGTAAAATTATGTCCTGCGCGCTTTCTCCCAGGTCCATCACCATACCGCCATCTTCGTCTGCCATATCGCCATTCAGGTGTTCTTCGTAGTGCTGCCGCCACCTCTGGATCCCCTCACGCTAGTTCGTAAGAAGGTTCCCGTGTATGTCCTTACACATATCAGGCTGTGGCACGTAACCCTTACGTGAACGGTTCAACTTATCATAGAACTTTCGTGTGTTATTAGCGCGGTACAGATGCTCCGTCTCTTCACGGTCTCTATCATCCTACTAAAGCTTTTTCCTCCGGAAAATCGAGTTTTGTCTGTTCCGCGCCCCTTTTTATCGTGCCTCGTTCGCCCTCGCGCGGTGTTGCAGCAATCTCGCCCATGCTGCATTCTCGTCCACTAACTGCTCACAATCTCCGTCATACCAGTCGTTTCTCTGACCCGGGGGCCCGTGCCAAAGGCAGCGGTTGCGTTGCTACCAATGGCGGATCTAATATCTCTCCATCCATCTTCAAGAGCCGCTGCGCCTAGCTGCTCTTCCGTTGGGAGTGCCACTTCCAGCTGCTGCGCGTATCCTTGGGCTAGTCTACCGCCTTGTAACTCACAACAATGAGCATCATCCAACCCGAGCATGTGCATCGTAAAACAAGAGGGAGTTTGACGTTCATCTTTTTCTTGTGTGACTCACTCTCACTCACACGTAAAAGGAGGCTTAATGAGTGCTCTTCCACCCGACGCCACACTCGCTTGTGTTTTTGCTTCGCTCTTTTTCACTCTGCTTGCTCGGGCCTCTACTTCATTTACGCTTCCTCTCATTCGTGAGGATGCGAACGCAGCATTTTGCTGATGATGATTTTATTTAACACTAGCGAGTTTGAGGAGTTTTGTCAAACCTGGTTGTAGACCATCGATAGTTTTGAGCACAGGCATACTGCAACGAGGTAGTGGTCGGTTTCAATATTCGCACTGCGGTAAGTGCGGACTTTCGTGATGTCGGAGAAGAATTTGCCGTCGATTTGAACGTGGTCGATTGGGTTTCCGTTTCTTGGTTAGGTGATCTCCATGTGGCCTTGTGGATATTTTTGCAAAAGAAGGTGCTTCGGACTGCCATTCCGCGGGAGGCTGCGAAGTTTATGCATGGCCGTTATAATTCGATACGGTGTGCAGACTATCCGGTCGAATGACCGGTCTATACATTTCCTCCCTTCGTACCTGTGCGTTCAGGTTTCCGATGACGATTTTGACGTCCCGCAGTGGGCATCCATCGTATGTCTGCTCCAGCTGTGCATAGAACGCTTCTTTCTCGTCGTCGGGTCTCCCTTCGTGTGGGCAGTGCACGTTGATGATGCTATAGTTGAAAAAACGACTTTTTATCCTCAGCTTGCACATCCTTGCGTTGATGGCTGCCACCCAATCACACGTTGGCGCATCTTACCCAGCATTATGAAGCTTGTTCCCAGCTCGTTGGTGGTGCCACAGCTTTGGTAGAAGGTAGCCGCTCGATGCCTGCTTTTCCACACTTTCTGTCCTGTCCAGCAAATCTTCTGCAGCGCCACGACGTCGAAGTTGCGGATATGTTATTCATCGTAGATCATCCTGTCGCAACCTGCGAAACCTAGCAACTTACAGTTCCTTGTTCCGAGCTTCCAATCGTGTTCCTTTATTTGTCGCCAAAAAATGGTAACTAGGCTTAGAAACCTCGCAGTTAATAACTTTGGAAGTGCTTAATGAACACTAAGCTGCGAGGCGGCTCTGTCCTAGTGTGGGGATGTAATGCCAATAAGAAGAAGAAGAAGTCTTTGCCGATTATATCGAGTCGTATTATCTCTTATATTGCTTGTAATTATTGGTTTTCCAGGCGGCTTATTGGGCCTACGCAAACCTCGTCTCGTCGGAGGGCCGTCGTGTCAGGTCTGTTTTGTGTCCCACCTGACACCAGGACTCGGGCTTGTGCGCTTTGAGCAGCGCACAATCGTTTTAGCGGAGCCTGCTTGTGGATATGTGCAGCTTTTTTAAAAGTTTTACACACTAAGTTTTTCTTTCTCGAGCTCGGCAAAATCGGGCACCGCTGTAGCTCAGTAAATTTTTGAACTGAACTTCGGCATAAAATTTGGTCTATTACTGATCTTCGGCAAAATATTTACCATATCTCAGCAACTGAAACGTCACTTTTACTGAGATCTCGGCAAAAATCATGTTTGCTGAAACTCGGCGGTGCCCACCTCGGGAAAATAAACAAAAAATGCTGAGATCTCGGTGAAAAAAATTAAGTGTGTACAGAGCTGTCAGACCTCACCACATCCTAGGAAAGCCCCACAACTCGCAGATGATTACTGAATATGAATCATAACAGGACTCTTATTCAGCAAGACAATCCGTCAAACTAAAGCTGATTAATAACTGTACAAGATGTTGCACATTGTTAAACTTCTCCAATATGCTGACCGATTTGGTTGCAGCAACTCAAATGTAACTTAATTTGGTTGCATACATTTTTTTTGCAACATGTGTGCTGTAGAATATTAGTTGGATTAAATGCTGAAATGAAATCCGTTTAGCGTATTATTTAGCAACAATTTTATTCAGCTATGAAGACCATAAATAAACAATAATTCAATTTAGATGCTTGTCGTTGTTTGTTGGGACGACCTCGGACAAACTCGTAGAGAGGAGGCAATGACGCTAAACTCACAATGCAAGAATCATTCGCGGATGAGCTGCCAAAATTTCGGTACAGTCATAAGGAGATCATTCCGGCTCATGCAGGGCGCGGTTGCTTTCTGGGCGCTTCCCAGTCCCCACACGATCTGAGATATGTATCTTCTCAGGTACTGATTGCAAAATTTCGTTTACCTTATGATAGTTACAGTTCCACTCGTTTTATGAAAAATCAAACTTTCTTTCAAACAAGTTCTAAAATAAATCTCTATTCTTCTTCTCCTTCTTCTTATTGGCATTACATCCCCACACTGGGACAAAGCCGCTTCGCAGCTTAGTGTTCATTAAGCAATTCCACAGTTATTAACTGCGAGGTTTCTAAGCCAGGTTACCATTTTTGCATTCGTATTTCATGAGGCTAGCACGATGATACTTTTATGCCCAGGGTAGTCGAGACAATTTCCAATCCGAGAATTGTTTAGACCAGCACCGGGAATCGAATCCAGCCACGCTCAGCATGATCTTGCTTTGTAGCCGCGCGTCTAACCGCACGGCTAAGGAGGGCCCCAAATTTCTAACTTTGTAAAAATAGCTAATCAACGATACACAAAACATAAATCATACGGCATTATGATTGGTTTCCTTCTCAGCACCCATGTATATGTGACATTCTTTAAGTGAGATTCGATTTTCACACACTCACTCTTGAGTTCTGAGCACCTTTAGGGATACATAGGGCCATCGTAAAAGATCTCCATACTTGGGCCCAGGTTTGATTCCTATCGACTTCGTTTATATCTCTGTTAGGGTTTTGTTGTCAGGAGGTTCTTGGTCTGCATCTGCAGCGATGTCCTGTTGGATTCCAGTTCAACGTTTGCTCGTAGATTTCATCTTCGCTTTTTAATGGTATCTGGCCGTGTAACCTCCATTCGCACTTTGGAGTTGCTATTGATATGAAAATCTCGATGACATTGTCCAAGCGACTCAGCATTCGGCATCCAGTTGTGAGGCCACCAGGCCCGAGCTGTAAAACGTAGACATCGGCCTTTGAATACTTACAAATCTATGTGATCTCTGCTAATAAGCACCAAGTCTCACTGGAGTAAAACATCACAGATTTCACGTTAGAGTTGAGTATTAGAGGTTTGGTGCATTGCCTGGACCGATTGGATCTCCATGTTCTATGTTGATCTTGCTCCGCCGCCTAACGTTAGCTGGCTTTGGTTTTCGACCTTCTCCACTGTTTGCCCGGTTATCGTCTAATTGGAGTTGTTCACATCTAACGATTTGTTCTTGTTGACGTTGATGAGTGGAAGCGTACGACCAGATTATTCAGTTTACTCTACACGGTAGAGCGCTGTTGCGTTGGTAGAGCAGTATCATCATCTGGGTCGAGGTTGTTCGATTGCTCGACAGCTTTCCTTCCAATGCACTATGGTCCAAGATACAGATTTACGCGGAAAGATGCATTTTACTCTAAAACTATATTTTTTAGAAAAAACTGTTGTTCTACAAAATTGTTCGAAAAAGTAAGGCCATCATTATGGTTCTACCGAAAAATAGGGTGGCCCATCATTTAAAAAAAAATAGAAAATATTTTTTTTATTTCTCAGAATATTGACATGTCGTCGTGTTCAGGTGACTTTTAGAGCTCAAAAAATGCAACTTTTGATGTATAAATATGCTCAATATATTTTCCCAATAAAAGTTATAATCGTTTTTCTGTCAAAATTACATTTTTTTCATAAGTTGATATCTCCGGTTAGGGCAGACCAAAAAATATTTTCACACGGCATCTGAAAGAGGAATTCATATTCTTTATTGTGTCAAAAAATTGGAGATATGTTATTTTTTTAACTCAAATTTTACTAAAATCATGTTTTTTTTTTTCAAATAAATTGAGATAACTCGACAACGGAAGAAGATACAGACGATATTCTTATAGCAAAACACGCGTTTTAAAAAGCCCCAAAAGTCTTTAGAACATGACATTTGTGAGATTGCTCTAAATCAGCCAACTTGAGGTACACCCTAATCCAATTAGGTAAAATTGCTCTAAATCAACCAACTCAAGAGCTACAGAAAAAGTTTTTCTAGCCAAATTGATTGGAATAAGCTGCGCTACAACTTTGTAAAACATAACATGTCAATATTCTGAGAAATAAAAAAAAATATTTTCTATTTTTTTTATATGATGGGCCACCCTATTTTTTGATAGAACGATAATGATAGTCTTACTGTTTCGAACAATTTTGTAGAACAATATTTTTTTCTAAAAAATATAGTTTTGGCGTAAAATTCATCTTTTCGCGTAAATCTGTATCCTGGACCATAGTGCAATGTCGGCTGGGGAGTCTACTCGCTTTCCCCGTCTGCAGTAGCATTTGACTTGATTCTAGAGCCGCTTTAAGTTGGCAGGACTAGTATTTGTCCCCTCTGGAAATGGATCAGCTGAACATGGAGCACCGTTTGGATGAAGTCAATGGAGTATATTACAAAAACGTAACTCAATCTTGGGCTGGTTTCGAAGCCGACGACCTGAATCTCCAAGCTCCAGAACGCTAATTAATTAGGAAAGAAGCGAATACGAATTTGGTGGATCTGCGGAACCATCTGACTGATTAAAGCACTGTGTAAAGGAGAGATTCCGAAATGCCAAACGCAATGAAATCAGATCTCTGTACAAAAACGAATTCAGAACTCATAAGAAGAAGCAAACATATGTTTGAACTTCAGTACCGATGCATGGTCAAAATCAGTATTACCGCCGTGCGGGCCTTTTTTTTAATACTATTATGCAATATTTTGCCTCGCTCCGCATCATTTTTGAGCAGGTCAACAAGTTTGAAGTGTCCCTTTATTTGCTATTCATTGACTACGGAAGGGCTGTTGTCTGAATCACGAAAGTCTGTGTGGCGCCCATGGACACAAAGTATTTTCGGTCTGATCGGAGTTAAGTACTAAGATAAAAGCAGTGATGCGTAATGTTCAAAATAAAAAAAATAAAAATGATCTAGCTTAAAATATTCTTCACAATTCACATGGAAATTTTTTTTTTTTTGTATCTTTTCTTTAATAAAGATACAAAAAAAATGGAAAATTCCAGGATTTTAATACGTGAGATGTTCTCTTCACGGGAAATTATTCGGAATTTTCACAAAAAAATCGAAATCTCCATAAGAAGTTCTTTTGAATTTCTACGGGTAGTTCATCGGATTTTATTCGAGAATATTCGACCAAACGACGTTCATGCAAACGACACAATGAAGACGGCCCTACTGTTGAGGTCGAAATAGACATCTATTAAGTAACAATCAAGAGGCGGAATCAAATAGGACATTAAGTAAGGTACACTGGGGGAAGTGGAAAACGGGGGTAAGTGTAAAAATCGACTCGAAAAATTTCAATTGAAAAGACTTTACAGTTTTTACATCACCATAACATTGTGCAAAAATATACTTTAATGTTCACACTAATACTATGTTAAAATCTGTGCTATACTTACACTAACACAGTTTACGCTGGACCTGTCATTTTAGGTTTCGCGAGAAGTTAATTTATGCATTCATAAAATCAATTCTTACTTGCGTAAATTGTTCCCTTTCCTGGTGATTTTGCACCACAGGTGACCATTATAATACAATTAAACTAATCACGTTCAATTTGTAGTGGTTTGTACCATGAAACCAAATAATTTAAAGATTTTACACTTACCCCTGGTATCAAACACTACGGGGAAGTGGAAAATGTTCTCATCACGCAAATTTTTCCTTTCCTCCAGGGTTTATTTTGATAGCTGTGAATCTTAATATGTTCCTTCTTTGTTATCATTGGGATTTGAGTGGTGATTGGACTAATATACATAAGAAAACGCCTAATCAATCCACCTATCGGTATTGATGCCTTTCACATTTTTTACATATGAAAAAACATGTACGAGAAAGATAAAAATAGCACTGATAGGTAAATATATTCCATAATACATATTCATTTATATTAATAACAAGTTTCGCCGTTGAATGCAATTTGTTGCGAACAAATCGGGTAGGAACAAGTGCATGGAAATAGGTGATAATTTTTGTACGTGTATGCGCACACACATACATACAAACACGCACACACAGACATCATGTCAATTCGTAAAACTGAGTCGATAAGTTTATAACTATGTAAGTCTCATTCTCCCTAAAAAACATCTTTGGACAATTGGAGGTCAAGATAACTTGGGTTTTCCACTTACCCCATTCCATAGGGTAAGTGGAAAAATAACTCCCAAATTTCAAATATATTTTTATAAATTTCAAGTGGCTAAATGGTATGAATTACCGCACCGTTGGTGCAAAATGGACTGTTTTTGAGAGCCCATAATGATTGATTGCATTTAGATAATTTAAATTGGTTTTACAATAATTTGAACATGAGCTATCGAGTTTTCCTTTTCCACTTCCCCCAGTGTACCTTACATACTTCCACCTGTACCTCTCCAATTTAATCTTATGCACAGCAACCTTATTCTATTTTAATTTGCATCATTTGAACTGGCCCAAAAATTAAAAACAATCGTTCAAGTTTATTGTTCAAGAGTACTGTAGAGAGTACTGTAGAGTTGTAGAGTACTGGGTTAAATATTAGTTACACCTTCCGGATGCGATGCCCAAACCAAAAAAAAAAATATTGGCCACCGCTTTGTATGGAGCCGCCCCATAGTGCAGTTGGGAGTCCCTGCCATTTGAAGGTTGTCTTGTGCGATGAGCCGATCTGCCCGCGGCACGGCTGGCCACGCTGACGCTTTTCGGCAATCGCAGCACAAAACACCGAAAATCTCCGGGAATCGATCGCAAGCAATCACACGCCCAGGCAGGAATAACCCCATCCTATCGGATCGATGTTGGCTGGCTGTTTATTTGTGCTAGTGTATGAGTTTGTTATTTTTAGAAATACGTTCCGGAGATTTGTGCGGAGGGATAAAGTATCGGATCGCGCGAATGGCGGCTGCTGGCTCAACTGGACACAACCAGAGAAACACAAATGATGAGGCAAGTACGAGAACGATCGTCAGGTCTGATGTGGACTCGGAGCTGATACGATTGCAGCTCGGCGATAGACGCAGCACAACCAGATCCTACAATTTCTGTGGGGGTTTTATGAGAATTTTCATACTCTCTTCAACGGTCGTAATCCGTTTTTTTTATGACGGTGTGAGGATAAAACCTTGCTTCGGGGTCATGAGAACATTGCGGGAAGTATTGTGGCAGATTACTTTGTCGCTCTCGGTTTGAGATAATCTTTCGTCCTTTTCGATTAAAAACAAATCGATTCAACATTGATAATCTAGAAAATTAATTTGGAAAAATCTAGAAACAAATTGCGGAAATCGACTGGACTTTTCCTGGGTTTTGGCTGTTTCGAACAATGACAAAAAATATGTAAATTTGGAAGTTAAACAGATTTAGAAAATTTTGTTCTAAAGTGGAGAATTTATTTTTCATTTGATGTCATTCACCTTGTAGGTTTTCTTCTTAACTGCAAAGACCGACGGAAGCCCTTCGTAGGTTAATGGCAAAGTACCCGTCTAGTGTACATATGTCTTGGGTGTTTTAGGTTTCTACCGAAGGGTAGCGTTTATCTCTGATATATTTTCCTTCTGCAGTGCCGTAGCGAAGGGCCCTCCTTAGCCGTGCGGTAAGACGCGCGGCTACAAAGCAAGACCATGCTGAGGGTGGCTGGGTTCGATTCCCGGTGCCGGTCTAGACAATTTTCGGATTGGAAATTGTCTCGACTTCCTTGGGCATAAAAGTATCATCGTGTTAGCCTCATGATATACGAATGCAGAAATGGTAACTTGGCTTAGAAACCTCGCAGTTAATAACTGTGGAAGTGCTAATTGAACACTAAGCTGCGAGGCGGCAATGTCCCAGTGGGGGATGTAATGCCAATGAAGAAGAGTGCCGTAGCGTGGAGTTAAGTGGGTTGGTTGTTAAGGGTTATAGGTCTTATAAACTCCGAAACCCAGAGTTACTCTTTAGAAACTTGAATAACTATTCAAAGGAGACATATTAGACAAAATGATGTCTAACAAAGGTCTTATGAAAAAGTGATCAAAATTTTACTTTCAAAAATATGATTGAAAAGCGATTGAAAGATACCTGGTTGGCTACAGGTTACACGAACGCCTGGTGCATTGAAGAACTTGTTAATTGCCGATCTTGAGCTATGTTCCTCCAGTTTCCCCATACGCTTACGGTCCCCAGGTCTGATTTCACCACATGCAGCCATCGTGTTCGTGACCCTCCACAAAGTCACCAGCCTCCATCCGGTGCTTGTTTTCAAAACTTGTTTTCGCTATTCTTTCTGCAGAATTTCTGTTGCTATCGGCCTCTGGTGACAATGACGATGGAGCTCGTTGTTTGAGATCCAGTTGTGAGGCCACCAGGCCCGAATTATATACCGCAGGCATCTGTTGATGAACACCTGCAGCCGTTGATTGTTCTCCTTTCAAACATATCATGTTTCGCTAACATATAATAACAGCACAGATTTCCCGTTAGAGTTGAAAATTCGAATTTTGGTGCGTTCACGTTTCTTTCTGTTTTTCTAGATATTTCTTAAACTAGCAAAAGCAAATCTTGGTTACGCCGTCTGACGCCATTTGTCTACCAAGATTTTGGAAGCTTTCAACATTCTCCACTGATTGCCCGGCTACTATGAAACATCCAACGATTTGGTTTTGTTGATATGAAGACTAAACCTGCCGAAGAGAAGCGCTTGGCAAGGTCGTTGAGCTTACTCTGCATATCAGAGCGCCTTTGAGCTAGGAGTGCAACGTCATCAGCCAATTCGAAGTCGCTTAGGTGCTCCATTGCTGCCATAACAGCCCACGGTTTGGTTCACAGTCAATCGCATCTACCAGAATCTCATCGATTACGATGAGGAACAGTAACGGTGATAGAATACATCCTTTCCTCACACCAGCTATGACCCGGATAGGGACCCCATTGTACAGCACTCTACACGAGAATGTTTCGTGCTGTGCTTCGATTAGGCCTATGATTTTCTCAGGTACTCCCTTGCGTATCAGGGCGCCCCACATATTCTCGTGAATGAGACGATCGAAAGCTTTTTCGTAGTCAATGAATACCAAGTAAAGGGGCTCTCGGAATTCGTTGACCTGCTCCAGGATGATACGGAGCGTGAAAATATTAAAAAACTCTTGGCGACTGTGGAAAACTTAATTGAAAATCAAGTCGTTTTCGGCCGTTGCAGTCTTGTAAAGCAGCAAAAACAAGTTTACTTCTGCATCCGACGGTTTCGGTAATTTATTTTACCTTTTTCAAGGATTTGAAGCTTGTTTCGTTGTTAGAATGGTAGTGTTACACACTAATGTAGTCCATTCAATAGAAAAATGGCGCCCGCTTCGGTACATAGGTTACAGTTATTTTGCGCGGCACTGTATCGTGGGTGGCTTTTTTTTTGTTATAAACTATATTTCCGCTGAAATTTCAATTTGTGGTAACTGATGGTCAGCGACACGCGATGCTGTTGCAAAAATATCGACGGCAGTGGCGCACAAAAAGCCATTTTTTAAAATGATGAAAAAACCTCGAATCCCCTCAAATTAACCAGTTCCAAAATACGCAGAGCAATCCTTAGCCCTTCCTCTGTCTAACCCAGGGTGAAATGGATCCCCCCTTTTCCCATAAAAAGACACAATCAAAATATTGATTTTTTAGGGTCACCCTAATATTATTATTTGAAATTGCCCAAACAAATTATACAAACGACGTATGTCAATGGTTTCTTCAGCCGAGTGCCTTAAATTTAAATAAGAAACAACTTTGTAGAACATTCAACTTCAAAATAAAGTTTAAATAATAAGCTTTGACTTCGCTGACGACACTTTGTTCCTACAATATCATCTTCAAGGTGAAAATAATTTCCCGGCGTGGCCCATCGTGCATCGTCGGACAATGAATCGCCTACTTTGAGCGTACTTACAGCGGCACACTAGGAGTTAACTTTCGGAAATCAGTATGGCGAAAGGCATCTATGGTTTAATATCTCGAAAACAAGCATCTTGATCGAAAAAATATTTGGTAGGCCTGGTACCAAATAGTTTTTCGAGAAAAGTTTCTACTGTTGAGAAAACCTGCGTTAGATTTCTTTTGCCATACAAACTTCTGGTGGTTAACTCATGCTGGCAATTTTCACATTTACGTTAGCGTCTGGATGCAGCATCGAGTATGAAACCAGCCACTGTATGTGGTTCATTGTTTGACGACTAGAATGCGTCGTAAACTCCATTTGCTAACTGAAACGGAAACATGTTGCAGTTATCGAACGACTAGTGTATTGTCCATAGGAAATTCTAGGGAAATTCCATTGGCCGAAAGCGACATACGGCCGAACTGGTAATTTGGCCGAAAAAGTCGTTTGCTATAACAGGTCGTTTGGCCGAATAGGTCATCAGCCTAGAAATGCCGTTTGGCCGAAATGGTCGTTCGGCATAATGGGCCATTTGTCCAAAAAAATGTGTATGCCAACAAGTCATACGGCCAAAAGTCAATAATTGATTGGGGTAATTTAGTCCAAAATATCCATCCGTTTGGCCTAATGACATTTACGTTGAAAAGGCCTTTGGTCAAATGAACGTTGAACAAAACTTCGTAACCTCTTTACTTGTTAAGTCGATACTGACCTTTAAGCCAAAAGCCATCGAACTAAATCCCATTAGGCCAAATTGAAGGTTTATCCGACACTGTTATCAGATCAAAAATGGTTCATCAAAAATGTAGTTTAACCAAAAACGACATACAGCCGAAAAGGACATTCAGTCGAACTGGTAATTTGGCCGAAAAAAATCGGAGTCTCAGCAAGCTTTGGTGAAATTTGGACGTAAAACTTTTTCCTCACGTCAAAAAATAAATGAAGTGAAATAAATTTAAAAAAAGCATACCTGGACAATTTCAATCCAAAGTATAGCGAGGAGTGACATTTGTTTTGAACGATGGGAGACAAGGATCAGCTCACCCTGGGGACCTATTCCAAGAATTTCATGCAGCCCAAGATTCAGCGAAATTGATGAGACATGTATGTACTGGGAAAGGTTAAGGAGGCATACAGCGGAATTCTGCGTTGTGGAACTGAGGCGACTTATTCAAGAGCAGCCGACGGTGAAGCGAAGTGATGCTGTTTGAATCCCATGCAAGTCTACACCATCGTTCGAGGAGTGGACGCCAATAATTGAACTATTCAAGTAAGATCCAACCAATTAGACCCTTTTAACTCATTTTCATCATCTTCATATTACTATCAGTAACGAAACATGTTTTTTTTATTGTAAATTGAAAAATTGGGTACCAGTTTTGCACATTTTTTTTTCTATTTTTTGTGAGTGCCCTGTTCTTAGGAGATTAGTTTATATGACATTGTGTGAATGATGTATGCGTATGTTGCCGCTCGGTAGTTGCAAGGGCTGACTCTATGTTGTCTCCAGGTGTTTGTGTCCATATTTTAAGTACAGACTTGTAAAATATTTTCTACATTTCACCGGTTTCAATGATATCGGAGGCTTTCGCATCAACGTCTGTTCAGTAGATCGGCACCAACATAGAGTTGTTGTATATGGGACAACAATACTTTGTTGACAAATGAACTTGTGCTGACGAATAAATGCAGAAGCCTGTATCATCAGGAATTTATCTATCCATCGAATCCTACTTTAGCAATATTTCACATCTTTTCTCTCTACCCAACTATGTGTATCGAAATTGAACAACAGTCGATCGCGTTTGAATGCTAAAATAGAGGCTTGTTTGCAGCCGTTTGATCATTTATTCATCCACTTAGAATTCATTTGTTGATCAAAATCATTATCATATCAGGGGGGAAGGGGAATTTAATTTCTTTTTGCTCTTTTTTCGTTTCAGAGAGCGAGCAAAGGCGCTTAAACCTAGGCTATTAGCCAGGGCAAGGCTAATACCTTCGCCCCATCCGAGGAAAATCATCGGCAAGGATAATGGAGTGACATAAATTTCTAAGCAAAGTCACTCCCAACGTATTTCCACAAATATATACTCCTAAACCACATACCCTACCCACCATCCAATTCCTTGACATCTATGAGGGCGTCGGTGAGTCGCTGGCCTCTCGTTAAGTAGATGTCATATCATCATTTCTCGCTTAACTTTTCAAAAAGACCTAAGTAACATTTTTTTTTTATGATTCAATTTGATTACTGCAATCAAAAGCTTTCATGTTTTTCTGTTGATTGCGCTATTCAAATTAATTCATGAAAAAAATGTTACTTAGGATCTTTTGAAAAGTTAAGCGAGATTTCCTTCCCTTTCCTAGTAACGGAGAAGATGGGCGTGGCCGGCAATGATAGCTTTCATGTTTTATCATTTTGGACCCCCAATTGGATTTCCATTGAATCCCAAATGGAAATCCATAAGCAATTGGGGTAAGAAAGGTAAAGAATATACATGACAACTATCAGTATGCAATCTACGAAATACTCCGTTACAACGCAACGCAACGCAACTGGTAATTTGGCCGAAAAAAAATCGTTTAACCGAACAGAACATTTGACCGAAAATGCCGTTTGGTAGGAATGACCCGAAAATGTCCTTTCTACAAAACAACTCTTTCGGTCAAACGGCATTTTCTGTCATATGACCTATTCGGCTAAACGTATTTTTGGTAAAATTATCAATTCAACCAAACGACACTTTTTAATGAAGCTTGCAGAAAGGACATTTTTGGGCCTAATGGCTCTTTCTGTCAAATGACAATTCTTATCAAACGGCATTTTTGGTCAAATGATGTATATTCGGTCAAACGACTTTTTCAGCCGAACGGTATTTTCAGCCAAATGACTTATTCGGGTAAACAACTTTTTACAAGTCCAGCCAAATTTTCCTTTTGGCTGTACATCGCTTCCGACCAAACAACATTTTCGGTCAAACGTTTAGTTTTGCTAAGTTTCCGTGAAACGTTTAGTTTTGCTAAATGGTACCTGTCTAGGCCAGTATTGACCTTAAAAATAGAGAGACTACGGAGTTTTGCACCATGGTTAATTGACAAAAAGGCCATTTCGCCAAACAAGTAGCCACTTCTGACCATATTACCTGTTCAGTACGAGCTCAGTCAATAACATTTGGATCAAAGACCAAAATTGATTCAGAACATTTTTTTCTTGTTTTTATCTGCATAACATTTGGCTAGTCGCCGTAGTAACATATCTCGGGTACTTATTCAAAAGGACGTATGTGATTTTGTAAACAAAAATTCAATCGTCGATTTGTCCATTCTGATAGCATTCTCACGCAAATCAACACCACCAACAGGTAGCCGAAAGCTCCCCCTACCTGTCTGTGGTGATGGTTTGCGTGGGAGTGCTATCAGATTGGACAAATCGATGTTTGAATTTTTGTTTACAAAATCACATACGTCCTTTTGAATAAGTATCCGAGATATGCGCTGCGAAAAAATCCCTCTAATAAAAGATACAAAAAACTAACCGTCCTTATTAATCTAGATTGAGGAAGTCAACGTTAAAGCATATCTTTAACCAGTCACAATTTTCTATGTGAATTTCAAAGAATACTCAATAGAAACTTTTCGTGTATATTCTGAAGATTTTCCTGTAGAAATTTAGATCAACTTTCCGTAAAAACTCTGAAGAGATTCTCATGTAAATCCCAAACAATTTCCTTGGTAAATCCAAAGAGCTCCTCTTGATAATTCCAAATAATTATCGAAACTTGCAAGTACGCAGATAAAAATATGTTGTGATTATAAATGTATTTTGATGCACATATTTGGAGCATGCAAATAAACTTAACATTCAACCGATCTTACTATTATTTTTAATCGAAATATATTTAAATGGTTCTTCCTTGTAAAATTCAATCAAATTTAATTGAATATCGAATGTTAACTCGTTTGATGGGATAAGCTGCAATTTTACACGTCGTTGACTTTTCAAAATTATTTGCTGTGTAGTTCCCGTGGTGGGACATCTGAAAATAATTTTCAAATGAAAATTCTGGAAAATCTTGAATTTTCTGGGGAAGTTCATCAAATTTTTCAGGCGAAATTCAGAAAGTTCCTGAAAATATCCAAAATGACCAATTAAGCCGAACGACACTTTCGTTCAACCGAATGTCCATTTTGGTCAAATGACCCTTTCATCCAAACGACTATTTCGGCTAAAGGACATATTCACGATTTTTTCAGCCAAATGAACTGTTCGACCAAAAGACATTCTCCGCCAAATAACTTTAGGCTAGATAGCCTATAAAAGTACGAAAACATAATGAGAGCATCAGGGAATCAATATTCGAGCAACGCCTAACAATACACTAACAATATACCAACAAAATTGGTTACCTGGAGAGCATATAGAAAACATATTTTGATTTTAACATCAAATTAATTCATAATTTGTTATCGAATATAAATCATCATGATGACCGCATCGTGCTTTCGTGCTGTGCGGTTCTTTCTCTATTTGCGGAAGGAAGTTTTTAATACTAAGCTATTTTAATTTCAACAGTGCTTCTCAGCGCAATTTGTACCCACTGATCCCGTTACGATCTTTGCAAGGACCCGTGCCTTCGTTTTACGTTGGACCCGTTTGCGGAAGTAAAATTCCGACAAGCGGTGGTAATCCTGCAGGGACACCGTTCTGGGAAAAAACCTCTTAGAAGGTCACGTCTCCACGCTCAGCAATGAGTATTAATAAAAACAAGAGGAAGGGGGAGTCTTTGAATTCTCCACTTCCTTCTAAGAAACAAGGTTTCAAGACCGTCCTGCCAAAGCGCGGAAAAATAGAAGAAGCTGGAGAATTCAGATATTCCTTCAAACTCTAATGTCGGTAATAATTTTTCTCCTATCGAACTGAGCAATCAGTTCGATTTGATTAATGATGATATTGAGCAAATCGAATCTAGCCCAGGTGATTCGATTCATGCGAAAAAGCAAAGGATTCCGCCGATTGTGGTATCTGTTGCCGAGTTTTCTGGCTTCCGGAATGAGATTTTGAGTAACCTTCAGGGGATCAAGGTTTCATTTCAGATTGCTAGGAAGGGTGACTGCCGCGTTTTGCCGGGATCGCTTTGACGATCGCAAACGTCTTCTTCACTATTTAACTGAGAAGCGCCATAAATTCTTCACATACGACGACAAAACTGAGCGATTGTTCAAAGTCGTCTTGAAAGGTCTCCCCAGTGATGACAAATCACTGGATGAGATTAAAATTGAAATTTCTCAATTACTTGGATTTTCACCAGTCCAAGTAATTAAGATGAAAAAGAAATCCCATTCTGGTACTTCCCAGAGGGGCATTTCTCAAGAATTTTATTTAGTTCATTTTAACAAAAGTGAACTAAATAATATGAAAAGTTTGGAAAAGGCCTGTATTATGTCTCATGTCCGTGTTACATGGGAACACTTCCGCAGGCCTGGGGGAAATTTCCAAAACCCCACCCAGTGCCGTAAGTGCCAAAAGTGGGGTCATGGAACCAAACATTGTCACATGGATGCTAAATGCATGATTTGTGGTGGAACCTCTCACGCCAAGGACGCATGTCCTGTGAGAGAAGATTCCAATAAATTTAAATGTGCTAATTGTGGGGGCAATCATAAATCCAATTTCTGGGAATGCCCTTCACGCAAAAAAGTTATGAATTCCCGTGCAAAATTGATGACGGGAAATTCCAATCGGATCCCAGATTCGACGGGTAGAAATTTTTCAAACGCTCAAATTTTGCCGCTCGTCAACGGGTAGCAAGCACTTCCAATTTTTCCAATGTACCTACGTATGCAAACATCGCTGCTGGTAGACAAAATTTCTCTTCTCAAAATTAGGTTTATACCCATGTCCTACCGGAAAATAATGGTCATGTTGCCGATTCAGGTAGCATGACTGCTTCCGATTTTGATTTTTTAACTGAACAACTGCATCACATGATTGATGCAATGTTCAAAGCAAATACCATTCCTGAAGCTGTTCAGGTTGGTATAAAAGTACACACAAAAATTGTTATCGGACTCCGTTTCAATGGATCCAAATAATTGTGTGAAAGTTCTAAATTGGAATGCCCGCTCTCTAAAGGGTAAGGAAGATGAATTATTCAACTTCCTTTCAGTTCATAATGTGCATATTGCCATTATAACTGAAACGTATTTAAAACCAGGACTCTCCATTAAAAGAAATCCAAACTATTTTATCTACAGAAATGATCGTCTTGACAGCGCCTGTGGTGGGGTCGCCATTGTCATTAATAGACGTATCAAACATAAATTATTTTCTTCGTTTGAAACCAAAGTTTTTGAAACCTTGGGAGTTTCTGTTGAAACAAATTTTGGACAATTTTCTTTCATTGCAGCCTACTTGCCTTTTCAATGCAATGGGCAGCAAAAGAATTTGTTGAAAGCTGATCTTCAAATTCTGACTCGCAACAAATCAAAATTCTTCGTAATTGGTGACTTCAATGCCAAACACCGTTCATGGAATAATGCTCAAAGCAATTCCAATGGTAAAATTTTATTTGAAGATTGTTCTGCGGGATATTATACTATTCAATATCCCAATGGACCAACTTGTTTTTCTTCCAGTCGAAATCCTTCTACAATTGATTTAGTTTTAACGGATTCAAGTCAGCTGTGTGGCCAATTGGTAACTCATGCTGACTTTGACTCTGATCATCTTCCTGTGACATTTGAAATCTCACAAGAAGCCATTTATAATCCAATCAGCTCTACTTTTAATTATCATAGAGCTGATTGGGATTTATATAAAACGTATATCGATAGGAATTTTGATGTTGATATTCGTCTCGATACCAAAAGTGATATTGATAATGCTCTCGTATCTTTGACAAATTTAATTGTCGAAGCCAGAGGCATTGCAATTCCTAAATGTGAAATTAAATTCAACTCCATTATTATTGACGACGATCTTCAGCTACTGATCCGTCTTAAAAATGTGAGAAGAAGGCAATACCAAAGAACTCGCGATCCCGCGTTGAAAGTTATTTGGCGAGATTTGCAAAATGAAATTAAAAAACGTTTCGCTATTCTGAGAAATACCAACTTTGAGAATAATGTCTCAAAGTTGGATCCCAGTTCGAAACCCTTTTGGAAATTAAAAAAATTCTTAAAAAACCTCAAAAGCCAATTCCAGCGCTTAAAGAGGGAAATAAAATTTTATTAACAAATGGCGAAAAGGCTCAAAAACTTGCTCAGCAGTTCGAGAGTGCCCATAATTTTAGTCTAGGTCTCACTAGTCCAATTGAGGATCAGGTTACACGGAGCTTCGAAGACATTCTCAATCAAGAGAATGTTTTTGACCCTTCATTGGGAACTAATTTGGATGAAGTGAGATCTATTACTAGAAAATTTAAAAATATGAAAGCCCCGGGTGATGATGGTATTTTCTACATACTTATCAAAAAACTTCCTGAGAGCTCTTTATCCTTTTTGGTTAATTTATTTAACAAATGTTTTCAATTGGCATACTTCCCAGATAAATGGAAAAACGCCAAAGTTGTTCCTATTTTGAAGCCGGACAAAAATCCAGCTGAGGCTTCTAGCTATCGCCCAATCTGTTTGCTTTCTTCAATAAGCAAACTGTTTGAAAAGATCATTTTAAATAGAATGATGGTTCATATTAATGACAATTCTATTTTTGCTGATGAGCAATTTGGTTTTCGCCATGGGCATTCAACCACTCATCAGTTATTAAGAGTTACGAACTTAATTCGGCTCAACAAATCTGAAGGATATTCGACTGGAGTTGCTCTTCTTGATATAGAGAAAGCATTTGACAGTGTTTGGCATGAAGGTTTGATTGTAAAATTGATGAATTTTAATTTTCCTCTGTACATCATTAAACTGATCCAAAATTATTTATCAGATCGCTCACTGCAGGTAAACTATCAGAATACTAAATCAGATAGATTACCTGTAAGGGCTGGTGTCCCCCAAGGCAGCATACTGGGGCCCATATTGTATAACATTTTTACTTCTGACTTACCTGATTTACCACCAGGGTGTCAAAAATCTTTGTTTGCAGATGACACGGGCCTTTCAGCCAAAGGGCGAAGCCTTCGTGTCATTTGTAGTAGATTGCAAAAAGTTTGGACATTTTCTCCACTTACTTGCAAAATGGAAAATTTCCCCGAATGCTTCCAAAACTCAGCTTATAATTTTCCCACATAAGCCGAGAGCTTCTTATTTGAAACCTTCAGACATATTGTCACTATGAATGGGGTTCCAATTAATTGGTCTAGCGAAGCTAAATATTTAGGACTTCTGCTAGATCAAAATTAACTTTTAAAAGTCACATTGAAGGCCTTCAAGCCAAATGTAACAAATATATTAAGTGTCTATATCCACTTATAAACAGAAAATCAAAACTTTGTCTTAAGAACAAACTTTTGATTTACAAACAAATTTTAGACCTGCCATGTTGTATGCTGTGCCAATATGGACTAGTTGCTGCAATACCAGAAAGAAGGCACTCCAGAGGATTCAAAATAAAATTTTGAAAATGATTCAGAAGTTGCCTCCGTGGTATAGTACCAATGAACTTCATAGAATTTCTAATATTGAGACATATCAACAAATGTCCAACAAAATAATTTCCAATTTTAGACGAAAATCGTTGCAATCTTCTATTGCAACGATTAACTCCTTGTACCCTTAGTATAAAATAGGTTAAGTTTAGTTTAAGTTGAAAACATTGTAATTCCTACATGAAATCGCTGTTATTTTGCCTGTCTTGGTAAGAGTAGTCACCATGCTACTACCCAAGCCGTTCCTGGGTGGACGTTAGGCAGAATAACAGCGATTTCAACAATGCTTTTCTCACAACTGGCCCTCTACTAAAATTTCAATTTCTGTTCGCTTCATACTCGTCGCTCGCTTGTGACACCTATCCATACTGTTCTTCATTGTTGCGCTCCCTCTTACTTTGAGCTTTAGATGTTGTACTCACCGATAAATGCCAATAAAATCAATAATGATTGAGTCATGTACGGTGATCAAAAAACTTTCCCAATTAGAATTCCTACATGGTTCAATTCAACCAGAGGAAAAATTCTAACTGCCAGAGGCAATTGAAATGTATTACTAATAACTAAAACATATCATAGCAAATAAGGATGATAGTGTTAAGAAAACACGGAACACCTAGTCTAAGAGATGAATGCATGTATTAGATAATTAGCAAAAAAGAAAAAAAAAAAAAAAAATCATCATGATTGATTCCACAGTTAGATCTCATTTTGCAGCAGATCACTAAATTGAATGATATGAAATCAAACTGTGTACTTATTTTGTTATCGGAAACCAATATCAAAATTAGTTTTAGTTTTTTATTTAATGTCACAGTAAGCTTTTCTGCAATACGTTTTGTTATTTTAACCGTTGAAACGACCAAACGATATCAAATTAATTAAACATAATCGATGATTTCACAACATTAAAACAAGTTATCGATTTGCTCTCCAGCTTTGCTCGGGTAGGCTTCTAGACTATTGTCTTTTAGGTTAAACGAAATATTCTGTCTAACAACTTTCAGCCTTGTGGCTCTCTGCCGAACGAGTCGTTTCCGTTCAAAAATTCAATTTCAATTAGATTTTTTTTTCACGCTTAGTTTTTACGGAGAGCATTTCGAAAATTTAACAAGATATTGTATGGAATTTTCATGGAAATCATTGCTCGCGCTTAGTTTCATAGGGGCGTAACTGTATTGATCGATTTCTCTTAATAACTCAATTGTTTCAAAAGCTACAACCGTGATTATTGATTCTGGTGCAAAATACAATCATTCTTTATCACACCAAACCATGCGAGATTGGTATCTTCACGAAAAATTCTCTGGAGAATCAACGTGATGTTGTAGAGACCACAGGGATTTTTTTCTCGCAGTCTCTATGCAGTTAAACAACTACATATTATCCATTTCCACCACAGCTAGTGATACAAACTGACCGTTGACCGAAAAGTGAGAGATAATAACCGAGTTCAGATAATAGCCTTGATTAATGTTTTTTTATGTTCAGAAGAGTTTGCACCAACTTTTTCAGAATTTTAGACGGATTATGTTCATACAGAGCTTTCCAAACGATAACAGCTATACATTTCTAAATCCCTGAAGAAGATGTAATATAACATCGAAACGTCGGTAAATGGATAATAAGTAGTTGTTTAACTGCATAGAGACTGCGAAGCCGAGAAAAAAATCCCTGTGATTCAGTAACTCAGTCGATAGCTACTACTCCGTTGTAGAGATCTATTAGGAAATTATACGAAAATACACTGAATCTTCGGAGTTTCTACTGAAAATTTGAATCGGCGTGGAAAATTTCTCAGCGGCGTGACAAATTGTAAACGGCGACGTGCCAAAAACTAAAATTTCCTTGAGATCCTCGATTAAGCACAAATTGAACTCCTCACAATCACATGCCTTTGTTAATAAATAAACGATAAGAAATCCTTCCTTAGTTTATAACAAACAGCAAGTCATGCACCGTCAGGACTCTTTCACTATAGAGGCACATGTTGTTCAAACCTCAATATGCATCCAACGTGAAACAGAACACCCCGCGCGAAAGCAGCGAGTAATAAAACACACAAAAACGATCTCCAGTTTGGTCCCATCAACTGAGGCCAGGCTGGATAGCCCGACGTCGGAAAACGTTGCCTCTGGTCGACGTTAACGTGGTGGACGCGATGAGAGGGGTGCCGGAGCTTCGATCTGCGCAATCGCACGGCATATTGTACAGCTACGGAGGAAATCCATCGAGCGAACAGATGTGTGCGTGCGGTACTTTTGAAAAACGAGGGCGGAGTTTCACACGACGGCGTCGCTGTCGCGTCGATCGTCTGATCAGATCACTGCGATGCGATCCGCTCCCGGTTGGCGAGGAAGAAATCAATCAACGAGTTAACGAGGACGGATCGTTCGGGACCGGGCGGAAGAAATGCTTCTGTGGTGCTGGTGATGATGATGGCTTGCTATGTCCCTCGCGCACTACGCTGCGCTGCGATTGGTCGGTTGATAATGTCGCTTCGTCGTTGCGGGCGATGAAAAACATCTGTATTTAAATGGGGATACGCGAGGGTATAGATTGATTGCTACCATTTTGCTTCTTCATGGCGATTTGAATTCATGTTATTGAAATAACGTATCACATATGAAATAGGATCAAAAATAAACTATTATAAGACAGTGCATATTCTATTTTTCTGATTATTCTTTTTTTCAGGGAGAGCCAAGAAAGGAATTGTTGTTGCTTCTATACTATTTATACTTCTATATCTATATATTTTCTTATCATTTACGTTTCATTTCAATCCCATATTTCCCACATTTTTTCTATTCTTGCTATTTTTCCTGTCTTTAATTCATATTTGTTTATTTGTTACTAAATTTAACATTTATGCTAACGTAAAAAGTAGAAACGTTTATAATGAAAAACTGGCGTGGAAGGTAGCTAATTTGTAATAATCATATGATTTTAATCTCAGTAATTAAACCGGAGTTTTTTCGATTGTTTAAATAGCAAGAATAGTAAACAGATCAAAAAAGGTCATGGCCTACCTTTTTTCGTTGGGTGAGGTTTATAAGTCATAATCTTTATAAACACAAATATCGTTGCGTAATCTAACTAGACTAAATGATGGCATAAATATTATCGTGATTGGTCTCAGTTCGGTGAATGGGATCTCTCCAGTTTATTTGTTAGTAAACAGTACCTTCTCCACCAATCATCACGGAGCTAAGAAGCTCTCCCATTCCATCTGTAGCGCCGCGTTGTCCGGCCAAGTTTACTATCCATAGTGATCACGTGCGGTCATTGAACGGCGACGACGGATTCGCTACGTAATCTCAACCTCAATTGTACACAAACCTATCCATATCCCCAATAGTGAATGAAAGACATATGTAATCCAAATGAGTCTCTGTTGTTGGCTATCGCGAGGTTATATGGGTTTCTCTTCCGCTGGACCGCTTACCGGAACGGAAGGTTAAGGCCGGACCCCAGGATGATAATAATCAAGTCTACGCAAAAGAGAGATATTGTAAATGTTTATGATAGCCGATATAGAGCTGTTGCGCGTCCGTGCCAAAGTATGGCCGAGGGCTTCCCCGAGTTATTTGATAAACAGTTTTATAATTTATAACAAAATATAAACTGTTTATCCTCTGGAATGGAGCGAATTTGTACACAGAATGCGTAGTGTTGCTGCCCGGACCGGAGAGCAACAGTTTGGACTTGTTGCTGTGGTGTTTACTGTTTACTAGTCAGGAATATGCATGTATGATTGTTTGTGATATGTTTACCTACTTTTGCTTATATCTTGCGTGGAAACAAATCACTATCGCGTGCCACCAGCCACGGAGTTCCTACTTGCAGTCGGTTGGTTATGGAATCTTTTGTTTAGTACACAAACCTTACTTAGGATATAATTCAATGTAATCCACCCGTAAACAATTTTGTCAGTCAGTCAGTGGTTCCGATGGCAAACGATAGATTGTTTGTAAACAGATTTTACAAGCACTGAGTAAATGAAATTGAAATTGGGATTCGAGCCTATGCGCCAGAAGTTCAAGGGCACTCAGCTGTTCACTATCCCAATCGGATAAACTTTAATAAAATTATATAAATATTATAGTAGTAGTTTATGCAACTAGTTGCAAAAAGATGATTTTTTCAGCATGAGTTGTACGTTTATGATTAAATACTACGAGTGGTGAAAAAATAAAGTTTTGCAACGAGTTGCAAACGCTTTGGGCGAAGAATGGGCTTTAATATAATAAATCTGTACCAATCTGTATTCTTGAACCAGCCTTTGGAGAATTTTGTTGTCATGTCCATCAAACTATTTAATAATATGTATGAATTTTACTATTTGAACACTCATCCAAGCTAATTTAGCAAAATGCAGTCATATAACCATTACCGTGAATAAGGGGGGGCAGGGGGGCCTGGTCCTCCCCAGACCCACTTGTGCCCTCCCCAGAAAATTTGAAAATTGAATCACAAAATAGTAATCTTTCATATATTTATCAAAATATTTCCTCATTCCTCATTGCATCGCATGTCTTCTTTGATAAATTTTTCAGCAAAGGATTGCATGCCATATTCGATCACAGGGAGGATGATTTGCTTGTAGAAAGCAAGCTTATTTTTCAGGGACAATGACGACCGGCGGTTGATCAAAGGGTACAGTAGTTTCAACAAAACGTTACACTTTGTCACCGTCTTGTCAACCTGTTGCCTGAAAATAAGCTTGCTGTCGAGGGTCAAGCCAAGATAGTCGGCCTCATTGGCCCATTCAACAGTCGTGCCATTGAGGATGATTGTACAGTCCCCAGGCGGAACATGTTTAGGGGATTTGGAGTGGGGGAAAATGATGACCTGGGTCTTCGCCGAGTTGGTACAGATCTTCCAGCTGGCGAGGTACTCTGTCAGGGCATCCAGGCCTCGTTGGAGTTTTGCCACTAGCGCTCTGATCACTCTACCGTTGTAGACGATTGATGTGTCATCTGCGAACAGAGACAGAATGCCGCCTTCTGGAGGTTCTTGCATGACGGAGTGGAACAGATTGAAAAGCAGGGGCCCGAGTATACTGCCCTGGGGGACGCCTGCGACGATGTTGTGCGCATTGGAACTCGCTCCGCTGATTGAGACCCGGAATGTCCTTGCCGACAGGTAATTGTTGATGATTTTCGCCAGGTAGCTGGGAAGATTGTAGCGTTGTAGTTTGTACACCAGGCCATCATGCCATACATTGTCAAATGCCTTCTCGACATCGAGTTAAGCCATGGCGGATGTTTTTGAGACAAACTTGTTCCGTCTGAGGACGTTGGTGACTCGAGTCAGTTGGTGTACAGTTGACCGACCGCGTCGGAAACCAAACTGTTCCTCGAGCAAGATGTTGAGATTTTCGGCAGACTCAAGTAACCGGTGATGAATAGCTTTTTCGAATAGCTTGGATAACCCTGAGAGAAGGCTGATGGGACGATAACTTCTGGGGGAGGAAGGATCCTTCCCAGGCTTCCGGATGGGGATCGCTGACTTCTAGGACGATGGGAAGTAGCTGAGCCGGAGACACTGATTAAAGATCAGCGAGAGTTGCTCAAAGAACGGAGCACTTATATGTTTGAGCTCGTGATTTAGGATTATATCGAAGCCTGGGGCCTTCATGTTCTTCGATGATTTGATATAGGCCGTCAATTCGCCAGCTGAGATCTCCAACTCCTCCGAGAAGTCGTTGGGAATCAAATGGATGTTGTTAGCATGCTCGTTGGCGGCTGCTTCGTGTGGACTGACGATGTTCTGCCCAAGATTGTGTGAGCTGACGAAGTGACGACCTATTTCAGCGACCTTCTCTGCAGGAGTTAAAAAGCGATCCTTAGAGCCATTATTGTCTAGTGGGATCAAAGGTGGAATGGGCCGAGACTTGGATTTTAGTATTTTGGTCATTTTCCAGAACGGCTTAGCATAATCTGGGAGAGTGCGGATCTTATTTGAGAAATCGTTATTTTTGAGGTCCACCATTCTGGCCTGGATATTTTTTGTGATTCGATTGCAGCGTGCCTTAAGCTCAGGCAGTCCAGTACGCTGGAACTGCCTGCGAGTGACATTCCGCAATCGAATCAAATCTTTGGTGAGTGTATCGATGTTTAAGGAGTTGCTTACCTGCCGAGCCGTCGGGACATGCTGCTCCCTGGCCACCGAGATTTCCTCTTCGATGGCGCACATCTGGCGGTCGATACTTTCCGGCGTCTCCGGACGCACCTCGTAATCGACGGTGTTATCGACGCACTGCTGGAACCGCTGCCAGTTCTCTCGGTGGTAGTTCCGCCGTAACTGCTGGTGCCGATTGACCGAGGAGCCCAGTTTCGCCACCACCGGATAGTGATCCGAACTGAGCTCCTGGTATACAACCGGCTGCGAGACGTGGTCACTCAGGTTTGTTATGTAGAGGTCGAGGGTTGCGTGGACACCAGACCGACTCAGCCGAGTGGGGGAATCCGGGCTCAAGATCGTGTAGTGGCCTTCCTCCATATCGTTGCTCCAGATGGTGCCGTTTCGATTGCCGCGACTGTTGCCCCAGGCTTGATGTTTGGCATTCAAGTCACCGGCAACGATATACTGGCCTTGCCTCCACGTCAGCTTGACGATGTCCCTCCGAAGGGCAGCCGATGATTTATCGCCGGCTTTGGCTTGCGTTGGACAGTACGCTGCGATGAGCACGATTGTGCCGACCGAAGTGGTGATTTCGACACCGATGGCCTCGATGACACTGAGCTGGAAGCTTGGAAGCAGACGACAGTTGATGTTGTAGCGAAGAGCGATGGCCACACCGCCTCCCCTGGTCGGCCGGTCGAGTCGCACGATGCGGAAGTCCGGGATGTTGACGTTCACCTCCGGGTTTAGGTGCGTTTCGGTGATGAACGCCACGTCTATTTCCTTCTCCTCAAGGAAATCCTTCAGCTCAATTATTTTGCTCTTTAGCGAGCAAGCGTTCCAGTTGACCAGACCCACCCTAGCAGTCATTTTCAATGATGAACATGCCAAGAGTGAAGACCTGGTCGAATCGGGTTTTGCAGCCGCGCAGTCGAGTGGCGAGCTGTGCGAAGATCGGCATCATATTACAATAAATATCGATAGTATAGTGGTCAGTATCCCCGCCTGTCACGCGGGAGACCGGGGTTCAATTCCCCGTCGGGGAGCCATATTACAATAAAAAGTTTTACGAACATACAAAAATAAATAATTAACACTACAATCAACAAATTAAAATAACTGACGATCTCTCTGTGCCCCGAGAGAAACGTCCAATGTGTTACCCATTGCAAGATGTGACGAGGTTTCCTTATAAGATTTTTGTCCATCAGTCAAATCCCGCTAATGTGTTTTTATGGCGCTTTGCATTTTGTCTACAACAGCCAAGGCTTTGAATACATAGCTCTATTTGATGTAGGATTCAGATCCTATTTGGGCACCTAGAAGAATTTTGTGCCATGTGGCACCAGCAATATAAAGTCTGTGTCTGGGAATTCCTCGATTTATAATATTAATTGCCTATCTTCTGGCCCAAACACAGAACATTAAGGAATGGAACATACACAAATCCACTCAAACGTTTGTCACTAACATGTAAGATAAAATGAACCGTAACAATCAGTTGCTCTGGAGTGTACAGCGGGGCAGATTCTTCCGGTGGGACGGCTTCGTTCTCCGACTGCCGACGGAACCCAGGAGGAGAGAGCGGGGCCATTCGTTGGTGGTTGGTGCAGACGATGCTGGAGCTTGGACCGATGCAGCTGCCGCTGCCAGTCGCTTGTGCGGCTGTAGCGGTGGGAGTATTGGAATCACACGACGGGGAGCCGGGATGGCTGGAAAGTTCACCTCGTTGATTACAGGAACACGGTTCTTCTTCGGCATGGTCTTGGTGAAAGCCTTCTTCTGGGTTTCCAGGAATTCGGCTCGCTTTGGGCAGCCCTTTGTGGTGGCCCGATGTTTGTCGCCGCAGACGGCGCACTTGGAATCGGCCACCTCCATATTGTCCCACTCATCAGTCGGGTCGCGTTGCAGCGCAACATCCTGCGGCAGCTCCTGGTGCCGTGCCCGAAATTGAAGCAGTTGGTGCACTGCGTGACGTCGCGGTGCACTGGCCGATATCGCTCCCAGTCAACGACGGTGTAATTTATAACGCCGACCAGCTTCAGGTCCTTCCACGTAGTGGAGCCGTGCTCCAGGTGGACCAGGTAAAGCTGGTCGCGATATCTCCTCGTCTTGTCGTGACGAGCGATCTTGTGCACGGCTACTGGCTTCAGTCCGCAACTTTCAAGCTCTGCTTGGAGCTCTTCCTCCTTCATGTCGTGGAGTCCTCGCAGCAAAACCTTGAGCGGCTTCGTGCCGGGGAGGTCATGAGTGTAGTACTCATACTTGTGGACCTCGAGGAACTCCACGATGGATTGATGATGGCCCTTGTTTGCCGGCGTCACTTTAACGCCCTCGCTGCAGAGCCGAAAAGTACATTTCAGCCCCTTAGCGATCAGCTGGCGAATTTTTGAGCGTAAATCCGGCGGATCACCCTTCACAAACACGGGCGGGCAATTCCACTCCGGTTGTACCTGCGGCAGCTGTGATTGCTGCTTCTTCCTCTTTTTCGGCGGATTGCCGGCGTCATCAAGCGACAACGGCGAGAACACGTTGCTCTGCAAAAAGCTGCTTGGATGGGTTACCCGCGCCTCCAAGAGCAGTGCGCTTAGGCACTTTTCCAGCGACCAAATCGGCCACCGAGTCTCCCATGACAGGTCCGGGAGAAAATAACGCCAACGCAACGAAGCGAAAACGTAAACAGCGAACGAACGAGAAAAAACACTTGGAAAAAATGCGCGAGCAAAAAACACGTCCGTACGTGCTGCTGTCTCGAACTGGAATGAGCCGCGAAAATGGACATCCCCTATGTATCCCATCAGTATCCGATTGCAATAGAGACCGAGGCTCCGCCCCTTTGGCGACCGGTACCATCGACACCGGTTTGCTGGCTCCGCCTTTCGCTCTTTCGATGCCAGTGATCACGTGCAAAACTAGTATCAAGGCATTTTCTTCAAAGTGCAAATTATAATCGCTAAACATTGGCCTCATGCGATGCTAGCATCAGTTGATACCAGACTTCCGATTCGATCGGACGTGTTTTGGTAATCTTGTCCAATACCTCGACTAGAGTCGAGTCAAGTACGAGACACTGAAGACGACTACACACTAGTGGTCGAAATACGTATCTGCAAAGATATCGAAATAATTGGTGGAATTAAATGGAGTTACTTAACTCGTCTTAGACGGTTGAATACATTCCACTAAAAAGAGTCTAAAATATTTTTTCTGACCTCGACTAGGTTCGTTCGAGCGAAGAGCACCGCGCATTGGCGAGTGCTTTTTTTCGGTCCCGTTATGGGTGACGAAGTAGCCGTTTCGACTGCGTATAAGGGTGCGAGGAAAAAAGTGCCACTGAAGAACTACTACTCCACCTTGAAGGACGACGATGCCGGTAACCCATTGGTGAACAAAAGGCAGAAGCTGTTGCACCAAGAAAACCAACCGGAGCGGAAGGAGAAGTGTCCGCCGATTTTTGTCAAAGGAAATACTCCTACTTTGCGGACCGCATTGCGAGGACGCATAGCAAATGGCTCTTTTAAGTGCACCATCAAGTTGTGTTCTGGAGGACTGAAACTAATGGCTGAATCGAAATCCCAGTACCAGAGGGTGCTGGAGATTTTGAATAATGAGATGTGTGAATATTTCACGCATGATGTCCCCAGCGACAAGCCTTTCAATGTGGTATTGGATAGCCTCGACGATAGCCGAACTGAAGAACTGGAGAACCTGCTGGGAGAGTGCGGGCTCATCGTTACCGGCGTGTATAAGCTTGCCAGACAGGACAAGTCAAAAAAATACCATGATCAGTTGTACCTGGTCCATCTGCGTAACGGTTCTGTAGTCTTGAAGGACCTGAAGAACATTAAAGTGATTGACAGTATCGTTGTCAAGTGGCAACGGTACAAACCGGTGCACCGAGATATCACACAGTGTATGAATTGCTGCGGCTACGGCCATGGTACTAGAAACGGCCACTTGGCTCCTCGATGCGTCAAGTGTGGAGATATGCATCAATCTGAAATCATCGTCAAAAACCCAGACATGCAACGAATTGATGTCAAGTGTGCTAACTGCGGAGCGAAACATGAGGCCACCGCTAAGGAATGTCCCACACGAGCGGAATTCGTCGAGATACGGAAGAAAGCAAGAACATTGCACTCGATCAACCCATGGCCATCTAGTCCCCCTGGATTACGAAAGAATGACGAAGAAAAGCCCGTATCCACCGAAGAAGCGGCACCACTCTACAAACCTGAACAACTTCTTCCACTGTTCAACCAACTGGTAGCTCGATAGCGTAGCTGCAAAACCCGCCTGGATCAGATCGTGTCACTGGGCATGTTTGTAATCGAAAACGGCTGCTAGAGGATTAAGCTGCTAAACGAAGCGCCAGTGCACTATTCCTGGCAAGTTTAAATAGGCTAAGTTAGTGTAGTTAGGTAGGTTATAATTTTTTCAATACAAATAACAAACCAAATACCAAAAAAGGTACAAAATATATAACGTAACTAAACAACAAAAACAAAACAAAATGAAAAAAATAGGATGAAAAACGGAGCTGAAAAACCTTATGGTTAAAACTCTCAAATGTAAAATTAACTATGTATTTGAAGTTGAAAATTGAAATAAAGAGAGAATTTACTACTACTACTGCTGGTACTGGTAAATCATCGAGTCACTAATGTTGGCGTCAGTAGCAATGAAGTGCAATTTTCTCTAGATTCTGATTTCGGTTTTATTGCTGCTTGTGATTGGAAAAACGCATTATTGAAAACAAATGGGTTCTTTTCAGAACCATCATTTTACACGAGAGAAGGTTGAGCCAAACCATAATCGCTTGGCGACGGCAGGATTTCTCCGATGATAGCAGCGCAAGTGCACTTCGCACATAGGGGTATTTCGCCAATCTAGCCGGAATAAACTATTTTATTTGTTGAAACCACTCAAATTACTTTGTTTTTAGGTTATTGTGATATAAATACAGTTCTAAGGATAACATGACTTTCATATACACCGAGATCGCTTTTTACGCGGTTGATTTTCATCAATTTTTCAGTCACCTCAAATTCCACGACTTTTTAAATTTCACTTAATTTTTCCTTGGTTTTTTGTAGATGTTTTCGAGCGATAAAAGTAAAGCTTTATTTGTTCCGAGCAAGGATGTTAACGATCATTCAGTAATTTGCGTTCGATCATTTAGTAGTTTGTCAATAACACATTCCAGACGCTGAATTTAAAAATAATGTATGGTGGACTTCTAGTGCGAAGGTTTATCTACAACTTTACCTAATGGTTCATTATTAGAATTCAACTAATAACAGAGTTCGACCGCTAGTTAGTGATTGGAATTTTGTTATCATTTAGTCTAAGTTACTGAAACTATAGCTATAACTCCGTTACTAGTGAAATTCAAAAAACGAACCATTAGGCAGAGTTGTGGAAAAACATTCGTACTAGAAGTCCACCACACGGCATATTTTTAAATTTAGCTTCTGGAATGTTTTATTGACAAACTACTAAATGATCGAACGCAAATTACTGAATAATCGTTAGCATCCTTGGTTCCGAGTGCCAAAAACAACCGAAAACAAAAAGCGACCCTAGTGCACTGTATAATAAATATATTAGTGTATGTAGAATCCAATTAAAATACTAGTTGATGAGGGTGCAGATTTCCCACGTGCTTGGGTGGGTGAGTAAGTGAGTGATTAATAAAGTGAGTGAGTGAATGAGTGAATAAGTGAGTGAGCAAGTAAGTGAGTAAGTGACTAAGCGAACAAGTGAATGAAAGATTATCGTTCATTAGAGTATAAATAAATGAGTTAACGAACGCAATAAACCGAAGAAAGAAGATAATATGGTATGAGAGAATGAGTGACTGCTTAAGTGAGTGAGTGAGTAACGGAGTGAGTGAGTAAGTGAGCGAGTGAGTAAATGAGAGAGTGAGCATGTGAGAGAATGGGCAAGTAATTAAGAGTAAGTGAGTGAGTAAATGAGTGAGTCAGTAAGTGAGCGAGTAAGTTAATGAGTGAGTAATTGAACGAATAAGTAGTAAGAGAGTAAGTGAGTTAGTAATTAAGTCAGTGAATGAGTAAGTGAGTGAAGAGTTAATCAGATTATGAGGAAAGCTTGAGTGAGAAAAAATTAATGAACAAGAGGAACGAGGGGTTTAGTGAGTTGGTAGAAGGACTAGTTAATCAATTAGTGAGTAAGTAAGTGTGTGAAGCCGTGAGTGACTGATTGGGTGAGCGAGCAAATGAATAAGTGAGTGAATAAGTGGGAAGTGAATAAGCGTTTAAGATTGAAAAAAATATAAATGAGTTAGTCTTCACTAAACCATTCAAACATCGCTTTGACTTCACCTTTTTTGCCAAGGGATCATCATTCTTCGTTGTAATTCGTATACAAGCATTTATTTCTTCTAAGAAGAGTTTTGATGTTCTCCGTGGTGACAACAATCATTTTGTTTATACTGGGGTCGCTTTTCTACGCGATTTTTATTTCACGCGGATTTTAGAGTTTTCGCGGTTTTTGGAATTCACGTGGTTTTGATTTTTATGGAACGTATCCCTCGTGTAAAAACCGACTTCAGTGTACTTTTTTATCCAGTTCAATCATTTTTAGCTTAACGTCTTAGTACTTTGTATGATAATTTTGTTTTTTATTCCATTATTTTATATCATTGCATTGTTTTGGAATCATTCACAAATCACAACCTTCCTGGACGCCCTTTAGCAACTTTCCAAATAATAACAGAAAGACTTGTATTGTATTGGATTTATAAAATAAATTTAACATTAAAGTTGTGAATAATCGACAGTCACAGATACATTCCTTCCAGTCGTTATAAATTATGAGTCGTTTTATTCTCCAAGCGTAATACGGCTGATTAGAATCTCGTAAATATGAATAATGAATCTCTTGTTATATACTATAATATAATTAGTCGACATATATACGCTTAGAAAGTGAGATGGTAAGTTCATCGCACCTGGAAATAACTTGCATTTCAAAGAAAAAACCCAACTTGTATCACAACTTTCGAGACCCCGATTTTGAAATGGCGCAAATTTGCGCAAGATTTTATCTCGGGATTACAAAATATGGATGTATATCTAGCGACCATGTACTGAAATATTACCGAATATCGCCGAATAACGAAATGCCAGACCAATGAAATTGTGAGTTTTTCATCTTTTTTTTATTCAAAAGTAACAACTATTGATTCCTCCATATATCTCAAAACAATCGATTTTTTCTATGAATTAAATATGTATGGACTACTATATTACCACCATAATCATCATCCGTGGTAATAATGTGAATTAAGGTTATACAGAATGAACACCGAAATAATTAATTTCGTGCTATGAAAAAGCAAGCCGCAAAAATAAAAATGTTAGTTAAAAACCGCAAAGTTTCAAAGAGCGTAGCTGTCAAAATATCATTGCAAATAAAAAAAATGTATACAGATAGCAGGTCCCACACTATTCAGCTATATTTTTATATATTTTTACACTGCGAAAAAGCCATTTTTTTTAAATCAACTTTATTCCAGCTAGATTGGCAAAATACCTCTAGGCTAGATGTACCAGTTGTGGCTATAGCACCAGTTGTCGCACTAGTGCTTTATATGCCAAATGGCCAATCAAATCACTGCAAACCAAGTTCATATCGATAAAGCATAGTCATATGATACGATAAAACCTTTATTTATTTATCATCAGACTAAGGCCGGAGTGGCCTGTGCTGCACATAAAAGACTTCTCCATTCAGCTCGGTTCATGGCTGCACTTCGCCAACCACGCAGTCTGCGGAGGGTCCGCAAGTGGTCCTCCACCTGATCGATCCACCTTGCCCGCTGTGCACCTCGCCTTCTTGTTCCCGTCGGATCGTTGTCGAGAACCATTTTCACCGGATTACTGTCCGACATTCTGGCTACGTGCCCGGCCCACCGCAGTCTTCCAATTTTCGCGGTGTGAACGATGGATGGTTCTACCAACAGCTGATGCAATTCGTGGTTCATTCGCCTCCTCCACGTACCGTCTGCCATCTGCACCCCACCATAGATGGTACGCAACACTTTCCTTTCGAAAACTCCCAGTGCGCGTTGGTCCTCCACGAGCATCGTCCAGGTCTCGTGTCCGTAGAGAACTACCGGTCTTATAAGCGTTTTGTAGATAGTCAGTTTGGTACGGCGGCGAACTCTATTCGATCGGAGCGTCTTGCGGAGTCCAAAGTACGTACGATTTCCAGCCACTATGCGTCTCCGAATTTCTCTGCTGGTATCGTTATCGGCGGTCACCAGTGAGCCCAAGTACACGAATTCTTCAACCACCTCGATTTCGTCACCACCGATAGAAATTCGTGGTGGGTGGCTCATTGAACTCTCTTGAGCCTCTTCCTATCATGTACTTCGTCTTCGACGTGTTGATGACTAGTCCAATTCGTTTAGCTTCGCTTTTCAGTCTGATGTAGGCTTCCTCCATCCTCTCAAAGTTACGTGCCATGATATCAATGTCGTCGGCGAAACCAAATAACTGGACGGACTTCGTGAAAATCGTACCACTCGTGTCAATCCCTGCCCTTCGTATTACTCCTCCAAAGCGATGTTGAATAGCAGACACGAAAGGCTATCACCTTGCCGTAACCCTCTACGGGTTTCGAAGGGACTCGAGAATGCCCTGAAACTCGAACTACGCACATCACCCGATCCATCGTCGCCTTGATCAACCGTATCAGTTTATCCGGAAATCCGTTTTCGTGCATTAGCTGCCATAGCTGGTCCTGATCGATTGTATCATATGCGGCTTTGAAGTCGATAAATAGATGATGTGTGGGCACGTTGTATTCGCGGCATTTCTGCAATACCTGACGTATGGCGAACACCTGGTCTGTGGTAGAGCGTTCACCCATAAATCCCGCCTGGTACTGCCCCACGAACTCTCTTGCAATTGGTGTTAGTCGACGGCATAAAATTTGGGAGAGTACCTTGTAGGCGGCGTTCAGCAATGTGATTGCGCGGTAGTTGCTACAATCCAGCTTATCGCCCTTTTTGTAGATGGGACACACGACACCTTCCATCCACTCCTGCGGCAGAACCTCATCCTCCCAAACCTTGGTAATCACCCAGTGCAGCGCTTTAGCCAGTGCTTCACCACCGTGTTTAAACAGCTCTCCTGGTAGTTTGTCAGCTCCAGGGGCTTTGTTGTTTTTCAGCTGGCCGATCTCCTCCTGGATTTCCTGGAGATTCGGAGCCGGAAGTCGCATGTCCTGCGCGCGTGCTCCTAGGTTCATTACCATACCGCCACCGTTGTCTGCCATATCGCCATTCAGGTGCTCTTCGTAGTGCTGCCGCCACCTTTGGATCACCTGACGCTCGTTCGTAAGAAGGTTCCCGTTTATGTCCTTACACATATCGGGCTGTGGCACGTGGCCCTTACGTGAACGGTTCAACTTCTCATAGAACTTTCGTGCGTTATTAGCGCGGTACAGCTCCTCCGTCTCTTCACGGTCTCGATCTTCCTGCTGGCGCTTTTTCCTCCGGAAAATCGAGTGTTGTCTGTTCCGCGCCCGTTTGTATCGTGCCTCGTTCGCCCTCGTGCGGTGTTGCAGCAATCTCGCCCATGCTGCATTCTTCTCCTCAATTAACTGCTCACATTCGCCGTCATACCAGTCGTTTCTCTGATCCGGAGCCACCGTGCCTAGTGCAGCGGTTGCGGTGCTTCCAATGGCGGATCGAATATCTCTCCAGCCATCTTCAAGAGATGCTGCGCCTAGCTGCTCTTCCGTTGGGAGTGCCACTTCCAGCTGCTGCGCGTAGTCTTGGGCTAGTCTACCGTCTTGTAGCCGCCCAATGTTAAGCCGCGGCGGACGACTCCGACGCGTGTTGATCACCGTCGAGAGTTTTGAGCGCAGACATACTGCGACGAGGTAGTGGTCGGATTCAATATTCGCACTGCGGTAAGTGCGTACGTTCGTGATGTAGGAGAAGAATTTACCATCGATTAGAACGTGGTCGATTTGGTTTTCCGTTACTTGATTAGGTGATTTCCATGTGGCCTTGTGGATATTCTTACGGGGGAAGAAAGTGCTTCGGACTACCATTCCGCGGGAGGCTGCAAAGTTTATGCATCGTTGGCCGTTGTCGTTCGATACGGTATGCAGACTATCCGGTCCGATGACCGGTCTATACATTTCCTCCCTTCCTACCTGAGCGTTCATGTCACCGATGACGATTTTGACGTCCCGCAGTGGGCATCCATCGTACGTCTGCTCCAGCTGCGCATAGAACGCTTCTTTCTCGTCGTCGGATCTCCCTTTCGTGTGGGCAGTGCACGTTGATGATGCTATAGTTGAAGAAACGGCCTTTTATCCTCAGCTTGCACATCCTTGCGTTGATTGGCTGCCACCCAATCACGCGTTGGCGCATCTTTCCCAGCACTATAAAGCCGGTTCCCAGCTCGTTGGTGGTGCCACAGCTTTGGTAGAAGGTAGCCGCTCGATGCCCGCTTTTCCACACTTTCTGTCCTGTCCAGCAGATTTCCTGCAGCGCTACGACATCGAAGTTGCGGGGATGTAATTCATCGTAGATTATCCTGTCGCAACCTGCGAAGCCTAGCGACTTGCAGTTCCATGTTCCAAGCTTCCAATTGTGATCCTTTATTCGTCGCCTAGGTCGTTGCCGATTGTATCGAGTCGTATTATCTTCTATGTTGTTCGTAATGGTTGTTTTTAAAGGCGGCTTATTGGGCCTGCGCAAACCTCCTGTCTCGTCGGAGGGCCGTCGTGTCAGGGCTGTTTAGCGTCCCACCTAACACCAGGACTTGGGCTTGTGCACTTTGAGCGGCACACGGTCGCTTTGGCGGAGCCTACTTGCGGATTCATGCAGCTTTTTATAGAGGTTTAACAGGGCCCACTGTCAAACCCCACCACATCCTAGGCAGGCGCCACAACTCGCAGATGGCCTGGGGAGGGATCGTCAAGCCCTTGGACATAGTCCCTGCTGCCCCCAGATAAAACCTTTGATCTCCTCCAAAACAAGCAAAGCATAATTGTAAAAATTGATTTTGCTTAATTTTTGACGTCTTTTGCACCAGTTGTCGCACTAGTGGTTCCTATTTGGCCAGTCCCATAAGAAAACAATGGGATTTGCCAAATAAGGAACCAAAATTAAGAATAGTGCCACAACTGGCGCATGCGTTCCTATTATGGATTAATCAATTTTGATGATTATAACAAATTTTATTGTAGTTTTCACAGCTATTCTAAGAATCAGGAAGTAAAACCTTTCGCTTGATATATAAAGTCCACCCACATGCCTTTAACTTATTTTTTTTTAAATAGTTGTTCTTATGTATGGCGTCAATTGGTACACCCACCCTATGTGCGTCGGAAGGAAACGGTGCAAAAATGTATTTGCATGGATAAAACGCGTCAGCGGCTGATTTGACTCAGCAGTCAAGTGAAGGACGTTCAGTGAACCAGTATAGTAAAGCTCATAATAAGCATCACAACGCTTATGTAGCATGCTCTTCCACTGGAAAGGCAGCGGTTGCAATAGGTGGGTGTGGAACATTGTATTCCGAATTCCGGATCCGCCAGCATGTTATGAAAAGAAAAGGTTTGATAGTTTGATTTGAAATTATCTTCCAAGACCCTGATTTTGTTGATGTTATTGATTATGAAATCGCATTATTGATAATAAATCGGTCCTTTTTATTCAAGACAAGGTTAAGCCGAGACTTCAAGGAGTAAATCATAATCGCTCGACGATGGCAGAAAATTGCCGTCAACAACAGTTTCTCAATTTTTTCTCAAGATTTTAGTTTTGTTGCTGTTAGTGATTGGAAATCGCACTTGAAATTGAATCGGTTCGTTCCGGACCACAATTGCGCCTGATGACTGCAGTTCATTCGCAAAGATGGTATCAGTAACGATCCCATCAGCGTTAATAGTCATTTTCAATATTTCAAAATTGAATTTTTAACACTTTACGTGATCCTACGTCCAATTGGCGGTCGTGTCTTAGACACAACCTTCTTTTTGTTCTGTTGAGAATTTCATCACTCAAACTTAAACTGTCGAAGCAAAGTTGACCTTTTTTTTTGCTGATCCTCCAGATCACAGTAAAAATCATTCTACAGAATATGTCGCAATACTGGTGTTACCAATAATGATTCAAATGTTGGTAAAAAATACTAGACGCTACTAGACTATCACACCAACAAATAATGGTTTCCCTATGTATGCACGTGCGTCGATTGCACTCTAATGACTCGACCCATGTGTAGGATGAAAGCGTGAAAATTATTCGGCAATAGTGCTTTGATCTTCAACAAGAATTTTCTTTTTGCTTTTCGACTTGTAACGGGTCGTACGAACTTGTTAACTGATCACATCTCTGAGCACAAAAAACATCCGTTCGTTCGTCCCAAGCGGAGCACATGGTGAGAAACGAAAAATCCAACAGTCTAACCTTGATCGATTGGGAGCATTTTTTTAATTGGAAATAAACATTCACGCAGCGACAGCGATATCGTTCGGGGGTTCGACGGTGTAGATATATTAGGCAGAAACGAACTTCATAAACTTGATTGAATGTATTTCACCGTCCTTGGATCTCCATGTGCGTTCCTCCTTTCAACTCGCTGTGCAGCGGTAAGGTTCACTGACTGTCCGAAGATGGTAGCTGGAGTTTCATAACGACAGCGACCACCCACTGCTCTGTCTAAAATGCTACCCTCGGAACACGAGAGCAGGACCCTTGTTAGAAATACGACACCGCCTAATGGAGGGCTCTAATGCCGACGACAGCAAGTGGATTTTCGTCAAGTTGTTTCTCTGTCTTCATTTAGGAACCTGCGCCAGACGTTTGGGACAGTTGTCACCAATCGTGCTGGCTGGCGCATATTTTTGTTTTGCTTCTGTAAGCGAAAATATTGACCGTTCAAGGATGGCGTCTGGAAACCGCAGTCAAAATAGATCGCACTCAAATACTTAGGTGGTCTGGGATCAATTTTTTCGACTTCTAAAAAGAAAAAAACATCATACAATTGGATCATAACACATGTGAAAATTATACCAATCGTACTGCACTTCGATCAGTCAAGAGATGAAAAATTAATAATTTGTAAATTAATTAAATTTAAAATTTAAATTTAAATTCAAAAAAATAAAACATGGATCTGTATTTTTTGTGTGCCAAAATCTTTTTATTGAGCATTCAGCTCAACGACAATTTAAAATATTGGAATATTTAGGTATATCAAATCAGAAGTTCATCTCATCATCTACGCCTTTTTACAACTCCTCAGCTTGTCTGGTCTGGTCTGGGGCATGGGGCCCAAGCCTATCTATTTTCATGGCTTTTCCAGGGAAACCGCGTGCGCCGCGGCCGACGTAAGCCATTGTTTATACGATAGGCCCGATCATCCACGGCGAGAAGAACGCAAACGTTCCCAGCGTAAATAAAGCTTATAATTAGCCGTAATGTAAACACTGGCTGCCGGATTATGACATTTTAATGTTTTTTACACTAATTAATTTATAAATCGCCCCATCCGTATGTGTGGTGCATTCCGGAATCCAATGGCATCCAACGTTCGTTTTTTTCTGGTGGTTAGAACAAGGAACGTGCACCATTTCTTTGATCTGAATGCATTTCCCATCGTCGATGGAATGAAACTAGCCGAGGTCGATCAATTATGGGATAGATGATGAGCGGAAAATCTTTTCCTTTCATCAAACATGTTTCAAAAGAGGCATGACAGGCCAGCGTAGCATTGATCCGCTCACTGGTCGTCCCTAAAACGGGAAGTGATGATCGGGTGCGAAGGAAAATCATTTTTCGTCTGAATTTCGTTCGACGGCTTTACGCTGCACAGACAGGCATTTGTTCAGCTTAGCTGGTTAGAATTATTCCGAGTTATGAGGAGTAATGGAATACATTATGATTGATGACAAATTCAAAATCAGTGTATTTTAGCCTTTCTCGTACAACAAAGGAATCGATCTACCTTGCTTTCTGCGCATCTCGCCTTCTTGTGCCCTTCTGATCGCTATCGAGAACCATTTTCATCGGGTTATTGCCCGACGTTTTCCCTTCAAAGCGATGTTGAACAGCAGGCACGAAAAACCATCACCTTGCCGTGACCCTTTGCGCGTTTCATAGAAACTCGATAATGCCCTGGAAACTCGAACTACGTGCATCGTTTCCTTGTCCAACCGTATCAGCTTATCCGGAAACCCGTGTTCCTTCATTAGTTGCCATAGCTGATCTGAAATATCAAGTCGTAATATCTATAAACCTCCTGTCTTGTCGGAGGGACGTCGTGTAGTCTGATTAGTATCCCACCTAACACCATGACAAGGGCTTGTGTGCTTTCTGCGGCCCCACTGCCAATGTCATTTCGATGTCATGTAACTAATTTGTTAATAACTTTTATCATCAGTTATTTATATTTCTGTTTTTTTTATGTAAACATGGAGCCTCACTTCCGAGTTTGAGAAACTCGACCCGAATCTCGTCCTTCCCAACAGCTTCATTGTTTTCAGATCATATACAGTCTCATCTCATCCAGTGTTGGTGGTTCCACAACTTTACCGTCGCCGACTATTTCCATCCTTAATACACTTTCGATTTCACCGTTGAATAAATCTTCGAGGTGCTACTTTCACCTGGCTGCCACCATAGTTTTGTCTGTCTAGCATTCGACTGATAGCAGCATTTTTCTCGTTCGTCACTTGCTGGCACTCCACATCAAACCAACTATTTCGTTGGCGTCGCTGTGCAATGCTTAACACTTCCTACGCTATGGTAGTCACAGCATCCTGGAGATTCTCCCACAATTTGTTGCAGAGGTATGACATACCGTTAATAAAGGCTTTGGTAAACACGTATATTCCTCCGGATCTTCATTCAGGAATTCTTTCGGAAGTTCTTCCCACAATTCCTCCAGAACTTCTTTCAGGAATACCTTCCGAAGCTCCTCCAGAAATTCCTTCGGAAGTTCCTCCAGGGATTCCTCTGAAAGACCGTCCAGGAATTCCTGCTGGTGTTCCTCCAGGAATTCCTCCTAAAGTTCCTCTAGGAATTCTTCCGGAAGTTTCCCCAGGAATTCTTCCTGAAATTTCCCCCAGGAATTTTCCCGGAAGTTTCTCCAGAAATTCATGCGTAAGTTCCTCCAGGAATTCATGCGGAAGTTCTTCTAGACATTAACACAGAAGTTTCTCCTGGAATTCCTCTGGAAGTTCTGCCTGGAATTTCTATGGAAGTTACGCCAGGAAAACTTCCCGAAAGTTCCTCCAGGAATTCCTCTGGAAATTTCTCGAAGAATTCTGTTGGAAGATCCGCCAGTAATTCCTCTGGATGTTCAGCTAGGAATTTCTTTGGAAGTTCTGCTAGGGATTCCTCTGGAAGTTTTACCAGGAATTTCTCTTGAAGCTCAGCCAGGAATTTCCTTAACATTTACTCATTAATTTCTCTGAAGTCTAAAAATCCCACTAGGAATTCGGTTCATTATTACCCCCAAATAAATTCCACCGGTAATATATTAATAAATTCACTTGAGAGTTCCTCCTGAAATTTTCTCTGAAGTTGCTGTAGAAAATTCTAGGAACTTTTTTCAAGTGGCTTCATAAACTTTTCAGAAATTGCTTCGAAAACTCTTCAGGTATTCCCCTTGAATTCCTCTCGAAATTTACATGTAATTCTTTTAAATAATCTCCAAACCATTTATATGGATTTTTTCCGGAAAATCTTTTGGTAATTCTCCCGAAAATCTTACGTTTATTCCTTCATAAATTCTTCCAGGTATTTACTTCAAAGTTATGCCTCAGAGATTCTTTCTGAAATTTCCCCGCAAATTTATCCGGTCTTTCCTCTAGAAATTTCTGTTATTATTTTTGCTTCAAAACTTCTTTAAAAAACTCCACGAATGCTCCGGAAATTCTTTTGAAAACTGTTAAAAAAAATTACCCCAATTCTCACGGAAAATTACCCAGAAATTTCCAAGAAATTTCTGCCGGAAGTTCTTTACAAATTTCTCTAGGTAGGGTGGGTGTCGTTGCCATAGGTAAGAATAAAAGGCTTATGGGTGGTGTTGATATGTAAAGCTGAAGGTTTCCCTTCCTGCTCCTTATAACCAATGAAAAAACGGCATTAAAATTCTTGATTGTACCCAAAATTGCTTAAGAAACGCATGCACCAGTTATGGCACTATCTTAGTATTGGTTCCTATTATGGCAACATCCATTGTTTTCTTATTGGATTGGGCGACAACTGGTGCAAAGGACGACAAAAATTAAGCAAAATCTTTTTTTACAATTGTGTTTTGTTTGATTTGGAGGAAATTAAAGGCGTTATCGTGTCATATAAATATGGTTCACAAATCTGAAAACGTTTTGTGGTGATTTGAGCTGCCACTTGGTGTATAATGCACTAGTACGACAACTGGTGCTATGGCCACGACTGGTACATCTACCCTACTCCTCTGAAATTTCTACAAACTCTTGGAGGACTTTCCATTGTAACTTTTGGAGAATTCAAAGCAACCCCTGCGGATCTTTCCAGGGGAACTCCTGAAGGATTTTCGGGAGGAATTCCTTGAGAAATTTCCGAAGGAAATCCCGGAAGAAATTTCGGAAGAACTTCTGGAGAAATTTCCGGATGCACTCCTGGAGGAGGTTCCGAAGAAACTCGTGGAGAAATTCCTACAGGAATTTGTGGAGGTATCTCCAAAACGGGGAAGGGTCATTGGCTGAAACCCAAATGGCGACCCGAAAGGGTCGTTTGGCCGAATGGGTCATTAGAATGGATCAGATGTCTCAATACCCACTTCACACTACACACTTTTCACAGTGCAGAGAGTAGTGAGACTACTGGCGGACTTTTCGTGGGAAATCTTGAAGGAATTCCTGAATGAACTTCTGAAGGAACTTGTGGAGGAATTTTCAGAAGAGCTCTTGGAGGAATTTTCAAAGGACCTCATGGAGAAATTCTTGGAGAAAGTTCCGAAGGAGCTATTGGAGGAATTTCCGGTGGAAGTCCTGAAAGCATTTCCGAAAAAAAAACTTTGGGGGTATTTTCAAGGCATTTTTTGGAGTAAATTCCTAGGAACTTCTGGAGAAATTACGTGAGAAATTTCGGGAAGAGCTCCTGTCGGCCTTTTCATAGGAGCTCGTGGAGGAATTTTCGAAAGAACTCCTGAAAGACCTTAAAAGAAAATTCCTGGAGGAATTTGCGAAGGTATTTTTGTTTATTTGTTTATTTGATTTATTTTTCATCTGACTCATTTGTGGTCTTAATGAACATTTAAAATTTTGACAAGGAATAACAAAAAAAACGTACTACAAAAAAAGAACAAACATCATCGTCTTGAACAGAGTCGTAGTCTAAAGGACTGGGTCGAGCTATTAAAATAAAACAGGTAAAAAACTACACTAAAAGTATTGCACATATATCTAATAGGATCATGTTGTCCATATTCTACACTTTGTGCTCCAAGATGAAGGAAAGCTCGAGGTCGTAGTGTCCTCTCCGGAGCGTAGATGTTGATGTCGGCGAGAATAGTTTTTGAGCTCAAAGCCTAATCTCCGAGAAGAATAATAATTTCTTTTAGAGCAGCGGTTCTCAACCTAGGGTACATGTACCCCTATGGGTACTTTCACTGGCCCCAGGAGGTACCTCGGGCAAAAATTCGTAATGGCGGACGAATTACAATTCCAAGCAAAACTCATTTATAAAGTATTGATAATTGTGTATTTTTTTAATTCATAACATTGTCTCAAACTTGTGAATAATATGTATGGCGATCAGTAAATCAAAGTCAATCCAACAATCAGTACAGTGTATGAAGGGCTGCGGAACAAAAGATCAAAAGGACAAAACTTCGAATTAACAAATGAAAATAAAAACTCTTCAATGCATCCCTGATCAAAACAAAATGTTGAATATTTTGTTTCGATCAGGGAGTTTGCATTAAAGAGTTTATAAGAATATGCTTCTGACCTAATATCTAGAGTCTAAAGGTTCGGAAGCCTCCGTTTGAAATGCAGGATGCGTTCTTCTACGTTTCTCGGAAGCCTTCTTTCAAGTAGCTCGGAAGGATTCACAAATAAAAATATGTTGTGGTTTTTAATGTAGAGGAAATGATCCGATCTCCATCTCGCTGAACATATATTCATCTCATCGCCAAAGAAAGAACGTATTTCTTCACCAATTTCGTCGCTTCGTTTTGTAAACATGCGTGCTCACCGTTGAAAAAAAATCACAAAAATATGAAACAAATCAAGTTCCTATCCATTGCTTTGTTTTTGATGAGATGAACATCGGAGCCATGAGATGAAATCCAGGAGGAGTTCCTCTATTTTCATGCACATATTTGGAGCATGCAAATAAGCGTAACAATCAATCTATCTTACTGTTCTTTTAAATCGGAACAAATTTAAATTGTTCTTGCTTGTAAAAGTCAGTCAAACTTAATTGACTAATGAATGCAATTTTATACGTCGTTGAATTTTGAAAACTATTTGCTATGTTCTTCCAAGCAGCCCGGAGCTTCCTTCTAAGATACCCAGAAGCCTCCTTTCAAGAGGTTCGGAAGCCTTTTTTCAAAAGGTTCAAAAGTCTCTTTTCAAGACGCTCGTAAGCATTTTTTCAAAAGGTTCAGGAGATTTCTTTTAAGAGGCCTGGAAGTCTCTTTTCAAAAGGCCCGAAAGCTTCCTTTTAAAACGCCCGGAAGCCCCAAGAGGCTTGCAAGCCGTCTTTAAAGGGCATGGAAGCCTTCTCCCAAGAGATTGGGAAGCCTCCTTTCAAGAAGCTCGGAATTCTTCTTTCAAGAGACTTGAAAGCGTACTTTGAAGTGTCTTAGAAGCGTCCTTTCAACATTCTAGGAAGCTTCCTTTTAAGTGGCACAAAAGCGGCTATCAAAGAGCATCGGAAGCCTCCCTTCAAGAGGCTCAGAGGCCTGTTAGCAAGAGGCGCGGAAGCCCCTATTCAAGAGGTTCCTACTTTAAAGAGGCCCAGAGGCGTCATTTCTAGATGTTCAGAAGCCTCCTTTTAAGCAGCTGAAAATCCGCCTCGGAACCGGGGCTCGGAACCCTTCCTTCGAGAGGTTCAGAAACCTCCCTTCAAAAGGCTCGGAAGTCTACTCTCAAGATCTGCGGAAGCTTGAAGTTTCTTTCACGAAATAACGAAAATTTCAGCCCAACTTGTGGAGAACCATATATCTCGTTAGTTCTCAGGTCCATTTTCAGGGATCTCGTGAGTTATTACGCTTGTTTTTGTAGGGGGTACCTTAATTAATGCAAAAGTTTGAAGAGGTACCTCCCAAGAAGAATGTTGAGAACCGCTGTTTTAGAGGAATTTCTGAAAGAGATCCTGAAGGAATTCCGTGAGGAATTTTTGATGAAATTGTCGGAGAAAAACCTCGAGGAATTTCCGATGGCGCTCTTGAAGGAATTTTCGGAGAAGCTCATGGAGCAATTTGCGGAGTAACTTTTAGGCTGTGAACCATTCCACCGATTCGTTTAACTTTTGGTTAAAATTTGACACCCCGATGGTTATTTTCCCATCGTGGTTAAAATTTTACTCCGAAGCCGACCCATTTGAGTTTTGACAGATTGATAGTTATTCGGAACGAAATGGATTTGGCGCCAATTTTCTCGCGAATAAAGTTTAACTATCGAACTGTCAAATCTAACCATGCTCCGGAGCAGGGTTATTTTAAACCACGGCGAAATAACTATCGAACTATCAAATTTTAACTAAAAGCTAAACGAATCGGTGAAATGGTTCGCAGCCTTCGAGGTATTTTTGGAGAAATTTCTGAAGAACTCCTGTGGGAATTGTGGAAGAACTCCCCAAGGACATTCCGAAGTGAAATCCGGAGGAATATGCCAAGGAATTTCCTAGGCAGTTTTAGAGTAATTTCTGTAAAAACTCCTTAGGGACTTTCTAAGGATCTCCTTAAGGAATTTTGGGAGGAATTACCGAACGAAATCCCGGAGAAATTTCCGAATGAACCTCTGGAGGAACTACCGGAGGAACTCCTCGAAGAATTTCCGGATGAACTCGTGGAGAAATTCCTATAGATGATGTCGCGGAAGTATTTCCCAAACAGTTTTTGGATTTATATCCGGAGGGTATTCTGTAGGCACTCCTGGCAAACTTTCCGTATAAACTCCAGGAGAAATTTCTGAATGAATTTTCAATGGAACCCCTGGAGAAATTTCTGTGGAGACTCTTTGAGGAATTTTCGGAACAAAATTCTGAAACAATTTCAGGTGGACTTTCCGTACCAACTCTTGGAAGAATTTGGATGAACTTCCGAAGGAACTCGTCAAGTTGTTTTCGGAAGAACTCTTGAAGGATTTTTCGGAAGAAATCAGTCAATATTCGAATGAACTCTCAGAGGAATTTTCGAATAAACTCCAGGTCCAGGACTGATTTCCGAAGAAACTGCTCAAGAAATTACGGAGTCATTCCTGGAAGAATTTTTGAAAGAATTTCTGGAGAAGTTTTCAAAAGAGTTTGCGAAAGAATTTTCAAACGGGTTTTTGAAAAAAAAATTCTGTAGAAATACGTCAAGAAATTTCAAGAAGATTTCTTCGTAAGGTGCAGTAAATCAAACATTGACATAAACAAGTTTAAGGTGACTTGCGGTGGCATATGGCTTTACAATCTTTCTGTAGTTGTACCATAAAAATCATCAATTCAATATTAGTAGTCGTGAGAAACTTGACACAGACAAACTTGAGGCAGACAAAAATAAACCCTTTTTTGTTAACATCCGATCACCGTAAACATTGCATTAATGTGATCGATTTCAGTCTGAGTTGCACTCAGAATTACGCAATACGGTTTAACTATGTCATAAACTATCGAAATGTGTCCTAAAATCAACAGATTTGCTTTAATTTACGTTGATATTTATGTGTTATGTTTTCATTATGCTAGCTGTTTATGTTCACATCTTGCGACATTGTTGCCAGCTCTTCAAACACACAAATATCATAATTGAAATTTATTTTTCAAGACGTTCCAAAGTAGAATAATAATGATATAGGTAATTACGACATTAGTAGATAACAGGTTTTAAGGAGATTTATAATTTTTTTGATATTTTACATGTTTTCACTATGATTTCACGATATTTTATGTTGACAGCACTGTCTGCTGCGATAGGGAATGATCAATGATTGCTTGCATACGACGCTGCCGGCGACGTGCAACCGACGACAACAACGCATGCGCGGTGGGAGGAGGAATTTTTTTTCACTTAGTTTTATTTTTATTGAATCGACGCTAAATAAGCGCTGAATGATTCGATAATTTACCAACATGTAGATTGAGATTCAAACTTAGTTCTGATACTTTTTCTAGTGAAAGGATAATCAGGTGTAACGGAAATAAGCTGCTTAGTGCTAATCGGAGTGAGAAGGTGGGTAATTGTAAGATTGTGTTGGTGAGCCGCAAGGTAGCCATTCTGAATGACACCGTAAGAGGCCTTAATGTATAATATTTCTGGAAGCTTCTCCACAGGACGAGCTCGGTGGTCTAGTGGCTACCGCTTCTGCCTTATAAGCAGGAGGTCGTGGGTTCAATTCCAGGCTCGTCCCTTTCCTACTTTGTATTTCTATCTTAGTTCTTTCTGTGTTTCACGTTCTACCAGAACGATTCCTACTGTTAAACCTTCAACACTAACAATCCAAAAACCTCCCGTGGCACCTATGAGAGGTCGTAGAATTCTCTGCATCTTTCTTAAGTAGGTGTCCATCCTTCGCCTTCCTCAGTATTCGCAAGGACGTGGCCAGGACAGATCTCGTCTATTAGAGAGTGCATTGCTTCCACAGCGATTAGTCCCAAATCAATATCTGTGGTAACGGATGAATGTGTTGCTACTCTCATACAATAGTCTTGGCTTGTACCACCTACGAATTTGTGCGAAATGCTCAATGCTAATGCTAATGTTTCTCTGGAAGCTTCTCCAGGAGTTTTACCAAGAGTTGCTCCGGGAATCCCTCCAGGAACTTCACAGGGAATTCCTGGAGGATATTTGACAGGAACTTCACGGTCTATTTTTCTCCACCAGTAGTTCCTCCGGGAATTCATTCAGGCTTTCTTTCAGGAATTCATTGAGGCTTCTTTAGGAATTTATCTACAAATTCCTCCAGAAGTTCTCTGAGAGTTCCTATGGGAGGTCCTTTAAGAATTCTTACGGAAGTTCGTTTGGGAGTTCATCAGAGAGTTCTAAGAGTTCCTCCAGTATTTCCTCCGGAAATTCTTCCTGTAGTTCTCCAAGAAATTCCTCCAGAAGTTCCACCGGAACTTCTTCCGAGAATTCCTCTTATAATTTCTCCGGGAATTCTTCCAGAAATTTCTCCGAAATTGTTTTTTCTGTTTAGAATTTCAGTTGTATGGTTCTAGTTTTCTAAAACTTATGGAAGAATGCAGGATTTTTTATAATAATTGTTATCTGAAAGCCTCTTTAATAAAGAAAAAAAAAATTATAGCCGATTTTATATCCTTTCTGAATACTAAGTTCGTTAATAATTTTATCACTTTATTTAAAAATAGCTAATGAGCAATAAATCATGCATTTTTAAATCAATTATTGTTTTAATCATTATTGTTGTTAAATAAACGCACAACGCGAATGTTGCATGAATGGGCGTGAATCCGTTACGTTCATTGGCGTTGTGTTTTAGTACAAAACGCTGACTTCAACGCCCAGCGCAACGTGCTATACTGGGGTGACATTGCGCATCTCGAATCGAATCACTCGATTCGTACGTTTTTGCATTCGTTTCGAAAAAAATGCGGCATTATGTATTTCGTTCGACTTCATTCAGTCGCAGTACAAGATTTCGAATGGTGCTGTACTAGCTCAATCGAGTATGTTCTGTCAAACGAAATGTAAACAGAGAGAATAAGAGATAGCTGTCTCCGTGTTTATTATGCCGCCCGCTGGAGAGACAACCTTCAGCGCATTGCGAATGTGAGTAAACAAAGAGAATAAGAGTAATTTCATCTGCGTGAAGCATGTTGCCTGTTGGAAAGGCATCCTTCAGGGCATGAATTGGCAGTTAATTTATAAACAAGCAAATCATGCTCAATGACTATACAATCAATATTATTTATTGAGCAGTTGAAACCGATTAAAACATTATGCCAATTCGACATGTTTTATAAATTGAGATATAGTTACGACACAAATTATAAGTTTTATTATTAATGGCATATTATTCAGCCGTACGTAAACCATTTTTTTTGTTATATGTCTTGGCTGTGCATATGCACAGCACATGTTTCTAAATGGACAAGTTGATATGAAATTTGCGAAAAAGAATCCACGTGTCTTGTAGGGACTCGAACCCTCAAACTCCTACTTTCTAGATAGGCGTGATAACCCCTACACAACCACTTTAAGGTCACGTTTGCGGAAAAGCCATCAGTACTAACCTCCACCGCGGTTCTTTTTTTTTTGCAAATTGAGTATCTTTGGGATGCTTGATTTGTCCAATCTTCACATGTTGTATATCCACAGTCAAGCGAGTGCACAATGTTTATTAAACGAGATGATCACACTCTATGGCCCCAACAACGGGCTGGGCGGATTTGTGCCAAAAGGCTTGTTATTAAAGCATTTGATTAGTTTGATTGCTCTAACTTTTATCAAGTGTCGGTCTTCCACCGTCATTAGTCGTCTGAGTACACGCGACCGCATGCGTAGAGCAATCAAACTCATCAAATGCTTTAGTTTTTAATATATTTATTCGAGTTTATGCCACAGATCCAATTTTGAGCTAAATAATTTAAAGCTAAAAAAGGATTCGATAATAAATTACTTAGATGTTTCCATGTGTTTTAGTTAAATGCACTTGGGTCATCTCTTGCGCGTTTTTTATTTAACTCAACTATTTTTACGTAGATTTTGGAATATATACGTTTTTACGGAGATTTTCCCCATAGATTTTTCACGCGGTTTATCGAAATCGTCAAGAAATACGTGAAAACTGCAAAAAAAACGATTTAAGTTGAAGTAGTTTTACGCGGATTTCAGGATAATAAGAGATTGAAAATTGTCTAGAAATTATAAAAGTAGGTATACTAATGACATTCTTTCCTTCAAGATACAATAATGAAACCTTTTTACTTTTCCCGTAGAGAAATAATAACAAATATAATGAAAAACTTTTAGCAAGAAATGACTCTCGAAGAACATTCGAAAGCTATAAAGGTGACGAGTGATTTTCATTCGACTTGAGTCGTTTACAGTGTGCTAACGAGTCTCCATAATGCCAAAACATCTCGTTATTCTTGTACCTCCTCAAGCATACTCGAACGATGAGTCGTTTTCGAGATCGAATCGAAAGCCGTAATGTCAAACATGTTCGACTCGATAGAATTACGTTCGAATCGAGATGCACAATGCAACCCCTGATCAAGCCTTTACTATTGGATGTGGATTTGGTTTCAAAGATTTGGAACTTAGAAGGAAATAGTGCAAAGCACTAATATTCATGTGTTTTTTAAAACTACTATAAAACTACGATTCAGAAGACCTAAAAAAGTTGACCCCCCCTCCCTACTCGAAATCCTGGCTACGCCCACGTTAGTAGTTGTAGAGCGTCCACCGATAAAGCCGTATTGATAAACACTTAAATATTTTGATCACTTAGGCAAACATTTGATTGAACCATTTTATCAAAATGGTTCTTTAGCATAAATGGCCATTTGGTCGAACCGGTTGAGATTTTTGGCCATATGACCCATTAAGCGAATAACATTTTCGGTCAAATGGGCCTTTTTGCCTAACCACCATTTCAGCCATAGGAAGCGTCCATAAATTACGTAACGTTTAGAGAGGGAGGGGGTTTGAGTGAAGTGTGACGACCATACAAAATTTTCAGATGTTTCATACAAAAAGTGTGACATAGGGGGGAAGGTTGGTTTGAAAATGATCAATTTGTGCTGTATGTAATTAATTGATCTTCCCATATCGGTTGGCCCGGCCAAAAGTTATCCTGTTGAAAATCATTTGGTGGCAAGGCCAAAAGCTGGCCGCAAATGCCGTATGGTCGAAATGGTTGTTTGGCTAAAAGTGTCTTTTTGCTGAACGAGTTGACATTTTCAACCATATGACCCGAGCGCCGCGGCCGAAAAACTTCCAGATAAAATTCCATAGGTTTCCCCAATAAAGCTCTGTAGAGTCTCCCGAGGATCTTTAGGAGATTTTTTGAAGAAATATCAAAGAACTTCCTGACGAAATTTTGAAGAATTTTTCAAAGAAAGTTTGAAAAAAATTGAGGCATTTTAGAAGAATTTTGAACAAAATGCCGAAGAGATCCCAAAGAATTTTCCGAGGAAATTCCGAAGAATTAGGAAGAATTTTAAAGCCCAAAAATTTTTTTCTGGAAAACTTTTACGAATTGGCTGTAAAAAAAAACAGACGAATTTGAGAGGAAACTCCGAAGAAATCGTCGAGTAATTTTACGAGTGAAACCCGAAGAATTTTAGAAGAAATCCTGAAGAATTTTCCGAAGAATATCCATAGGAAATTTCAAAGATATTGCCAAGAAGTTTGCGAGGAAGTTTTTTTTTATAATTTCTCTAGGAAATACCGAAGAACTTTCAGTAGAAATCTCAAAGAATTGCGGTGAAAATTTCTAAGAATTTGTTAAGAGAATTCCGAAGAAATTTCCGAGTCCGAAAAAAATGCTGAGATTCCAAAGAGTAAATTTTTGCCGAGGAAATTTTGAAGAGTTTTTCGAGGAAATCTAGAAAATTTTGCCGAAAAATTTACAAAGCAGTTGCTAAGGAGTTAAAAAAATCCGTTTAGTGACGAACTTTTCGGAATCCAATTTGGTTCCACCTCGCGTTTTCAAGGGTACCACTATCAATACTGATGCAACGAGCAGCTGTCTTCTTTTTATTCTACGCAGCAAAACCAAAATAAGAAGATGACAGTTATTCGTTGCTTGTTTATCGAGATTGGTGCCTCTGAAAACGCGAGTCATATTTTCACCTTAAATCCCGTAGAGTTTGTCGAAGAAAAACCTAAGATTTTTATGATAAAATTCTTAAAGACGGAAATTCCGAAGAACTTCCAATTAATTTGCCGAGGAACTACAGAAGAATTTCTCGAAGGAATTGCAGAACATTTCCTAAGGAAACCTTCGAAGAATATCCCGAGGATGTCGAGGAGGTCGTGTAGAATTTGCAGAGGAAAGTGCAAAACAAAATCTGATGACTTTGCCGAGTAAGACCCGGAAAGTTTGCTGAGGAAACTCCGAAAAGTTTCCAGCACAAAACTTGAAAAATCACCCACAATCAAATGCAAAAAAAAAATTGCCAAGCTGATTCACTCCGCCGCTGATTAGAACTTCCGGCGTGACACCGTGGACGGCGCACATGGCTAACCCCATCTTCCAGCTCTGACGCAGGACCGGGATAACTTGTTGAACAAGCTCGACTAATTCGGTACCAAGATTTCAAAAGGGCGAAACTACTTTTGTAAACAAGAGCTTCTCACGTTACTAGTGAACTAATTTGTGCCCACCCACGCGATCCAGCGCCATTTAATTAAAGAAGAGGATTCGCTGCTTCCATCAGTGGTGTTGAATTGCGTGGGTGGGCTCAAATTAGACCACCAGCGACGTGAAAAATGAATTTACTGCTCACGAAACGGCTTTTTTCAGAAAGATGTTGTCGATCAAACTTTTTTAACCCTTAACCCCTGGTAGCTCTATCAAATGCACCTTCCAACTTTTATCGAATTATTTCAACAAGTAAAGCAATACGTATTTAGCACAACTTTATAGTTTCATCAAACTGCTTTTATAATAAATTTTGTGTAAAAATAGTTGAACTATTGAAAACAATCAAGTAACTATTGATTTACAACTATGCCAAATAACTTTGTTCTAGCATTTTTCTCAAACGTCATTCCTTCCTATCGGAAACTTCGTTCGAAACTTTGGAAAAGGTCGTTAGAAGAAAAAAGTAAAATTTAACTACCAGATGCTTTGATAGAGCATTCTCGGGTACTTATTCAAAAGGACGTATGTGATTTTGTAAGCAAAGATTCAAACGTCAATTTGTCCAATCTGATGGCACTCCCACGCAAACCAACACCACGAAAAGGTAATCGAAGCCTCCCCCTACCTGTCTGTGATGAAGGTTGCGTGGGAGTTCTACCAGATCAGATTGGCGAAATCTACGTTTAAATCTTTGTTTACATAACCACATACGTCCTTTTGAATAAGTACCCGAAAATTTATTGACCGAACTTTTGCAAGATAAGTATTTAAGACAATCTCGAGTCAACCCTAAACAAATGTTGCCAGCCACATTGAAGTGGTACCGCACTGTGCGCCGTAGATGCTTTCAGCAGCCGTTGCTATTGCGTCGCTCTGTGCTATTATGGCTCGGTTTCTTCATTTCGGATCCACTGCGGCTCTGGTGCGTTTCACTTTTCACTCACTTTGGCGCGGAGATTAAAGCAAAAGTTGAACGCTTTTATGATGGAATTTTTCGGACATTTGCTGGGCGTCGGAGAAAATGTTGGTGCATGCCAGGTTAGGGCGGTTGGTAGCCGCTTTTCTTCAATTAGGCGTTATATGCTGTGGAATGTACAGGCAAAAATATCTTCTACGTAAAAATTGCGAATGCAAAGATTTTAGTCCATGATTACTACGGAAGAAATAGAATTATATTGCTTTTAAACGATAAGCACCAAGCTGCAGGTTAACCCACCCGATAAAACTAAAACAAATTACAACAGTTAAATATCCCAGAAAGACTTTTCCCCTGAGGTTGAAGATTTATTTCCAGCCCATTTAATTCTATTAGCATCGATTTGTCTGCCGAGTCAAGCCGAGAAGGAAAATTAATTACCCGTGCACGCAGCAAAACACAGAACAGACGCACGATCATCCTCCTCGTAGCGTCGTGACGACGTTGGAAGCATTTTCACGCCTCTTCGATCTTGAAGACCTTCGGTCCCAGCTTGGTGCTACAGCACGCCGTTACAAATTGGATTCTAATGCCTCTCGAACAACGGATTTCACTTGTTTCGGTAGCTGTTTTACCACAGTAACCAAATCAAAGATCGAATAAAAAATGGGATCAACTCATCTAAACTAGTTTTATCAATTTGTGTTAAATGCGTCATAAACAGGATCACACAAACAAACAACTTGTTCGGTTCACGGTGTTCATTACATTCATAATCGGATTTTGCATAAACTTTCCGCATTCATGCGAAGATGTTTGGAAAACACAGTTGTTTAATTGTGGAAAAAAGTATTGTCCCCTAAAATAGCTTTGAATGCAGATTAGATCAGATCTTGTAGTAACAGACACTAAGAAATAAGCGATTATTACAAAAATATACTAAAGCTTACTTCGAATTTATTGGTAATAAACATACCAGATAATATTCCAAAGCATTGAAAAAAGTATGTAATAAAATTTTCTTTGGTATTTGAATTGCTGCTCGTGACTTTTCGGACGTTGTTGGGATAAAAAATAATCTAACGACCTTTCATGGCTTTAGCTTGTAGGAATGAATTCACAAACAAAATTCACATCAAATGTGCAAACTTATACAAAACCCAATCGGGCAGATTTTTTTTCCAGGAAATGACATTATCATCGAAAAGCATATTTTATGGAGGTCTGTCGGTTTCGCACGATTTTTATCAAAATATTATCAAAAATATATAAATGTCAAATAAAAACATGCCTGCCTATACAATAAAAAAAAATAAAGTAAAATTGTAAAATAGTAAGTAGGGCTGACAACCTCTAGCTAGAAATTCATATGACATCATAGCCTTTCGGGACAACTTAGGTTGCTCAACAAATGCAACAAAAAAGAGAGCAGAGAAACCCATCACGCCCAATAATGGACGCCGCCAAAGAATATTTTTCTAGTGTCATGATCGCAATCCCGAAAAGCAAGAACAAACCAACCGGCACTGGTATTGTACAACGAGCATGAGGCATCGGCTCTGAAATCGAACTTAATTGAAGATCGAATTTCATCAGAGAAGCGAACCGCGCCGCGCTGGAAGACAAGATTATAGGGAAATGAACGGTCGAATCCGGGCCAAACTCACATTGCTGCAGGGCAGATTGTCTGGCGAGAGCCAGTCAGTGCAATAAGACTTTTATTGCGGACCATGTGCGTGCTTTGTGTTTTATTTTTTCTGTGGAATGCGGCGCCACAAACTTGCCGGTAGACAAGCATTTGCTTGTTACTTGGCGGGATTTTAGGAGAAGGTCGATTTATTCATGATTTTCATCTATTTAGAAAAAGGTAATAATTGAAAACTTTTGCATGTAAAAATTGAGAACAGAGCCTATCTATAATAGGGGTTAATAGTAAATGGTGAGGGCAGCAGAGATTATGTCCAAGGGCTTGACGATCCCTCCCCAGGCCATCTGCGAGATGTGGCGCCTGCCTAGGATTTGATGGGGTTTGACAGTGGGCTCTATTAAACTTCTATAAAAAGCTGCGTGTATCCGCAAGCAGGCTCCGCTAAAGCGACCGTGTGCCACTAAAAGCGCACAAGCACAAGTCCTGATGTTGAGTGGGACACTAAACAGCCCTGACACGACGGCCCTCTGACAGGAGGGTCTATGAGCCGCATGTAAAACCACAAATTACGAACGAAATAAGAGTTAATACGACTCGATGTAATCGGCAAAGACCCAGACGACGAATAAAGGATCACGATTTGAAGCTTGGGACATGGAACTGCAAGTCGCTAGGTTTCGCAGATTGGATAATCTACGGATAATCTACGATGCATTATATCCTCGCAACTACGACGTCATAGAGGTTCGAAGTGTTAAAGCGTGGCCAAAACTATGTTAGTCCAATTGTCGTCTGTAAATGCATTCAATATAAACAGCAAAGTGTACTTACTTGATACTTGATGGGCTACAGCTCTTCGATGAACCTCCGCCGAATGGAGTATCCTTCTCCACTGGACTGGACCAATCCTCGCTGTCTCCCTCTTAGGCTGTGAACCATTGCAGCGATTCGTTTAACTTTTCGTTTAACGTTATACGAATCAGCCGTATCAGTTTCGCCGGAAAACCATGTTCAAGCATAATTTGCCATAATTCATTCCGTTTCACTGAATCGTACGCCGCCTTGAAATCAATAAACAGATGATGTGTCTGCAAGTTGTACTCCCGGAATTTATCAAAGATTTGTCTCAGGGTAAATATTTGATCCGTCGTTGATCGGCCCTCACGAAAACCTGCTTGGTATTTGCCGACGAAGGACTCTTCAAGCGGTCTCAATCTGTTGAACAGAATACGGGACATAATTTTGAACGCCGAATTAAGGAGGGTTATTCCTCGGTAATTGGCGCACTCCAGTCTGTGCCCTTTCTTAAAGAGAGGGCAAATGAGGCCGTCCAACCAGCTAGCAGGCATTTCCACGTCTACCCATATTTTCGACATAATATGGTGCAGAACTTCATAAAGCTGCTCACAGCCATGTTTGAGAAGTTCAGCCGGGACCTGGTCCTTCCCCGCAGCCTTATTGTTTTTCAGCTCTTTAACAGCCTTTTTAACCTCATCTAGTGTAGGTGACTCCACAGCTTGTCCATCGTCGCTAATATTTATTAATTTATTCTGTTCACCGATGCACCGGCATTTCCACTATTCAACAAAGTCTCGAAGTGTTGCTTCCACCTGGCAGCCACTTCGGTTTTCTTCTTCTTATTATTATTGTCATTACATCCCCACACTGGGACAGAGCCGCCTCGCAGCTTAGTGTTCATTAAGCACTTCCACAGTTATTAACTGCGAGGTTTCTAAGCCAAATTACCATTTTTGCATTTGTATATCATGAGGCTAACACGATGATACTTTTATGCCCAGGGAAGTCGAGACAATTTCCAATCCGAAAATTGCCTAGACCGACACCGGGAATCGAACCCAGCCACCCTCAGCATGGCCTTGCTTTGTAGCCGCGCGTCTTACCGCACGGCCAAGGACTTCGGTTTTATCTGTCAGCAAATTCCCTTGTTGGTCGTTGCACATGACGGGAGATGGCGCTGTCTTTCTCCGCAAGCAATTCAGCCATTGACAGACTCATAAAACCTCCGCATATCGTTCTGCTCCATTTTTTCCTGCGCCTCACTAATAACGTTTACACATCGCTCACCAGTATACACACTTCATTAAATGAAAATAAGATTGGTAAACATCTTGCCAGTTCAATTTTAAAGAAACTGTTTTTGGCCATCGCCTTGTATGAGTTGTTTGCATGGTGCAATGGCTCAGATGTTTTTGTTTTATTTTATTGACATTTCTGCAAAAGATGATCGATTAAAATTAACAGTGTACTAGTTCGATTTTTGTTCACTTGGAGCGCTTATCGTGTCTCCGTAAAATCATAGAAGTCGGGTATCTTGTTGCTTCTTGCCATCTTTGCTACCACTTCTCGTGCTGTTGTGCTCACCGCTCCATGGATCGACTCCCATAGATCGTTGATGTTGTCGCTAACGTTGATTGCACTTATCCGTTCGTCGAGCTTCTGGCGGTACTCAGCCGATACTCCTTCCGCCGACAATCGCTGGATATCGTTCGCTGTGATCTTTCGTTCGATACAGTTGACAACCGTGATCGAATTTTACTGACAACGAGGTAGTGATCAGAGTCAATGTTCGGACCTCTGAATGTCCGCACATCGATAACATCCGAGAAATGGCGCCCATCCACCAGAACATGGTCTATCTGGTTGCAAGTTTCACCATTTGGGTGTCTCCAGGTGTGCTTTCGGATGTTCTTTCATGCAAAGTAAGTGCTATTGATGGCCATCCCTCTGGCAGCAGCAAAATTTACTAGCCGTAAGCCGTTGTCATTGGTAGCGGAGTGAAGGCTCTCCCTACCGATTATGGGACGGAAAAAGTCCTCTCTACCGACCTGAGCGTTAGCGTCTCCGATAACAATTTTCACGTCATGCTTTGGGCACTCTCCATAGGCTTTATCAAGACATTCATAAAACGTGTCCTTCACGTCGTCGGATTTATCGTTTGTCGGTGCGTAAACGTTGATTAGGCTGTAATTGAAGAATTACCCGTATCCTCAACACACAGATTCGTTCGCTAATGGGCTTCCACCGCATCACTCGCTTCATCTGCTTGCCCTTCACTACGAAACCAACTCCATGCTCTGCTTTTTCACCGCCGCTGTGATAGATGTTATACTTGAATGCAGTGTTGGTCGTGGGGTCCACGGCTCGGAATTCACGTTCTCCGGATCTAGGCCATCGGACTTCTTGAATAGCAGCCACGTTCACTCCAACCTTCTACAGTTCACAAGCCAGAAGGCTCACTCGTCCAGGTTCATTTAGGGTCCTGACACAGTGTTGGGAAATGAGTGAGCATGGTTCGTTCCATCCTCACTCACTCACTCATATGAGTTGAACCAGTTCTACTCACGCGTGAGTACTCACAGGTATGGTGAGCACTCACGCGTGAGTAAACTCACGCATGAGTGAGTAAAACTACTCATTCGATTTTTTTGGTGAGTAAGTGAGGAAATAGGTATATTAAAAAATATACTGTAAGGTAAGGTTAGCAATAATTGAAAATGCGAATTTCCTAAGTCAATTGAAGATCATGAAATATACGTGTACAGGTTTGTGTTGAGGTGCGTGTTTAGGTGTGTGCTTGAGTTTAGTTGCGTGTTTATGTTTTGGGTGCGTGTTTGTGTTTAGTTGCGTGTTTGTATTTTGGTGCGTGTTTCTATTTAGGCGCGTGTTTGCATTTAGATGCGTGTTTGTGTTTATATGCGTGTTCATGTTTTGGGTGCGTGTTTGTGTTTAGATGCGTGTTTGTTTTTAGTTGCGTATTTGTATTTAGGTGCGTCTTTGTGTTTAGTAGTGTGTTTATGTTTTGGGTGCGTGTTTGGGCTTAGGTGCCTGTTTGTGTTCAGGTGCGTGTTTGTATTTTGGTGCGTGTTTGTATTTAGGTGCGTGCTTGTCTTTAGTTGCGTTTGTGTTTAGTTGTGTGTTTATGTTTTGGGTGCGTGTTTGTGTTTTGGGTGCGTGTTTGTGTTTAGGTGCGTGTTCATGTTTTGGGTGCGTGTTTATGTTTTGAGTGCGCGTTTGTGTTTAGTTGCGTGTTTGTATTTTGGTGCGTGTTTGTGTTTTGGGTGCGTGTTTCTATTTAGGCGCGTGTTTGTATTTAGATGCGTGTTTGTGTTTATATGCGTGTTCATGTTTTGGGTGCGTGCTTGTGTTTAGATGCGTGTTTGTATTTAGGTGCGTGTTTGTGTTTAGCTGTGTGTTTGTGTTTAGTTGTGTGTTTATGTTTTGGGTGCGTGTTTGTGCTTAGGTGCGTGTTTGTGTTTAGGTGCGTGTTTGTATTTTGGTGCGTGTTTGTATTTAGGTGCGTGCTTGTCTTTAGTTGCATGTTTGTGTTTAGTTGCGTGTTTATGTTTTGGGTACGCGTTTGTGTTTAGTTGCGTGTTTGTATTTTGGTGCGTGTTTGTGTTTATGTTTCGAGTGTGTATTTGTGTTGAGTTGTGTGTTTATGTTTTAGGTGCGTGTTTGTGTTTAGTTGCTTGTTTGTATTTAGGCGCGTGTTTGTATTTAGGTGCGTGTTTGTGTTTAGTTGCGTGTTCATGTTTTGGGTGCGTGTTTGTGTTTAGTTGCGTGTTCATGTTTTTGGTGCGTGTTTGTGTTTAGTTGTGTGTTTATGTTTGGGTGCGTGTTTGTGTTTAGTTGCGTGTTTGTATTTTGGTGTGTGTTTGTGTTTGGGGTGCGTAGACTACGAACATAAAAATAGCTAGAAGGGACATGCGTTATAGTCAAAGCCTTCAATATTATTTAAATTTTCCAATAAATTTCTGTACCACCAGACGTGGTTCGATCATTTAATTCAAGCACAGACAAACAGACATAATACTCGACAAATTTACATCGTTCACTGATTTACTGGTCAATTTAAATAACCATTAGTTGACCAATCGATCACTAGTGGCGTGTACATCGAATTTGCTCTATTTTGACGTTTGCTCACTACCGCTACCTAGTTCGTGATTAGCCCAGCTAGCTGAAGTCAACAGATGTCGTTAGTGTTTGAACGACGATGGATTTGATGAATGAATGTTCAATGTATTATGTTTTTTTTTGTCTGTGGTTCAAGTTTTACTCATTTTTTCAGAAGCCGAGTTTTAAAATGTGATTGTATAGCCAATTGTTTTTACTCTAAAATGTTTTATATCAAGTATTTTATTAAATAAATAGTCATTATAAATGAGTCAAATTCGAACTAAATGATCGTATCATGCCGTAAGCATATTATTATTTTATACCTGTTCGTGCAGTGCAGCATGAGAACTAAAGATGCCGGCTTTTAATGTTTAGCACTTTTACAAAAAAGACCAAAATCATTTTCGAAGCTGGCTAAATTTAACAGTATGGAGCGTCCACACATTACGTAACGCTTAAGGGGGGAAGGGGGTTGGTCGAAGTGTGACGATCCATACAAAATTTTCAGATGTTTCATACAAAAAGTGTGACATAGGGGGAAGGGGGGGGGTTGAAAATGCCCAATTTTTGCGTTACGTAATTAATGGATCTTCCCTTTAATGTGTTAATTCAAAAAATATGAGATCTGTATATTCTCTAGTTTTGTCAATGTATTTTCGTATAAAGATATGTAAGGTACACCGGGGCAAGTTGAAATGCGGGGTAAGTTGAAACGGAAGCTGTAATTTAGATCAGCAATGACCGAATGTCCTGATTATTTTTTTCAACAAATTACTCCCCTAAACGCACCTTCTGACTGCTATTCCCGGAAGATTGCAGCTACTAAAAGCAATCCCTGCCATTGTTTATTTTTCGCCCATTGCAAAATTCGAAACAACTTTTTGACGTGCCAATGAAACAAATCCCAAAATGATGTTTGGAAGTGTTTTATCATCAAATTTTCACGGTAGGTAAGCATTCAATGTTGAATAAACATAATGATTATGAAAAATCGATGGAAGATACGTTTTAATTTTTGTATTTTGGTAGTTTGATATTGCTCCGCATTTTCAACCCATCGGGGCAAATAGAAATGCGTGGTGCGGGGCAAGTTGAAACAACGATTCAAAACATCACCCTCGCAATTAAAATTTCCAGAATTCAACATGGTCCTTAAATGCATTCGGAAAACAAAAATTAATAGAAATTTGGATCTTTCTGAAAATTAGTTTAATAAATTTCTGCCCATTCCGACGTGAATGCAACCCCCTGAAGAATAGAATGAAAAGGGGCGATGTTTAAGCTGCACGGTCTAGTTTTGAGATTCTTAATCTACTTTGCTAAATCATAGAGCATGTAAACATTTCGTTAACTCCATCTTTGACTTCCTCAGCCACCTTTTATCCAATCGAGAGTCTGTGAGAGATACGCTGGTTAATTAATGTGAATTTATGAAGAGGCCACAGCCGAATTAATCAAAGAAAAGAGTATAGAGTAACAAAATCTGGAATGTGACTTTTATGCGAGTAAATATCAAGATGAGACAAGTGGGATTTGACTTTCAAATTTCTAGAACAAAGCCTACTATTTTATCAGGGTTCTAGGAGACAATTTTGAGCTAATTTAAGCAAAATCGTCAAAAATATACATAGGACTCTTATGCGAATCTTGGCAGTATAGTCACTTTTACAACCTCGTGCATCTTGAGTCGCACTGAGTACATATATTTTGTTTTTGATACGGTACAGTTAGCTTATGTCTATATACAGCGCAGTGTTTCAACTTACCCCGATATGCGGGGCAAGTTGAAACGGAGCATACAAAAACATAATTTTAGTATGCAAAATATTTATTAAAAAGTTTGATAAGGTTGCTTATTTTTTATGTATAATCTTTGGCCCGAACTAGCAAATACCGCAAACGGATTCAAAATTTATCAAAGGGTGATTTTTTTACAGCACTTCAAAGTTCAACTTTGAAAAAACCGTTTCAACTTGCCCCGGTGTACCTTATATGTATTTCGACTCTTAATTGATCATTTCTACAGTATTTTTCGAATAGTAGAAAATCGTTAATTTATTATTTTTACGGTATAGGGGTTTAAAAATATGGCTAAAAGTAAATATAATAAATAAAGAAAATACTTCAAACCACCTTATTTAATGAATAAAATTGTTGTAAACAACAAATAAATGCTTTTATTTAGTAATCGTTTCATTCTAAATACCACGCTCCTATATCAATAACATTCGCATCAATTTATGAATTCATGGAGCGGTAACCTCGTATAATATTTTTTATATATTCATTCAGGATTGTTATGGGGACCTTGAAATATTTTCCACGCCGGCCAAAACCAGATCCGCGTCATTTACGCGGCATGAACTTAAATCCGCACGACCTTGAACTGAATTAGTGTCAAATACACGTGAGATGTCATTTTTTATCACTAGAATTGTGACTATTTTCACTTGAAGTGCAATATATAAAAAACGATTTTAAGCTGTGAACCATTCCACCGATTCGTTTAAACTTTTAGTTAAAATTTGACACTTCGATGGTTATTTTCCCATCGTGGTTAAAATTTTACTCCGAAGCCGACCCATTTGAGTTTTGACAGATTGATAGTTACTCGGAACGAAATGGATTTGGCGCCAATTTTCTTGCGAACAAAGTTTAACTATCGAACTGTCAAATCTAACCATGCTCCGGAGCAGGGTTATTTTTAACCACGACGAAATAACCATCGAACTGTCAAATTTTAACTAAAAGTTAAACGAATCGGTGGAATGGTTCACAGCCTTAATACCATCAGATATGTATAGTAGATTAACAATATAGTTCACTTCGTGAATCTTTCCACATTACGAAACGGACAGCATCTTGCGTCTCAAAAGGCCCAAAAGCGAAAGTCAAGGGGTGCATTAAGGCTCCTCCAGACCTAAGCGATTTCATCGCCGCGACGGCGACAACTAGTCGCCACGGTTCTATCGTTTTGTCGCTGCAGGCAATGTTCTATTTACGCTTCCATACCAACGGCGACATAATCGCTGTCGCCAAGCGATAGAATCGCGTCGCGATTGTCGCATCGCGTGTGTTTGGGGGAGCCTTTTATCGAAAAATTACACAAATTTAACAGTTGTCAACTATTTGAATTACATTTTTCAAAACTTTATTTCCAAACTCAGCAATCAAAACACGATTTCTAGCATATTAAAATTACCACTCCTCGAATTCGTTCCTTGCACCCAAATTAGTAACAAAGAATTTTTGAGATTTTTTCAGCAGTGCTCAAAACGACACATATTAACCCAAAATTGTTCAATTTGCAAATGTTATTGATATAAGAGCCTACCTATCTACCTACCTACCTACAACTACCTTATTTCGACATGATCTGTTGCATATTACATCATACGTTGAGACACCTCTCGGAATGTCTCTTTACTACTTTGCTTACCTTTTGTGACACCATAGCGCCACAATGGACTAAGTATATTGGTAATTTAGTATTCTTGATACCATTCTAATTTGCCGCTCTATGCATACTTGTACCAAAATGAAGTGGAATGAATCTGAACAAATCGCCATTAGTATGACAACCCTTCGCTTTGAAGATATGGTGACTGTTTTGCATGCTCTTTATATTATTGTTATTAATTTTTTTAGTTAAAATGTAATGCCTAAGCCAGCTTTTCCCCTACAACAATAAATTATGTAATTTGTCTAGATTATGAATTGAAAGACAAACTTGCATAGAGTTTAATCAATATAATAAACATTCAAGCGCACGTGCATAAACACATACGCGCACAAACAAACACACAAATACACACGCGCGCAAACACAAACACACATGCACGCACACACAAACATACCCAAACACGCGCACACATAAACACACACGCGCACACACAGACACACCCACACACAAACACACGCAAACTCAAACCTACGCACACACGCATATGCACAAAAACACGCGTACACAACTGTCCTCTATATTATGCAATTGGTATTAACCACAATGAGTCTCGGGGCCTTCTATTAAAAATCGTCTTTGAAGTGAATATATCGCTGTACGAAAAAGGCAAACATATATAAACATTGATTTCATACGTAAATTATATCTCAACATTAACTTCAACACATTTATTCTCAATTATTTTAGATCCAAAATTTTATTTATTTAATTTTCACCCGAAGCTAAAGCCGCGCCATATACGCAAAATCCGCGCAGTCGTAACAATCCTGCACTACATTTCGAAATTTATTATTATGCGATTAATTAACATGTTGATAGTAATTCGCAATATATTAGCAATTTCTTATTCGTATAATTTGACAAATTCTTTAGCTTTTTTCATAAATTCATGCCACAAATTTTTACGTACTGCTTGACAACTACCAGAATTGACCAAAACTTGACATCAACATTGTGGAAGAAACAAAAACTAATCTTATTGGATTACTCATATGAGCAAAAATTCCTCACTCGTGAGTGAGCAAAACCACGTTTGCTCACTTGTGAGTACTCACAGGTCGTGAGTAACTCACGCGTGAGTACTCACGGAAAAAATGAGCAATGAGTGAGGAATTTTTACTCATATGAGTGAGTTTCTCAACACTGTCCTGACATTCCAGGTAGCGAGTTTCCAATCATAGTCCTTATTTCGTTGCCGGGTCGGTTGCCAAAAATAACGTTCTCTTTTTCTTCTATCTCCATTTTTCGTGGTATTTGAGAGGCTTCAGTAAGCTACCTTACCGGGGTTGCGTTACCTACATTGCCACTGCTGCCACCTTAGGTATAGCTGACGCGATACAGTATTTCGTTAATCAGCCGCTGGGTACCAGGCAGACGCTGTTTGAGCCGCACCTCCTGGTGAACAGACGCTCGAGGCGTACCTTCTCACTCTAGCTGATGTCAGAAGGACAACAGTGCCCAGGCTGCACTACCAGCTAAGTACACAACCCTTAGCTGGCGGTCTTTTGTCATCGGACGACCCGTGGAAGCGTGAGATAGGAACTTCTGGGGACCAGAGCTCTGTTGGGCGCTCCTTCCTTGATGTCAACCCACCATTTTGCAGCCCTGTTGGTCAGATACTAGCGGTTTAAATGCGTTAAGAGTTTTCTCTGTGGTTTGTATCCAATTGGAGAGTTGTTTCGTATTGCCATCGAAAGACTGAATCGTCTTGATGGGATAGGGAATTCTAAATACCGTAATCCTGGGGAACATTGATATTTTTTTTAATTGTTTTGTAAATATTTCCCCCGCAAGTACCAAACCACCATACCACCAACATACTCAATCCAGCATTGGATTTTCCTTGATCCGAATACATTTGATGACGATTTCATCCACCTTTCAACCCACTTGATCCAATAAGGTGCATTAGTGATTCTGACCATCGATTAATTCTCTCCAGATTTGGTTTTAATTGACCCAAAACTAAGTCCATTAGTTCTATCAAAACTATCATTTTTTTTTAATCCGGCTAGGTCCGATGGCGATTCCGGATTTTAAATCGTTTTTTTTTTTCATTTTTCGAAGAGGTCCGATAGCGATTTTAGCAAGTAGTGGTTCCGAACCATCGTCAAACCCACTTCAGTGTTAAATTTTCCTTGATCTGAATAGGTCCGATAGTCGTTCCGAGCATTGAGCGATCAATTTCAGAGTTGGATTTTATTGAAATCGCCGTGCGAACCCATGGAGATTTGGTTTCTTTGACTCGTGTTCTTTCTTTCTTCTGTTAAATGTCCTCACACTTTCGGCGCCCAATAAAGGTTTCGATCGAATAGAGTTCGCCGCATACCAAACTGACAATCTACAAAACCTCGTAGTCCTCCGTAGTATTCTACGGACACGAGGACCTGGACTATGCTCGTGGAGGACCAACGCGCACTTGGAGTTTTCGAAAGGAAAGTGACACCTTCTAGCGCAATGTTGAACAACAGACACGAAAGTCCATCACCTTGTTTTAGTCCCCGGCGCGATTCGAACGAACTGGAGTGTTCGCCCGAAATCTTTACACAGTTTTGCACACCATCCACTTTGATCAGTCTGGTAAGCTTCCCAGGGAAACTGTTCTCGTCCACAATTTTCCATAGCTCTACGCGGTCTATATACTGTCGTATGCCGCCTTGAAATCAACGAACAGATGGTGCGTTGGGACCTGGTATTCACGGCATTTTTGAAGGATTTGCCGTACAGTAAAGATCTAGTCCGTTGTCGAGCGGCCGTAAACGAAGCCAGGCTTGATAACTTCCCACGAACTCATTCACTAATATTGACAGACGACGGAAGATGATCTGGGATATCACTTAGTAGGCGGCATTAAGGATGGTGATCGCTCGAAAGTTCTCACACTCCAGCTTGTTGCCTTTCTTGTAGATGGGGCATATAACCCCTTCCTTCCACTTCTCCGGTAGCTATTCAATTTCCCAGATTCTGACTATCAATTTGTGCAGGCAAGTTACTAGCTTTTCCGGGTCCATCTTGATGAGCTCAGCTCCGATACCATCCTTACCAGCTGCTTTATTGGTCATTAGCTGTTGTATGGCATCCTTAACATCCCTCAAGGTGGGGGCTGGTTGGCTTCCATCGTCCGTTAAACTGACGTAGTCATCTCCTCCGCTGCCCTGACTTTCACTGCCTGTACTCTTTGCGCCATTCAAATGTTCCTCGTAGTGCTGCTTCCACCTTTCGATCACCACACGTTCGTCCGTCAAGATGCATTAGTTCCATCCTTATCCCGGCACATTTCGGCTCGCGACACGAAGCCTTCTCGGGATGCGTTGAGCTTCTGGTAGAACTTGCGTGTTTCTTGAGAACGGCACAGCTGTTCCATCTCTTCACACTCCGCTTCTTCCAGGCGGCGTTTTTTTCTCCTGGCGGGTCTGCTGTCTCCGCTTCCGTCTATAGCGTTCCACGTTCTGCCACGGGTACCTTGCTGCAGCGCGACCACCCGCGCTGCGTCCTTCTCCTCCAGAATCTGTCTGCACTCTTCGTCGAACCAATCGTTCCGTCGACTTCGTCTCATATACCCGACGTTGTTCTCCGCTGCATATCATAATGATATCTGAAATATATTCACTTTCCTTTTGATTCTGGCGTGTATTTAGTGATAAAAAGCATTATTTTTGCCCCTCTCGTACAACAAAGTTGTACCAGAAAGTTATACTGCCGTGAATCGCATACCTGACCTATCTTTGCTGGGTTTCCTATTCATATTGGACAAATATGCGATTCGCGGCAATATAATTTAACTTCAAAAATCAAATTTGGATAGGAGACTAGAAGACCCATGTGTGTGTTTTTTTACAAAGGTTAAAGGCTATTGATAAATCGGAGCGACAGACCCCTGAGCATCCACACTATGCTCGAAGGTGAACAGGGCTGGGTTCCTACCCGACCTGCTAAATATGAGCCTCCCTTGCCGCTCTCTCCTCGGTTTCCTCGGGACCACGGATCCGGGACCACGCTTAGATCTACTACTACGTTGTCTCGATCCCTCGGCGGTCGTGCTACAAACTTCTTCTCTCGAATCCTCCTGACTTCCTCCGGCGTCGAGGATGATCCACCAGTTCCGGTGAAGGAAACTTCCGCACTGATGGTGCCCCGACCGGCAGCTATCGCAGGGGACGCTTTTGCGCATTGCGTCGACTTCGTCTTCGGGTTGCAGAGGTGGTCCGACAATTCCGATGGTGGATGGCGGTGTTGAACTTAGTCTGTAGATTAAAAAAACACCTTAATAAAGAATAAAAAAAAAAGATGGTGGATGACGTCCGCACTGGCGGTGCCCTACATACCCGAAAAACTTTCTTTTTTTCTTCTTCTTTCTTCTTTTTTCAGCAGGTTGGCGGTTCGAGTGCCGAGGTTGGTCTGACGATTCCGGTTGGCAGAAGACTTCCGGTTCGCTGGGGCCCCGACGACTCGAGACCAAACACTGCTCACTGTGCTGGATTTCCCTCCCAACCGACGATTATTTGCTGGTCCCATCTCCATCGACGCTGCACCTCTGACAGTATTTGCGTCACGACTCTGCTTACCGCATTCCACGTACCTTCATCGCGACACATTCGCTCTGTGATATTGTCCGCTTTTATGGCAGGCATTCTTCTACGTGCCTCCGCAAACCTCGGGCAGTCGAATACCACGTGCTCTGAAGTCTCCTCTACGTTGATACACGCCGGGCAGAATGGCGTGCCGGAAGATCCTGTGTGGACCATATTGTCGCGCTCGGCATCATTCTGGAGCAGGTCAACGAATTCCAAGAGTCCCTTTACTTGGTATTCATTGACTACGAAAAAGCTTTCAACCGTCTCAATCATGAGATTATGTGGGGCGCCCTGAGACGCAAGGGGGTTCCTGAGAAGATCATCGGCCTCATCGAAGCACAGTACGAGGCCTTTTCGTGTAGAGTGCTGCACAATGGGGTCCTGTCCGATCCTATCCGGGTCGTATCTGGTGTGAGGCAAGGATGTATTCTATCACCGTTACTGTTCCTCATCGTAATCGACGAGATTCTGGTAGATGCGATTGACCGTGAACCAAACCGCGGGCTGTTATGGGAGCCTATAACCATGGAGCACCTAAACGACTTCGAATTGGCTGATGACGTTGCACTCCTCGCGCAACGGCACTCTGATATGCAGAGTAAGCTCAACGACCTTGCCGAGCGCTCCTCCTCGGCAGGTTTAGTCATCAACGTCAACAAAACCAAATCGTTGGATGTAAACACGGTGACTCCTTCCAATTTCACAGTAGCCGGGCAACCAGTGGAGAATGTTGAAAGCTCCCAATATCTTGGTAGCCAAATGTCATCAGACGGCGGTACCAAGATCGACATAGGCGCACGGATCAAGAAAGCAAGGGCTGCCTTTGCGAGTTTAAGAAATATCTGGAAAAACAGGCAGATAAGTGAACGCACCAAAATACGAATTTTCAACTCTAACGTGAAATCTGTGCTGTTATACGCTAGCGAAACATGGTGTGTATCAGTGGAGAACACTCAACGGCTGCAGGTGTTCATTAACAGATGCCTGCGGTATATAATTCGGGCCTGGTGGCCTCACAACTGGATCTCAAACAACGAGCTCCATCGTCGTTGTCACCAGAGGCCGATAGCAACAGAAAATCGGGATCGGAAGTGGAGCATTAACCCAGTTAACATTTTGGTACCTATAACGCTTGATATAGGTTATTATATAAGAACCAACTTAATCGTATATAATGCACAGATTGGCTATATATGTATCAAAGTGGAGGTGATATAGGCAGTGTTGAGAAACTCACTCATATGAGTAAAAATTCCTCACTCATTGCTCATTTTTTCCGTGAGTACTCACGCGTGAGTTACTCACGACCTGTGAGTACTCACAAGTGAGCAAACGTGGTTTTGCTCACTCACGAGTGATGAATTTTTGCTCATATGAGTAATCCAATAAGATTAGTTTTTGTTCCTTCCACAATGTAGATGTCAAGTTTTGGCCAATTCTGGTAGTTGTCAAGAAGTACGTAAAAATTTGTGGCATGAATTTATGAAAAAAGCTAAAGAATTTGTCAAATTATACGAATAAGAAATTGCTAATATATCGGGAATTACTATCAACATGTTAATTAATTGCATAATAATAAATTTCGAAATGTAGTGCAGGATTGTTACGACTGCACGGATTTTGCGCATATGGTGCGGCTTTAGCTTCGGGTGAAAATTAAATAAATAAAATTATGGATCTAAAATAATTGAGAATAAATGTGTTGAAGTTAATGTTGAGATATAATTTACGTATGAAATCAATGTTTATATATATTTGCCTTTTTCGTACAGCGATATATTCACTTCAAAGACGATTTTTAATAGAAGGCCCCGAGACTCATTGTGGTTAATACCAATTGACGAATATAGATGATGATGGGCCGGGCCCGTAGCCAGAATGTCGGACAGTAACCCGGTTAAAATGGTTCTCGACAACGATCCGACGGGCACAAGAAGGCGAGGTGCACAGCGGGCAAAGTGGATCGATTAGGTGGTAGATGATTTGCGGATCTCCGTAGACTGCGTGGTTGGCGACGTGTAGCCATGGACCGAGCCGAATGGAGAAGTATCTTATATACCGCACAGACCACTTCGGCCTTAGCCTGATTAAATAATAAATACCAATAAAGGTTTCGCCAAGGGCGCGTTGAGTTGACCCCATGAAAAAAATCACAAATAAAAAAAAAATCAGGTTGTATTTGCAAAGCTGTAAAAGCTAAACTGCCGTATTCTGAAAAGGGACGTATGCGCCAAATTTCAACATACATGTTTTCCATTTTCTATTAAAGAGTTCGATGAGTACTACACTAATAAAAATCCACACATTTTTATTCGAAAAAATTTAAAGAAATTTACAAATAAACTTTATGTGTGAGTTAATAACCACCCGCTATAAGAGAATCACAAGTCATACAAGTTTTGCAAGGATCATGTATAGGACTGTAATGCAATCTGGAATCCGCTGGAATGTAGTTTTGCAATTTAGTTTTTTCATCTTAGATACAAACATTTCTTTAGTTTGTAGACTATTCCTTTTTAAGTTGAAGCCCTCATTGAAGTGTGTCTTATGGGCCTACACTTGTTCAATAAATGCCGTACTCGGTGCATTCCGTTCAACCGCCACGTACATATGTAACATGTGTTTTTCTTTATATGCCATGCCCTTTGTCTTCGCCCTCATAGAGCACACAACTGTTTATCTGTTTTACACCGAAAAGGCAATAAAATTAAACTTCCCCCATCGCTTCTTCTGGATTTTGACTTTTGAGACGGTCGACGTGTTCAAGCACCACCACCACGTCCCGTCCCGTGGCAGCAAGATGAAGAATGACCCTCGACATAGGGTTTGATTGATGATGACGCCCTCAGTTTAGCACCAGATACAGAATAATCTGTATCCGACCTCTGAAGGAGTTGATCGTTTGACAAATTTCCCAATGCCACTTGAACCACTTGAGTATGAACGCGGTGAGCTCGGGAGCGATGTAGGTAGCAGCTAATAGATATCTAATTGAGCTGATGAAGAAATGCAACTCATCAACTCTTCAGGAGGTCTTGGCTTGCAATTGCCTCAGGCAAAATGAAGAAAAATTACCACTGTGAGCAAGAAGTTGCTATCGGTGCACTGTGGTCTATGATAGCTATAATGAAATTAAAAAAAAAAAGTGCTATCTAAAACCATATTTTGCTAGATTGGCCATTTTCCAATCCAGATCGAAAAGTCCCGTAAAAGCTACCTGATTGTTAAGTTGAATTTGGGCTAATTTTTCGAAATTGAAAACTAAGAAGTTGGCTTACTCTTTCTGTTCTATTGTGTCCGTCAAAATCCAATCTAATTTTGGTCAACCTCCTCGGAGTGAACCACCGTGCAACGTCAGATCGTCCGCGGGTTTGAAGCGATCGCGATCTGGAACTAACCTCGAACCGTCATCGCCACCTCCAGTCCTGCCAGTGATGTGAGAAGAACTCAACCCCGCAGCAAAGCCAAAGCGTTGCGGGCTGAGTTTCTCGAATTATGAATTATTAAACCCGGTCGATAATCTAAATATTTACGCTACAGAAGCGTTCGTTGCCGAATCCCCGTGTCTCTTGGGTCTGGTCTGTTTCATTCTGCGGCCGTAGAGTGCGAACGAGGAAAACGCGCGCTCCACTGAAAAAGAGGTGCCACAGCGCGCAGGGTGCGATAGGTTCGAATCGACCGACACGGACGGATGCATCCGTCGAGTCAGCAGTTATTCGGCCTGCCAGCCAGCCAGCCAGTCGATCAGCGTGAGTATTATTAGGGTTGAAAGAGATGAAACACATCTTGATGGGCCCCGGGAATGACGTCGACGACGTCAGTTTTGGCCTTTCCTATGGATGGATATTCCGCTGTTTCCATCCATGGGAAGATCTTACTTTTGATGCGAATGGAGATGATTCGTAATCGATGGAGGTGTTAAGTTAAATGAGCCAAACAAAGGATTGGTATGACACATTGAATTTAGTTCGAGTGGGGCTCATGGATGGATAGAAACAGACGGAATTTAGTAAAATATGCAATGTATAGTCCTGCTGGTACTATCATGTCGGTCCCAAGCGATTTTTCTCACACATTGAGATAAAAGCCGTTGAAGCTTGAAATCGCACTTTAATGCAAAACCTTAAAATACTGACAACATACTGTGCAATCTCTTTCAAATTATGATTTTTTCGCTATCAACAGGTGACTATTTTTTAATGGAACACCGTAGGTGTAAATGTTGAAAACCTGTTCAATAGCAGATTGTCGACAATTCGAGATTGCGTCAATCGTAACGTTCGAGCTATTTTTATTTGTTTTGTCTCAGAAAAATATGTTTTATACTAAAATATCTGAAATATCTTCGTGAAACATAGAATATAAACTCGCGGTGTTGTTTGCCGAAAGTCATCTCTCAACGAGTATGTTAAGGATATGTACTTCAATAAAATCATCAAGTTTTCTAGCGACTCAAGCGCTCATTAGGCCAGTATGAAAAAATCTAATGTCGTAACAAAACCGAATAGTTTAGTTGTTAGGAAACCTTTTTCCCTTCCAGGTTCTAAAAAAACGCCATACAAAGTGCGATCGTTTTTCAAAGCTGGACCGAAAAGCCATAAACACCCCAATTCGTATTGGCACTTGAAAAGCGGTATTTAGCATCAAATACTTGTACATATGGTGTGCCACATTTTGTTTGAAATGCTGTAAAAGCTGAACACTGTTTAACCGTGCCAATCATCACCAGCGATCGGCTTTGTCGGTTTGACTCTCTGATCTGTACGCGAAAACTTGTCATGCTGATTGCCGCCCATCCTAGTGACATCCTTTGTGGTCAAGTATGATCGGAGATCTCATCATGCGTTTTTTGTCTACATTTTTTTTTGTCAATCCTTTCTTGACTTTGAATTCGCCCCTAGATTGAATGTTCCCAATGCATACGCCTCAATGGACCAAGTTTATTTATATGAGGCGTTCAATCCCGTCGGGCTTGCAAGTGTTTATTTGTCGTTGCATGATACCACTTCTCCAAACAGTATGCTGAGCGCAACAATAATAAAAACAACATAACATCGAGTAGACCACACAAATCTGGTAATTTAGGAACGGTTCGTCGGATTGCATACAATCCAGGCTTCGGTGCATTTTGTTTCGAATGCCGTACCTATGGCGTAGCATAGGTCTGGTGCAATTTTTGGTTACCTCGGAATTTAAACTGAAACAATAAACAAGAAAATTTAGGGATCATGCTCGTCAAAAGTTTTATGTTGGAATGATTAGCTTCCGGGAGATAGGTACATAGAACTGAAGCTTATAATCCCTTATGATCGGTAGGGAAGAAATTTTTGGAAACATTTGGAACGTGGTTTTGCAATCCAAAACGAAAGATTTTTAAAAACGAGATTTTTCAAAACTGACCAATTCCTTCTGGACTAAACATCTTCAGGACTCAAAAAAAAAATCTTTTTGGATTGCATAGCCGCATTCTATCCTTTTTTCAAAAAATTCTTTCCTACCGATCATAATGGGCCACAAACTTCAATTTGTTTTTGGATGCATCTCCCGAGCAGCACAAGTCAGACAAAAATGGTTGCAGCAACTTGATTATGACTAAATCTGGTCGCATATGAGTTGCAGCAACCTATGTGAAGCATGTGTGCTGCTAGGGCTTGGAACGCGGCCCGAGGAAGAAAAAAAAGATTTTGATGTTTTCTAAACTGACCAATTCCTCCTGGACTAAACATCCCCAGGACTTCAAACAAACTTTCCTTTTGGATTGCAAAGCTCTATTCCAGCACAGCTTTTCAATCCAAAACCAAAGTTTGTATGGAGCTCTGGGAAAGGTCAGTCTGGAAGAAGTTGATCGGTATCAAAAACTTCTAATAAATTACTTCACTAGCTCGTGCTTCAAGATGCAATAAAAAATCAACCAAAGTTTGGGATCCCTAATGAGCCAAGTAGAAGCATGTACGAGACATTGAAGACGGCCTCTCTGTTGAGGTCGATATACGTATCTGTAAAATTACAATCATGTGATGCAATTAAATGGGATTGTACTAACTCATCTTATGACAAGTGATTCAATATGGAATAAGAATCGAATGCTGCAAACATTTCCAAATCTCTGAGCAGTTCATGATAGTATGCATGCTGGGAGCGACTGATCTAGAACATCCTTTTCTGGCATATTTATATCGAAAATCATATCTTTTAAGGCCACTTATGACAGAATCCAAGTTTCAAAGTGCTCGCGTTTTCGGGGGCACACCACTCGATACGGAAGCAACGCACAACTGTCATTTTGTCATTTGTCGACGCAGCAAAGTTTTTTTTATTTTTTTTTTCTTGAGCAAGGGTAAACGGAAATCTGCAACCAGACACCTGAGGAGGTAACTCAGGTAGTTTGGGGATGGGTATGTCATGTAACTCTTACCCGACCCACTAAAACCAAAACCCTTTCGCCAGTCCGTACCCCTGGCCCGCAATTAAGCAATACATCAGGGGGGACTATTGAGAACGCTCACGCCTATGCTAACGCACTTGACGTCAATACACACAACATCGACTTCAAGGGTGGCTACCTCACCACCCGTCGATCGCAAGCTATGATAGTAACCTAGCGGTCCGTATCATAATCTCACGTTGGAGACGAGCACCCCGACAACAACTACCGCGCATGAACCGCAATGACCTCTATATCTACATACTGAGGTCCCCGCAGCCCACCCGCGACATGTTGGTTGTCGGGGTGAGCAAAGTGTTCACTGCATCACAGGTGCCCTTACTGCACTCGTTGGTTTTGTTCAAGACGCCACCACCGCTGCAGTTTCGACATAATCTGTTGAGATGCTGTGTTCACTGCATTCCATATAGCTTCCTCCCGGCACATCCCCTCGACGAAGTTGTCCGGGTTTGTATCCATATCACTAATAAGCAGCATGGCATTGCGTTCTACCTCGAATCGCGGGCATGCAAACATCACATGCTTTGCTGATTCTACCACATCTGCACATCCCGGGCACTCCGCAGAATCTGCGAAGCCAAACCTGTGTAGGAATTTTTTAAAGCAATCATGTTCAGACAACACCTGTGTTAGATGGAAGTTGACTTGACCATGCTTCCTATCAACCCAGTTGGACACGTCCGGAATTAGTCTGTGGGTCCAACGACCTTTGACTGCGGTGTCCCATGCTCTTTGCCATTTAAGCAACGAAGCTGCTCTCTTGGCACGTCGCACTTGAACCGAGTCCCTTTCGTTGTAGCACTCCACATCTTTCTCTAGGAGTATGTCAATCGGCATCATTCCAGCTATAACGCACACCGCCTCATATGATATGGTGGGATATGCGCTCGCGACACGTAGGCACATGGCGGAGACGAGCCAGCCTCGGGCTGCAAGTCTCTTAAATAAAGACAAAAAAAAACGTAGGTCCATCAGCCGGTGTACTCTGATCAATTTTTTTACATTGTACTCGGCTTTTAGTGCTACGGCATCATTCGTGATAAAGATTTTATCGCCAATGAAGCCCGCTGACATGCATAATCGACGTGGCTCGTAAAATTGAGCTTATCGTCGATCATCACGCCCAGATGCTTGAGAGACCTCACGGAGTTAACTGTGCAGGTCCCTACTCTTATCCTCGCTTGCTGCAACCCATGGCGGTTACGCACTACCACGACTTCCGTCTTGTGGTGTGCAAGGGACAACCGTCTCGAGTTGAGCCATTCCTCCACTCTGCCAATCGCGTATGAAGCCTTCAGTCTGACTTCGTCGAGAGTGTCACCTACTACTTCTAGCATTACGTCATCCGCGAAGCCTTCTATCTTCACACCGGCCGGGAGACTTAAGCGTCAGCAAGGCAACATCAGCTTTGCACTCGATAACCGACTGTTGTAGCAGCAGCTGGGCCGCCTCGCAGTGGTTCAAGTTTAGCTGTGTTACTTGCATGTCTGGACCCTTCTAGAGGCCGGACAGGCCTGAGCACCGGTGAGGACAGATCAGACAACTCGGTGCAGCCTGGCAGGTGCGAACCTGGTGGTTTTCGGCTCTGCACCTACGGCACAGCTTACTACGGTCAGGTCCCTTACAGTCATAGGACTTATGACCGTGGCCAAGGCACCTGTAACAGGCCTGATTGGGTTGGCTTGTGCTCAGCGAGCACACCGACCAGCCCACCTTCAGTTTTACCTTATCCAGCACCTTCTTGGCCTCAGCCATAGGTACGAATCGCGGATTCCTGGATCTCGACATTGCACTGCTCCTTCAGTGCGTCTACCAGGTCTCCGGCTTCGGTTATTTCACCCATGCCCTTGCACTGGATGTTCAGGACTGGGCACAGGGCTCTAACCTGAACCCCGTCACCCAGGACCTCTTCCGTCAACTTTTTATAATCGGAACTCTTCCGAGTAGCATCCCGCTTCAAGACGAGAATCATCTCGCCTTTGCGCGTTCTTCGGATGCAGTTGACATCTCCTCCTAGACTAGAGAGCTTCTCGGTGCCTCTCATAGTCTTTAGGACTTCGGCATAGCTTTTATCGTCAGCCTTGACAATGATCGCTTCGCCTCCCTCTTTCCGCTTGTCGCTACCATTGGGAGGCGCGCCCTTTTTCACAAGGGCTCTACCCTTGCTAGCGGTGACTTGTTCCGTACCTTTGGTCGCACTCCTTGCGACCTGCTGACGACTTCTTTTCGCCTTTTTTGGATTCACGACCTCTATCCATGGCAGGTCTTCCTCCCGACGATCCTCTGGTATCTTCCTAGGTGGAGGTACCATTTTCCTCTCGGTCTTATCCACTCGTACCTTTTCTACGGTCCGTGCACAGGCTTCATTAGCTACTTTCAGGTCCGCCTTCTGCGTGACCTTACTTAGCTTAGGAGTTGCACCGCTGGTTGCCATACGCCGTTGAAGCTCTGCAGTCTGGCTCTCCGCCAGCTGCTTCCCCTCTGTAAGGAGCCGAATCTTCGATTCAGCCTCCTTCGAGGCCTGCACTGCTTGGCTAACCGCCAACTCTTTCTCCTCAGTAAGAAGACGGATCTTGTGCTCCGCCTCCTTGCTAGCTTCCAGCAAGGACTTCCATTCCGACTTCACCTCCACGACTAGAGCGCAGAGGGTCAGTACGGCCTGCTTCAAGTCCTTACTATAGTTTGAAACTTGCCAGCTCAGGGACTTTGGGTTTGAAATCTACAGGGTCGTTATTGCTATGATTTTGAGCATAAACATCGCCACTTGTCGGCAGGGGGTACACATACTCGGCAGGAACAGTACTTACATTTGACTTTGGATGGAACACTGGTTGATTATGAATAGGGCTATGGAACAACGATGAAACCTACAGGGGATGGACAAAATAATTAGGATAGGCAAATTTTGAGTAAAATTAGATGTGTTGCAACTATATTAGTTATCATCCGATTTTGACAATTCAGGCATGCCCGAACTAGAAAATTAACGCAGTTTGACGGTATGTCTATGGCTCTATGTATGACTATGGCCACCGGATTCCGGAGATATTCCGGGTTTTTCGGAGGTAGGTTCAAAACCGTAAATTTGATGTGTATATTAGGAGCAGTTGTGGTTAAAAATTGAATAACATTAGTAACCACAAATGAAATAGGGCTCTTGCCGATTGGAACCATATATTGAGATTTAGAACCGGACCAGAAAGAAGTGAGATATGGCGATTTCTTTATAATCGGTTCTGATCGATAATTATCAAAAGGGGCAGGCCAGAACTTCATTTGAATCTCGCTTTTTGATAACTCGTCCACTATGATTTTATTCCTGAAGACTTCTAATGTGTCAAGAATGAAAAAAAAATTGAATAAACGGATCCTGGAGTCGCTGGGATGTCCCCGGGGAACCTGTGAATGGGGACATTTAAGTTTTAGCACCAAAATCAGTCATTCGACGGCTCTGTGTCATGGTTTTCGATCAGGAAGCGAAGTATGGATATAAAATGGTCCATTGACGGCTCTGACCACTTCCAGGATCTACGGATTGGCCCCGGGGAACCTGTGGAAGGGGACATTTTAGTTTTAGAACCAAAACCAGTCATTCGACGGCTTTTTTCATGGTTTTCGATCAGAAAGCTAAATATGAATATAAAATGGTCAATTTACGGTTCTGACCGCTTCCAGGACCTACGGATTGGCCCCGGGGAACCTGTGGAAGGGGACATTTAAGTTTTACCACCAAAACCAGTCGTTCGACGGCTCTTTTTTCATGCTTTTCGATCAGGAAGCGAAGTATGAATATAAAATGGTCCATTGACGGCTCTGAGCGCTTCCAGGATCTACGGATTGGATTGATTCTCTACGGGCCTATAGATTCTCCCTGGAAAACCAGCGGCATTGGCGTAAATAAGGGGGGGCCGGGGGGGCCTGGCCCCCTCCAGACCTACTTGTGGCCCCCCCCAGAAAATTTTGAAAAGTAATTCCAAATTAGTCAGTTTTAATTTCATTTACATATTTCCTACATATTTCTTAATTTTGATTATGAATTCTATAAACATATTTTTTGTTGCGTTATCACATCTATGACCATTTGTTCAGCAAAGCATCGAAATATTTAAGTTGGACCCCCGGGAACATTTTCTCGATTTTTAAGCTAAAATCAATGCCGCTTCTAATTCAGTTGCTAGCTTAAAATAATAAATTTGTTCCGCATTTATTTGACTAGTATCCTGGTCGCAGAAACATAAAAACATAATTGTATTAAGATATAAATATTTCTGTTCTATTAAACTACCATCCGCTTCAAAAAAGACTGAAGCAACTTCATCAAAATGAGCACATGTACACAAATCCGGTCAATGAAATTTCGAACGACCATTCTTTCGAAAATCTTCGAGTTAATCGCAAGGTATGCCGTAAAACAGTTGATCAAATTCCTATGGAGCTTTTTGCTCTCGCTATATAATTCTGGCACAGAAAGATATAAAATTATAAAACTTAAGAATCTTTGATACAATGACAGAAAAATCACCAACCATTGAAAGTATTAGGACAAAACTTAGGCAACCTTCGCACTCACAACAGAGATTGCATTAAAGACATATTTTTAGAATCCTCAAAAGATCTTGTTCCATTTAATTTTTTGGCGATTTCATAAGGATCATCGGAAAACTATTTTGTGCCTGCTTTAGTTAGAATTTGTTTTTAAGGATAAAAAAAAATTAGATTTAGAAACCAGTTCGTATCAGAAAACATTTCTTTTGCAGCACAATTCAGATCAATTTGGTTGCTTCTCAAGTCTCTTTGATTTTTGCAGAGAAATCTCTCACCTATTCAGAAAACCATAATAAAGCCTCTACGTCAGTAACTACAAAAACCCTATGTTATTCTGGAATTTGATTTATGACTCATAATTTTATGACTTATGGAATTTATGACTCATAAAAAACACTTTAGGATTCCAAATTTGTGTTCATCGGTTCTTAACTATTTCAGCACATAGCATACATTTTGGAATTGCATGAATACTTATATTGATTATGACAAAATTTCGTGGAATTTATTCCACATCTAAAGAGTTTCAAAAATTTCAATTTAAAAAAAATCGAGATCTTTATGCATTAAGTAATCATGGAAATGCTTGAAAACTTTCAGAAATATACTCATATCGAATTTCATTTATAGATAATTCGAAGAAGATTCTTGAAGATTACACACTTATCCACATTTAGTAACATGGAGAAGACAAGTTGACACAGACACAGCGTTTTGAAGCAAGCACAGCATCATTGGAAATCAATTGTATTATTCGCGATTTTTTTTATGTTAGTCCTAGGACGAATGAGCGATAAACTTAGTCAAACAATTTCTATTGCAATCCATGCGCACAGTGCTTTAAATCGCCTTTGAAAATTACATCCCACCAGCTGGTGCCATGGCCCCCCCTAGACCGAGACTCTAGTTACGCCTATGGGAAAGGAACATTTAAGTTGCAGCACCAAAACCAATAACTCACCGCCTTTTTTCCGTGATTTTTGATCAGAAAGCGAAGTAGGAGTATAAATTGGACCATTAATGGATCTGACCGCTTCCAGGACTTACGAATTGCCCCCGAGAAACTGTGGAAGGGGACATTTTAGTTTTAGCACAAAAACAATCATTGGACGGCTCTTTTTTCATGGGTTTCAATAAGAATGTAAAGGGTGAACAAGAAATGGACCATTGACGGCTCTGACCGTTTTATGAACCTACGGATAGCTCACGGGGAACCTGCCTACTTCATACTTCGCTTCCTGATCCAAGACCATGAAAAAAACTGTTGAATGACTATTTTTGGCTATAAACTAAAATGTCCCCTTCCACAGTTCCCTGGGTTAATCTGTAGGTCCAGAAAGTCCCTTTTATATTCATTTCTCGATTCCTAATCGAAACCACTAGAAAAGAGCCGTCGAATAACTGCACTGAGCTGAAATTGCATCTAAATTTTATGTGCAATGCACATATATTTTTGCAATCAAGCTTTGCAAATAATTTTTATTAATCGTGCACATAAAACTTGAAATTTTGTTCACCCATAAATTTTATGTGCAACGCATAGATAAAATAAATGCCGATCAAATGTTATTTCATTGGCCAGTCCAATATAGTTCATGTGTGACTGTAAATATTATTTATGTGACTTCCTTTTAAGCATAAATATTGAATTTCTGTTTCGTTTCATTTGATAATAATAAGCATACAATATTATAAAAACTCAAACTACGAGAAATTTATTTACATTTAATTTCTAATCAGCATGATATTATTGATTGTTAATTTTCTATGCTCTAAATACATGTTTCCGATGTGTAGTCTCCGGAGATTTTTGGCAGCAACCATTTGGAACCTAGCTGACTTCATCTAGTGTTGTTCTGGCCATTATTTTCAACGACATAAGATGTGACGACGTCGCAAAATCATTGATGATGTTTTTTTCTGCAAGCGGCACTTGGTTCTATCCGTCCGAGGGGAAGTCACTGGCTTTTCCAGGCCGAAAATGCCCCGAAACAGATGACATAGGGAGGGACCATTTGGGCGGCACCACTATTCCCGTTCGCAACGTTGGTAACTCGGCAGTATTCCAATCGAAACAAAGCCATAGTTCAAAAACCAAGTAATTTGGTTGTAATGCGCTCGAGAGATGAACGTTGTGACCGGGAGTGGGCGGTGCTGCTGAATGATCGTTTACTCTATCTTATGCGGGTTTTACCGTCCTTTCCAGGCTTTTCGGCTTTGAGAAGGCTTGTGTCATTCCCCCCAATTATGTCATTTTTTGGGGCAAAAGTTTATAGAAGGAGAAAATCTGGCACAAAGATTTCACGATGTCGCTTTTGTTCACACTTCACGAACCTCCTGAAAATGATCCGCATATGAAGCGAGTGAGTATTGTTCATGAATTAGCTGTTCTGATGACGCTTGCTCGATTACATCAGCAGCAGGCCCTGCATTCTATTTCGTGTATTAACTTTCAACCTCTCGTCCTTGAATGTCGTATCCGAGCACTACTGAAACAAAAATGTTTAAATATCATATAGAAATATATTCTGTTAAATAAAGTATTAAATCATCTTACATCATTTTGTCTCCCGATGAATCTTTGCTGGAATCTTCGCTAGTCAACCATTTTGTTTTGAACTGAATTTAGGTCTATTCTATCTCTTTGAATTTTATGTGCGATGATTGATAGTTATCAACTATCGGTCGTTGCACATAAAATCTATTGTGCGGCGTAATAAATTATAAACAACTTCACCTTCACAATATATAGGCTTGGTAATTAAATATCATTGTTGACGAATAAAATTCAAGAGCTGCATATACAATCAAGTCTAAAGCGGTCGATTCCATTCTATATGGTTCCCGCACATAGAATGTAAAGGTAATTTGATTTCAGTGTGGTTATGATGCTTAAAATAAAATGTCCCCTTACACAGATTCCCCAGGAGCAATCCGTGGGTCTTGGAAGCGGTCAGAGTCGTAAATGGACCATTTTATATTCATACTTCGCTTCCTGATCGGAAACCATGAAAAAGAGCCGTCGAATGACTGGTTTGAAGCTAAAACTAAAATGTCCCCTTTCACAGGTTCTCCGGGGCCAATCCGTAAACCCTGGAAGAGGTCAGAGCCGACAATGGACCATTTTCTATTCATACTTCGCTTCCTGATCGAAAACCATGAAAAAAGAGCCTTCGAATGACTGGTTTTGGTGGTAAAACTAAAATGTCCCCTTCCACAGGTTCCCCGGGGCCAATCCGTAGATCCTGGAAGCGGTCAGAGCCATCAATGGACCATTTTATATTCATACTTCGCTTCATGATCGAAAACCATGAAAAAAAAGTCGTCGAATGACTGGTTTTGGTGCTAAAACTAAAATGTCCCCTTCCACAGGTTCCCCGGGGCTAATTCGCAGGTCCAGAAAGCGGTCAGAGCCGTCACTGGATTATTTTATATTCATACTTCGCTTCCTGATCGAAAACCATAAAAAAAGAGCCGTCGAATGGTTGGTTTTGGTGCTAAAACTAAAATTTCCCCTTCCACAGGTTCCCCGGGGCTAAATCGCAGGTCCAGAAAGCGGTCAGAGCCGTCAATGGACCATTTTATATTCATGCTTTGCTTCCTGATCGAAAACCATGAAAAAAGAGCCGTCGAATGACTGGTTTTGTGCTAAAACTAAAATGTTCCCTTCCACAGGTTCCCCTTGGCCAATCCGTAGATCCTGGAAGCGGTCAGAGCTGTCAATGGACCATTTTATATCCATACTTCGCTTCCTGATCGAAAACCATGAAATAAGAGCCGTCGAATGACTGATTTTGGTTCTAAAGCTAAAATGTCCCCTTCTACAGGTTCTCCGGGGCCAATTCGTAAACCCTGGAAGAGGTCAGAGCCGACAATGGACCATTTTCTATTCATACTTCGCTTCCTGATCGAAAACCATGAAAAGAGAGCCTTCGAATGACTGGTTTTGGTGGTAAAACTTAAATGTCCCCATTCACAGGTTCCCCGGGGACATCCCAGCGACTCCAGGATCCGTTTATTCAATTGGTTTTTCATTCTTGACACATTAGAAACCTTCTAGAATAAAATCATAGTGGACGCGACGAACTATCAAAAAGCGAGATTCAAATTAAGTTGTGGCCTGACCCCTTTGATAAGTATCGATCGGAACCGATTATAAAGAAATAGCCATATCTCACTTGATTCAGGTCCGATCCCAAATCTCAATATATGGTTCCAATCAGCAAGAGCCCTACTTCATTTATGGTTACTAATATTATTCAATTTTTAACCACAACTTCTTCTAATATCCACCTCAAACTTACGGTTTTGACCCTACCTCCAAGAAACGGAATATCTCCGGAATCCGGTGGCCATAGTCGGTTCCATGGACATACCGTCAAACTGCATTAATTTTCTAGTTCAGGCATGCCTGAATTGTCAAAATCGGATGATAACAAAGATAGTTGCAACACATCTAATTTTACCCAAAATTTGCCTATCCTAATTATTGTGTCCATCCCCTGTAGAAAGGGGGGGTCTCAATGCAAAGTCTGATTCACTTGCGAATCACAAGGACGTCGAGGCTTGACGGTTCCTTTCGAACCCGGGAAGAACGGACAAAAGTGGAACTAGTGGAAATATTATTAACCGGGGTTTCCTCTGACTGAACATACGAGGCTAATATTCAAATTAACAATACCGGTTTATTTAGTCACATCGTCAAATGAGAGGGGAGGGGTTAAATAAAAATTCATTTGTATGAAAAAAAACCTACATGGGGGGAGGGGGGTCGAAAAAGCCAGAAAAAATTGCTTACGTAATAAGTGTACGACCCCTTACTTGCGGTTTAGCTGCTGTTCGGTGGTCTGGTTGGCCGGATGGTGGCCACGGAGGTCGACGAGCGGTTGATCAGGCCGCCCATCGGAACGCGTTGTGGTTCGTCATGGCGTCTTGGCACACTGGCTTTGGCCGGAGGATGATGGGATTGAAGATGGCGTCGTCGCACAACGGTCGACGGGATTGAACCGGCTCTGGCCGGCAGATGGTCGGAGAAAGATGGCGTCATCGCTGACACCGAACGACGGTCTGGATTGGACGTTCACTCAGGCTTCTTCTTGCTGGGTCTGGTTTACTGCGCGTCCGGAAGTTCTTTCCTTTTTCTTGTTGGTATTTCTGTTTGTTTCGTTTGTTCACTTATTTTTTGTTGGATTTTAATTCGTTTAGCGTACTTATATTCACCGTACTACACTTTGGTGATAGTTTTATTTTAAGGTCACTCCTGACGGAAGTTTAAAAGTGCTCGCGTTTGCGGGGGCACACCACTCGATACGGAAGCAACGCACAACTGTCATTTTTATTATTTCACGCATGCTGCGACGCAGCAAAGCTAATCAACAAAAATGACAGTTGTACGCCGCCTCTGAATCGAGTGGTGTGCCCCCGAAAACGCGAGCACTTTTAAACTTGGATTCCGTCAGGAGTGACCTTAATACGTACTAACTTGGCCGTACTAAATCTTTTCTCAAATTAAATAACGATTACACACACGCGCACTTCTATTACGTACAAGAATCCACAGCAAAAAGAGAACATTTACATTCGACATCCCATCTTTTATAGTTTTCTAGGTATAAACATTGAACAATTACAATGTTCAATTTTTATGTTCAAATCTATTATTCCGCACCGTGTTGCATGATTTCACCCGCGCTCCATCTGCATGTCATTAAAAATGAGCGGCGTGGCCACTCACAACTGACAGTATTGACATTTATGCGCTCTATCACACCACCCATGTCATTGATGAGGTGCTGTTCATAGTCGAATGACTTTCCAAAAGGGTGTATTGGGTCGAAATTGGGATAATGAATTCGGGAAAATGGTACTTGTGGTGGAGCTACAAGTAGGATTTGTAACCGACGTCCGATACGTCCGTAATCACTTCCATGGTCTGGACTCCATCAGAGTGGGGCCGTCCATCTTGACGTCCACCGGCACCTCGTCTGACCCACCACGGGCTCCGCCATCGCCTCCCCCTGGCGACCTTCCCAACAAACATTGGAAGCTGAAGAAGAGCTTGTTTCGTGGCAAATAAGCTTCTTCAGCTAAAAAACTAGCTTGTTCAGCTCAAATTGTTTGTTGGGTTTGGGGTGACCGATCAAGGCCACTGCGCCTGGCGAAAGGGTTCTCCTTGTCGCCATTCGCCTCACCTCCCTCCTTCGAAGTTTTTGTTTTTGTTGTTGGATTAATCATTGCTTTTGGGTCCCCCTTGCGGCTGCTGTCGAATCCTGTTGGTGTAGTCGCCTTCGCGATCCCATGATTATCTATACATACCTTGCGGCATGCAGGGAGGCCATGCGAGGGTTGACACTTTCGTGTTCAGAGCCAGATCAGCGCTAGTCAGGAAGGAGCATCTGAGCCTACTCCCACTCAGCTACCAACTGAGCCACAGGATTGTACCGCGTGCTACAAGGCCCGCCACGGTTTAAGGGGACAGAAGACAGCCTGGCCATTAGCCGATTCGCCGTTTCAGGTCGGTGTCACCCGGCCTTACTAAGAGAATAGAAAAACCAGACTACCAGCCTTCGCGTTCACAATATTTCAATATCCAAATACAAAGTCCAATAACACGCAACCAGTATGCCATAATCAGGGTCTTACTGGTATCAACCCTGATGTGCCAGTAGCACTCCCTGGGCTTGTGCTTTTGAAGCGGCACACAGTCGCTTTGATAGAGTCTGCTTACGGGCACTTGTGGTTTTTTGGGAGGGATTTTAGCAGAGCCCACTGCTAAATCCCACCACGCCCTAGGCAGTTCTCCCTGACTCGCAGACAGCTGGGGAGGGGTCGTCAAGCCCTTGGACATGGTCCCTGCTGCCCCCATTTTTTATGTAGTTTGCCAGATCTGTTCCATTTGCGCCATTGATAGTAGTGGGTTGCCCGGTTCTTCCTTGCTCCTTGCACATTCTTCTTCAAAACGAAACATAATCGTAGAACGCGAAGCTCTGTTGCATTGGCAAGCAGCACGGACGGAGAGCTCTATTGGTTCTTGTCATGGACCTTTCTCAATTATTCTGCCCACAATCGCATATTTGTCCCATACAGGGATAGGAATTCCAGCAAAGGTGGGACTAATATGCGCTCATAGGCAGTATTTTCGTATGAAAATAATAAAAACAGTTACATGTCGGGTTAATAGACATTTTTCTAGGGCTTACATCAATGAACGGTAATTTATAAATGCGGTATGAACAGTAATTTATTAATAGTTTGATACTAGAGAAACAAATGGTTGGTAATTACAAAATATAGAGAGATCTAGAACTTAAAAAGAAGATATGTCGAAAATATGTTCGGTTCAATGAAAAATGAACCTATTTTGGACATGCCTCAGAATACTGTTTTCAAACTTATAATGTTATACTCGAGATATGAAACGGCTTCAATAAGGTTTTAATAAGTCAACAGCATTATTCACAGGTTTCAAATCTATGTACAAATAAACTTACAGCTTTTGAAAGTTGACTTCAATTTTACAATGTCGTCTTAGTTTTGGTCTAATCCAGCCGGAATGAGTAAATACGTGAAAATATCCTTAATAATTGCAAGATTTTTTTTTGTGGCCCTCTTTAGCTGTGCGGTAAGACGCGCAGCTACAAAGCAAGACCATGCTGAGGGTGGCTGGGTTCGATTCCCGGTGCCAGTCTAGGCAATTTTCGGATTAGAAATTGTCTCGACTTCCCTGTGCATAAAAGTATCATCGTGTTAGCCTCATTATATACGAATGCAAAAATGGTAACCTGGCTTAGAAACCTTGCAGTTAATAACTGTGGAAGTGTTGAATGAACACTAAGCTGCAAGGCGGCTCTGTCCCAGTGTTGGGATGTAATGCCAATAAGAAGAAGAAGAATTGCAATATTTTATAAGAAACAATACACAATTATGGATAGTTTCTTTTTGCAGTAAAATTTGAATGTTGCATGTTTTATTTAGTTTTGTGTGATATAAATACAAAATTCAGCTAGGTGGTCCAAAATAAGAGCCCGGTCCAAAATACAGCCGTTACCAAGGCCGTTACCCTACAAGAACGGATAATCAGAGTTTACAACCAAAATCCCTTTTTTACAAAGTTCTTATCCATAAATAATTGTATAGTGAAAACGATTGACCATTTGATAATTAAATATAAACGGTACAATTCTTCCCGTGTAAGTTTGTGAACAAAGCTTTACGTAGCTTTACTCAATTCTTCTCCCTCTAATGCTTGTGAGCTTTTGTTTTCATAAAAAAAATTCTTCCGCATGTCGCATCTTTCATTCTTCATGTCGCATTCGTCAATGCATTCATCATGTGATGATCGTATGTGCCACAGATAACAGATATTGAGGCTGGTATCCGACACGTGTGTAAACATCTGCAACCGTTGATTCAAATGTATTCAACATTAGAATTACAATTGGCAATCATTTGGAGATGGCGCGACGATCATTTTAGTGTAAAACGCAGCCCAAATGCAGCTGTCAAACGTGTTGGCTGTGTTCGATGGTTGCTAGTCAGTTGCGTCAGATAACAGATATTGAAGCTGGTATCCGATACGTGTGTAAACGTCCGCAACTGTTGATTCGAATGAATTCAACGTTAGCAATATGATTGGCAATCATTTGGAGATGGCGCGACGATCATTTTAGTGTAAAACGCAGCCCAAATGCAGCTGTCAAACGTATTGGCTGCGTTCGATGGTTGCTAGTCAGTTGCGTCCGTATGTACTTCCGCAATCAGTTGAGTAGATGGCGATAGTGAGTAAACGTATATCAGTTCAAAAGTTTACACAAGATTTTCAATATGTTATCTGTGGTTATATTATTCATAGACAAACAGTGACGTGATAGTTATAACACGTTATAATACCATCATATAGAACTGTCATTTTGAATCAATCATCACAGTATATATCTCGCTGTGAACTTTTAGCAGGGTTTCCAACAAAACGAACGCAGCCAAACCGTTAAAGCGAACAAAAAGTGACAAACACAGCTAAACGAGGGGCGAAAGAAAGCCAAAAGCTTCCAAAGCTGTGACTCACAACACATACATCCCCGCACCGACTAGACAAGGCAAGGCGAATAATCTTGGCAGTCCAACCAGACAGGCAGAATACAGAGTCAGTAGCGAAAAGCGAGTCCCGCGAGAGAGAAGCGAAATCAGCAGTCGCTGTTGGTTGATGTCGTTGTCGTCAAATTCTGTGCGTATCGTTCTCCTGTGCTTCTTCTTCTCCGCCGCGCAATCATCAGTGTCGTTCCCCGGGAGTGTTTTGGGCTTGGTTCCCAGCCTTTTTAGTATTATTTTCTTTAGTTTACTCCGTCCGGAAGTGAGAGTGCTGGGGTCAGTGCTTTTGGGAAAAACGGTGCAAACGTAACAGTGTTCAACAAGTGTGTTCCACGGAGTGTGCCAAGTAGCGGAGAGAACCTCCCGAAGTGCTAGGTCTCCGTTGAAGCCTACTGCTTGGGGCACCTACAACAACTGCCACCAACACCACCACCGCGCGACCAGGAATCGAAGCAAAAAGCGAGTGAAATTTCCAGTCAGTGCAAGCCGTGGTGTGGTAGTGAATCGAAGAAGTGAGTGAGTGTGGCGGCGAAGAAGACCAGCAGCCAGCACCACCAAGAGGTGCCAGAAGCCGAACAAGTGGTGAAAGAAGAGTGTAGCAAAAATGGGTTGTGCAGTGAGTAGAGATAAGGAAGCCATCGAACGGTCGAAAAACATTGACCGAGCCCTTCGAGCCGATGGAGAGCGAGCTGCCAGCGAAGTGAAGCTGCTTCTACTAGGTAAAGATTTATCCATTGGGAAACTGGGACTCCAGAGGGCCACCGACAATCCCGGTGAATCTTCCGGGGAGACTAGTCATCAACGGATAGGAAGTCGTTCAGAGGGACGGTGGATACGTTGGAGAGACAGACGAGTAGCTGTTAACAGACAGATACACACCCAATCAATCTGACAGTTGATCGCACGCATACAGACAACGCGATGAATCTCGGTGTAGTAGAACCAGTGTTGCCGTGCTGGAAGAAGTTCCATCATGTTTCAGAGTTTGTTTATTAGGCTATCTATGAGGACATTCGGTGATGGGACTTACAATCGAAATCAAAAGATACTGTGTACGCAGTTGAAGCAAAGTAACTGCTGATGTTGATCGGGCTTAACAATTTTCTTTGGATCGTTGTGTCAGTCTGGTCTGAATCTGTCAAAAAATCAAAGTAAACAAAAATCGTCAGCTAATCGCAACTGTCTTATGGATTGCTTGATTGCATTGTTCACGAATGATTAGACTATCTCGACGAAATTCAAGCGTTGTAAATATTGTCTTCATAGGCATTTCTACAACCCAGTCAACCACAGATCGTATATGAAAATATATATTTGATCGCATATATCGCAATTTTTATCGCACTTGTATATGATTACTTATAAAGGTAGCCCAAATATGATTACTATATCGTATGTAATACAGTATCCTCCCGCTTATCCGGACCTCACTAATCCGACGAATCGTTAGTCCGGATCTCGCTAAGAATTTTTCGGATTAAACACCCATTTAAACATATTATGCTGTCAATTTCTTTGTCTTTTTGTGCGGTGATTTTGTGTTGGTTCATTTGTATAGATTTGACAGTCGGATTATCGAGAGAAACCCCGGTAGTCCGGCCATACATTTGTCGGATCAACGGGGGTATACTGTACCTGCATATGGAATATTTACGATTGTGTAACCTATTTACATATGCAGTCGATTAAAAAAAATATCGATACTGCTAAATCGATGTTTTGAGTGTCAAAATATCGAAGCAAAAACATTGATTTTTCTATATATCGATACGAAAAAAAATGCTTCGTCAGTGCCGATAAAACAAAGATCTACGCTTCATATTAATGTAATTTTTATTGAAATGATAACTGATGTCGAAACCTAATTGCGATTTGGGCGTAACTTATTTTGTAAACAAACATTGTTCTGTGGATTCCTTAGAATGCAAGCGATTTTCTCCAAAACTTAATTCCCTTATCTGATAGAGTAAAACTTATTCTATCGGAGACATACCGTAGTTTTCAAAGGAAATCGTCTTCCAATGTTTGTTTATGAAATAAGTTACGGGCAGTTTTAGTTCCCAAATATCGAAGATCAATAAATTGGAGTATCGATATTTCATACTCCATGCGTTGTATCGGTATCGCCCATTTCTAATCGAAGCAATTGCTAGATTTGCTGAGAACAATGATAAACCCTGATTTATCCACCCAACAGTGTTCGTGCCTGTCTCGAGCCAAAAACTCAAAGGTACAGTCCAACCAGGTTATACGCAAAGATGACGTTGAACTACGTAGCTGTATATAATGTACAGGTTTTGGACTTTTCTTTTCGATGAGACCAAAACAAGCGTTTTTCAAGCTCAGGGTGAATCTGTTTTAGATGTTTATCCTGTACTCCTCACTCAACTTAGGAACCCTGGTGATATATAATTTTTAGACCAAAATTTGAAAAGGATGATAAAAATAAAGGATGATCGATAAATAAACAATGAACAACACTCTCAAGCGATCACGCTTCCAAATAGACGAATCCAAGTAAAAATAAGAAGAAGACACACGGCGGTGTTAACTTTGACAGATCCTACAGGACAGCATAGGGAGATCATTTTAAAATGCTTACAATAAATTCTAGACAAAATGTAATTAAAATCTGATTGATGTACGGTACGGAAAAAGTTCTGAATTACATATCTGGAAGCTTATCTCAATTTTTTGAATATTATCCCAAAATGCATCTATCATACAGTTCGGAACTTTTTCCGTACCATACATCAATCAGATTTTAATTAAATTTTGTCTAGAATTTATTATAAGCATTTTAAAATGATCTCCCTATACTGTCCTGTAGGATCTGTCAAAGTTAACACCGTCGTTTGTCTTCTTCTTATTTTTACTTGGATTCGTCTATTTATCAATTGATAAAAACTAGAGAGTAAGAATCGTTCGATAATTGTATCTCGATTCGAAGATTTGATAAATGCTACTTTTAAACTTATTTTTCCTACATAACACCGATACACAATGCCCAACAACCGATTGAATTTCATTGTTGACATTAAATTGGTATTATTTAGGTTTACATTAAAATGATAATTTTGTTTTATTATCAATCGTTTGCAAGATTTGAAAAGTTATCGCCAACTTTTCGCACCAAAAGTCATCGCCTGCTTTTCGAAGTTATCAAATGAAAATTTCAATAAATATTGTTTTTCGGGAAATTCAATCAAAGTGACAAAAATTCTTTGTCATAGTTATGATCCTTTTTTTTGTAATTCTTCAGTAACTATTATTTCGGACCGATTGCGATTTGGTCGTAACTTATTTTGTAAACAATGTTTTATAAATTCCGTAGACTGCCTTCGGACGCATAAATGTCACATGTTACTTACTTGATACTTGATGGGCTACAGCCCTTCGATGAACCTACGCCGAATGAAGTATCGTTCTCCACTGGACTCGATTCTGGGCCAATCGCTTCCAGTCGCCCTGAACATTGAGCGCCATCAGGTCCTCTTCAACTGCAAAAAGCTATCGTGTACGCGGCCTTCCACGAAGCCTGCGGCCTCTTCCGGGTTCTCTACTAAATATTATCTTCGCTTGACGTTCTTCCGGCATGCGAACAACGTGACCAGCCCACCGTAGTCTGCCGTGTTGTATAAGCTTAATAATATCCAGCCCTTTATACACCTGGTACAATTCGTGATTCATACCGTTCTCCTGTTTACCTTAGCTGTTTTTCAAAGTTATTATGAAGTACGCTGACCTGAAGACAATTATCTTTTGGTTGGATAATTGTTGTTCGCAAAATAAGAACTGGAATTTATTCCACAACATTACCCTACTGATAAACAGTAATGAAATTCAGGTCGAGCGCATACTGTTGGAGAACTTTGAATCGGGACATACGTGATAGCAGAGAAAAACTCGACCTTATTACCTTTTTAAAAACGCAACGCTTACTTTGCTAACATCCCCCCTTAAGCGTAAAGTTATATAACTCCTAGCTTCTTCCTGTCTTCGGTATGCTTCGGGCCAGATAACGATTTTGTTAGAAAGTCCGCCGCTTGAAGTTCAGATGCTACGAAGACCAACTTGATGGTTTTGTCTTCGACTTGCTCCCGTACGTAGTGATGTCTTATGTCGATATGCTTGCTACGTGCCGAGTAGCCAACTTCACGTTCTGCCAGGTTGATGGCACTCTTGTTATCGCAATGGATCACCAAAGCACCGTTCGTCCCGTGAAGCTCACGCAGGAAGCTTCTCCACCACATGGCCTCTTGAGTCGCCGTTGACAGAGCCATGTACTCCGCTTCGGTTGGCGAAAGTGCAACGGTAGATTGCCTATTCGAATTCCAGCTGACAACGCCACCACTCACCAGGAACGCATACCCGCTTACGGATCGTCGTGTATTGGGATCGTTGCCCCAATCTGCATCGCTGTGGAAACTCATCTCTCCGGTCCGTGTGTACGTAAGCTTTTCGTGCTTCGTACCTCTCAAGTACCGAAGTATCCTCTTCGCCGCTGTCCAATGCGCCGGTCCAGGGTTGCTGCAAAAGCTGCTGACCAGACTTACCGCATGGCTGACGTCCGGCCTGGTACACTGCGCAACGAACTGCAATCCTCCTACAGGTTCTCTGTACGGAATGTTCTTCATATTCTCCTTCTCTTCTTCAGTTACAGGGCACATTTCCTTGGTGAGCCGCTGATTCACGTCGAGGGGAGTTTGTGCAGCATTGCAGTCGACCATATTAAACTTCGCCAACAACTTGTCGATGTACTGTTCCTGGTCGATTGCCACAATGCCTTCCGATCTGGTCACACGCAATCCCAGCACCTGCTTGACCGGTCCCAGATCCTTCATCTTGAATTCCGCACATAGTTGCTACTTGATCTGGTCTACCAACCGCTGATCCTTCGAGAGAATCAGGAAATCGTCCACGTATAAGGCAATCATGACGACATTTCCTGCCACCACCCGATAGTAGACGCACGTGTCATGGTTCGATCGCTTCACCCAAAAAACAAATCTGACAATTATTGTATAAAATCTGGGCATATACAATTCTGTAAGCTTTTTATACAAATATTGTATTAAAATAATACAAATCTGTATTATTTTAATACAATATTTGTATAAAAAGATTACAGAATTGTATATGCCCAATTATTATACAGTTTCTGTAAGGTTCTTATGCAGAACTGTATTAAAATCTGCCATCGCCTGGTTGGGTGTTGAAACCCGTTTGCTTGAGCTTCGTGTTCAGCTTCCGGTTCCATACTCTGCTGGCCTGTTTCAGACCGTACAGCGCCTTCTGTAGTCTGCAAACCTTCGTCGGTGCTCGATCATCACGGAACTCTTCCGGTTGTTCCATGAAAATCTCTTCATCGTCCAAATCGCCCTGCAGGAAGGCAGTTACTGCGTCCATTTGATGCACCACCAGATCCAACTTCGCCGCCAGTGCAAGTAGGTAACGCACCGTTGCGTAGCGAACGACAGGCGAGTAGGTGTCCGTATAGTTTACGCCTTTTACTTGCGAGCAACCCTTGATCACAAGTCGCGCCTTGTACTGCCCAATGGAGCCATTTGCTCTTCAACGCTTTCCGCCCTGGGGGTAGGTCGACCATACGCCATGTGCCGTTTTCGCTTAACGCACTCATCTCGCTTTCCATCGCTTCGATCCAACGATCTCGATCGGACCATCCCAGCGCTTCCCGAACGGTTTCTGGATCGTCTTGACTCTGTGGACAATTCGACTCCGAAGGTTTGCTGTTTCTAATGGAAGCTGTGATATACTTGCCTCCGACTGAGCGCTCCCAGTCACTGTGCTCAGAAATCTGTTGCAGACGAACATCTTCTTCTTTGGAATGTGACGGGAGCGCGATGCTGTTTCCAGGTGAGTTGCGTCGTCCCGCTTGGCTGCCACAATCCTGTGAAGAATCAAGCATCTGAGGAAGGACACTGTATGTGACCCTAAAATCAGAATACTTGTCTGGTAGTTGGCGCTCCCTCTCACTGCGCCTTGGAGTAGGATGATCACTGTCTCGAATAAGTTGCGAAGGGAGCGCGGACGGTTGAACTGCCTGTACCCCTTGCTGGTCGACCTCTTGTTCTTCCTCTGCTTCCGGTTCCAACTCCGCGTTCGGAATATCGTCATCCTTCAGATCAACTGCAACTGGCTCGTCCTCTTTGTTGCTGATAACATCCACACCGATGTCTTGGCTGTGCTCTTCTTCAACCTCTTGGTTGTGGTAGAATTCCGACAGTACGATGATGTCCCGACTAACGAAAACCGTTCCTGTTGATGAGTTGAAAACTGGTACAATCCGGATAGCCAACCAAAATGCATGGAATGGACTTCACGTCCCACTTCTTCCTTTTGTCCTTCGGTACATACGCCATCACATTGGAACCAAACACTCGGAGATGAGAGAGGTCTGGCTTCTTACCGGAAAACATTTCCAGCGGTGTTGCTGGACTGCCCTTCGTCGGAGATCGGTTCGCTAGGTACACTGCCGTGGATGCAGCCTCTGCCCAGAAACGTTTATCGAGCCCCGAATCCGCTAACAAACAACGTGCTTTCTCCTCAATCGTCCGGTTCATCCTCTCCGAAGATCCGTTTTGTTGCGGATTGTACGGTACCGTCCTCTCGTGCCGTATTCCGCTCTTCTTCAGGAATGTTTAAAACTGCTTACCCAGATACTCCTGTCCATTGTCGGTTCGCAAACATTTGATCTTCTTTCCCGTCTGGTTTTCAACGTAGGCCTTGAACTCTTCAAACGCACTGAACGCATCCGCCTTGGATTTGAGGAAATAAGCGAACGTCATCCTGGTAGCATCGTCAATGAACGTAACCCAGTACTTGCTACCGCCATGTGACGCCTTCTCCATTGGTCCACGCAGGTCTGAGTGGATTAGCTCTAGCACTTCCTTCGCTCGAACTCCACTTGACTTGAATGGAAACTTTCGGTGTTTGCCTTCCGCACACGGTACACAACCCTGCATAGTGGTACCACTGATGTCCATACCAGTCACCATCGATGTCAACCGCTTGACGCTGTCGATGTGGAGATGCGCTAGCCGTCGATGCCACAACTCCAAATTGCCACAGGGTTTTGCGACAAACGAATTGTTCTGTGCAACGAGATTTAACTTGTACAGGCTATCTTTCTCTCGTGCCGTCGCGATAACGTTCCCCTTGGACGCGTGCACCACCTCACAGGCCTTGTCAGTGAACGTAGCACGGTATCCTTTCTTGCAGATTTCGCTCACGGATAGAAGATTGATTGCAAGGTCTGGAACACATAGCACGTTAGATATATCGAGATCGGTGTACGTACCTTCCACTTCGGCTTCGAGCTTCACGCTTCCAACAGCCGCCACAGGAATCTCCGCTGCATTGGCCAAGTAGATTGATTCGGATGTCTTCTTGGGAGCCACGAGAGCCGATTGGGATCTGCACATGTGACGCCCCGCTCCAGAGTCCAGGATCCAGTCTTCCGTCTGATGCATCGGCTTGTGCAATGCTAGCAACGCCACCTGCTTATTACGACCAGAACCTCCGACTTTCAATTTCGGCACCGAGTGGAGCGACATACCACCGCCTGGAAACCTCGAAACGCCATCTGCTTGTCCGCCTCCTGGTTGAATGTCGTCAGTTCTGCCGATTTGATTTCCGGAACAACTTCCACCTGCTGCAGCGCCACTACTTCCGTTGCCGGCTGGATTTCCTTTTCCACCGTTTGAATGTCTCACGCCGCCAGCCATCTTCTCTTGATTTTAGAATCTTGAAGTCTTGAGGTGAAAAAATATTTTCGGCTTGTTGATCGGTCGTTACTATGGTTACTTCTGCTAGCGGCCCATAACCTGATAGCAGAGAAAAACTCGACTGGTTAGGGAAAGAGCTTACAGTAGACTAGTTTATTACCTTTTTAAAAACGCAACGCTTACTTTGCTAACAATACGTTAATGGCCGCTGACTTTTTTTTTCGAAAATTGCAGCAATGCATTTAAACTACTTCCCCATACAACATCTACGTATATCGCCTTCACTTTAGCATTTTATGTTGCATCATATACGATTTTATGTTGACTGGGGTGGGCCAATAAAGTTGTTGTGTATATGGCTACAATAGATAAAGATTGAATCTTGCCAGATTTTACCTAAAATTATCGAATCCCAATTCAAGAAAAAGCAAACATTGTTGAATGTATTCTTTAATTAGCAATAGCAGACTCGACGAACTTTGTTTCGCATAAAATTGATTTATTCTCAGTTTAGTTCTCAAGTTATGCAGAAATTTTTGTTTCATTTGTATCGGAGCCCCCCTTTCCAGAAGGAGGAGGAGTTTTGAGCCACCACAGAAACGTATCTTCCCTTTGTCAGATTTGGTTCCATTTGCTTGATTAATTCTTGAGTTTCGATGAAATTGGTGTTACATTTGCGTGAGAGACCCCTTTCCAAACGAGAGAGGGCGCTTGGCAACGTCTTGTAGCAACGTCTTCGCAACGTGAACAAAACCCAAATTGCGATGGCTATCAGGATCATCATCAAATGCTCAAGTCAAATACTAATATCTTTCCAGGGCGCTTTATGATTTGGGATCATATCTTTGCACGAGCAAAGATAATATCCTGTGCTCAAATGATATTGCAATGTCTGGATTTAAATGTGGCAACCCTGACTTCAATACAGATTTGGATTGTTTATGCAGAATTGTAAAATCTGCCATGGATGCCGATGCCATGGAAGCATATTTTCAAAATAACTACAAGAATATAAACGCATAAAAAGTCGTTAAATCGTGAACGGTACGTACTCTTATAAGTTCGAGTGCATCCCAAAGACTTCCGAAGACTCCGCAAAGTTTTCGGAAATTCCAAGTGATTGTGTTCAATGTGCCCCTGTCTTACAAGCGTAATTTTAGATGCGGTCGTGGTCGTGAACCAGCTAATCAATGTCAGACTCCAAGTCTGGGACGTTTCTTAGACCTGATTCGTTATACAATTTGAATTTGAGTCCTACAACAATTTCAATTATTGATGATCTTTACAGCCTTTTGAAATTTATCTTAACGCACTTTTATCAAAATTGTGATCTCTGAAATGCAAGAAATCCATCTTTTATCATTTGTTTGAAAAAGTGCGGGAGCTTTTGTTGAATCAATTTTAAATCACTGGTTTCGGTAGTGGTTGAACATTTGAATTCATTAAAATTCATCAATTGTAGGAGGGTTTGCACAAATTGGATTTTTTCCCATACAAATTTTATTATACACATGAATTAGCCTACACCTCTAAATCATGAAATTCTGCCAGGACTACCAAATTTTCAAAAGATGCTAATAATCATATGGGTGTTACAATTTTCGAACCTTTTTGAAATTTTAAATTCCAGCAATCGAATATGGAAATTTATAAGTTCTAGATAAACATGCAATTAAAATAGCTACCTACTACATATTAATTTACGACTGCTTTATTGAACATTTCAAAACATCCGATGAAAACAAAACATCTCCTTCCACGCTGGCAACCATGCCTGTCTAACACGCTGTATTACACACTACTTACACTACTGCAATCACGTAAAAACCGACACCCCGCCGCTCACCGTCCAAAGTGAAAAGAGCAACAGTAATAACAGCCAACACCACCAGACACCAAACAGAAAATGCGTCAGTTGGCGAAGAGGGGAACCGAACTGAAGCTATTTCATCACACCGAAAGCTTCCGCTGCAACTGGTAATCCCTGCCCTCATGCAATCGCTTGTGGGATTCCGCATTGCTTCGCAGTAGCGAACGACCCAATATCTGGCGAGCGCGATGACCTGTTGCTGTATGGACCCGTAACTGAGCTTTTCTCCAAAACGTTCAAAACAATTGAATTTTCAAAATAAACGAAAATGTTCCACAAAGCAACACGAACGGACTCACCCCGCGCGACGCGTCGCGTCGTCGCTCACCGCCTCCTTGGTTGGCCCGTTCGTTCGCCAACCAAGGCACGTAGACAGGCGATGATCATCCAACTAACAGTTTTGCACGCAGCTTGATCCAGTTTTCCAAGAAACGAGCCAAAAGAGATTCGGAAGCTGATAGCGTGATGCTATCGAGTTTTGCTTGCACTCGAATTTGCGGAAGATCCGTCCGTGATTCACCTACATCCCGAAATCCGTATACAGTCATTCGGTTTGGCTCCTCCTAAGCTAAACAATCAACGCGTGGTCGGTCTGCGAATGATTGCACCCAGATGAATATCGTAATACAAACAAAGATGTTTCGCACACTCGATGTGCGAGGAATGCCTCTCGCTTGATGGATGATTCATTCCTTCAACTGAAATGGAATTAATGAGAATAAACGCGGGGATCTCGTTAGTAAGGAGTAAAAAGGGTGAATTCCATTTGTGGAGGACAATCGTTTTTTTTTCTGTTTGGATGCAGCTCTGTCCTTATAAAGATCAAACGAGGGGAAGCGAATTTAGGGCACGATGAGGTGGAATTAAAAATTGGAAATATCCTGAATAATCTGTCTATTGTCGCTGGTGTCTATCGCTGAACTTTTTCGACGTAAAAACAGGGCCTTTCTTTGCAGTTGAGCAACATATCATGGTGAAACGAAAAGAAATCAAATTTTGGTTCGTTTTGGGAAATTTTTGATTTTGGAAATAAGAAAACCTATTCGTGCAAGACCACATGTATATATGAATGCATGAATCATAGGTAACTTGTGCCTAAATTTCTCAATCAAACTCAAATGAAGCTCCAAAGTGACACATTCGCTATTCTTCTTCAGTGGGTTACATTCCAACTGGAACATGGCCTGATTTTCAATTTAGTGTTCTATTCGCATTTACACTGTTATTAAATGAAAGCTTGTCTATGCCCGCCATCCCACCCGAAAAAAAATCTTGATCGGAGCGAGACTTTATTACTGGCCTGATCCTCACATTTACTTTGATAAAAATCGAACCAAAAACTATGTATCAATTGCATATGTTTTGTGATTAAGTGAAAGTGAAACATTGTGCGGCTTAATTCTTTGTTTTAAAGTATCATTACGGGTACTTGAATTGAATCCAACGGCTATAACTCTACATTCCTCCTTTTTTGCAACGATTGACTGTTCCTCTAATCCACTTTTAACATCCACAAAAATCAACGGACTTTATATGTGTAAGCCACGCGCGTAAGCGCAAGTCAGCGGCGGCGGCCGGCCAAATTAATGAATGAATCTCGTCTCGTCTCCGGCACCACACCACAGTCACACCCCACCCAAGCAAAGTGTAATTTTTGCCACTTGACACGATGACGTTGCTGCCGGTCCGGCTCGCCTCCCATCTTCTGCTCTGGTGTGGTGCTTTATGTTTCTATGCGTTCAGAAGTATTCCATCGTGTAGCCGCGCGCACTTGCACCAATATGCGGCGCGTAGCAAAAGGCGATATGGAAGAGAACCGAACAGAAGATAATCCGGAGTCAAGTTTGTTTTGTTTTCGTATCAGTGGTACTGATTCAGTACCCTACAGGAGTGTGTCATGTAATTGGAACTAGTGCTCAGAAAATAAGATAACAGAGTGCGGTACAACTAAGTACATCAGATAAAACGGCTTTATCCCACCTGGGTCATATTGTTTTGAAAAGTTAGTTAATTATGCGAGAATGCTTAAAATAGAATTATGTTAACAGTTGTAAAAATCGTGTAATTCATATCTACTGTACATGCATTAGGTAGGATGGTGGATTTTTCACAAAGGAAAGGATCATTCACATACATCGTAACGAAACGAAACCAATTGTACAATAGTTAAGTTAACCTTCCTAATGCATTAGAAATAAGTTACACATTGTGCATTTGGGTCCATTGGGACCCAAGATTTCATCACGATCACAAAAACTCAAATTTCAACCGATTTTAGATCTTTAGGCACCAAACGAAAGCTCATCCATATTGAACTCTCTAGTCCTCGGGGAACCTGTGCTAAAGAGGTACTGTTTGAGCTTCTCAATTTGCTAACAAATTTTAGAGTTTCGTGTTATGAAACATAAAATTACTTGCAAATATGTGCTCTGATGATCCCAACTTAAGCCCTCTGGAAGATCTGGGAAATCCGTAAAAGTGATCAATTCCAAAAGTTCGTCCAAGAGCTTCGCAATTGTTTCGTAGCGATCCATCCTGGCGAATTGTGAGTACAATCAATAGTGAAAGTCTTCTGTGTCCCGAAAATGCCCCCTAAACGGTCCTCTGGAAGATCCGGAACCTCCATGAAAAGGGCCGATTCAAAAAAATCATTCCAGAGCATCGCAATTTTATTAACCAAAAGTTAATCACAATCGATTTTTTAGAAAACATTGCTTATGGCATGTTACGTCTGCAATCGACAGTGAAAGTCCTCTTTCATCGCCAATAATTGCAAAACGGTTTTCCAGAAAATTTGGGACATCCGTTAAAATGATTTTTTCCAGAAGTTTATCCCAGAGCTCCACATTTGATTTCGAAACCATCCTAAGCGGGGAAGTAATTGTGCAGTAAATAGTGGGAATTTTCTGTGACGTCTAAATGTCCAATAAACGGTCCTCCTCGGTCAATTTCAAAAGTTCATTCCAAAGCTTTGCTAATTTTTCGCTTTTATTCATATGGGTGAATTATGTATGCAATCAATAGTGAAAATCCTCCGCGATATGCAATGACAATAATAGAAGTCGAGTCAAGTACGAGACACTGAAGACGGCCTTACTGTTGAGGCCGAAATACGTATCTGTCAAAGGTACAATCAATTGGTGGAATTGAATGAAATTGTACAAACGTGTCTTATGACAAGGTGACAAGTAGAGACATTCTATTGAAAGCTCAAAATAATTTTCTTATTCATGGGCGTAGCCAGGATTTCGAGAAGAGGGGGGGGGCAACTTTTTTGGTCTTCTAAATCGTAGTTTTGTAGTAGTTTTATAAAAACACATGAATATTAACACATGAAACCAAATCCAAACCAAATCGAAACAATAATGATTAAAACAATAATGGATTGAAAAATGCGTGATTTATTGCACATCAGATATTTTTAAATAAAGTGAGAAAAATATTAACGAACTTAGTATTGTACGTGGATTTCCCTATTGGACACGACCGTTCGAAATAATCGTTCCTTGAACGGTCGTTGAAATCGCCGTTTTCACCTTCACACCCGTCTTCATAGTAAAATCTGTCAAAACTGACAAGTCTACCACGTGGTTTTTGCTGTTTCCCTCGGACTTTTCTTTCTTTTTCCGATGTTTTGACATCTGTTTTGATAGACAAAGAGCAACCTTGTTAATCTACCAAACATTTATTGAGATTGGCAAACCTTGCAGGAAAAGGGAACGTTTGAAATAGGCAAGTGAACCGACCTTCGAATCCATTGGTCAAGTAAATCCACAATATTCAGAAAGAATATAAAATCGGCTATAACAATTATTATAAAAATCCTGCAATCTTCTATAAATTAAAGAAAACTAGAACCATACATCTAAATTTCTAAACAAATCCTCTCTGAAATAATATTTATTATAAAATAGGCAGAAAAATCAATATGCAAGCTTTCTCCAGGAATTGCTTCGACAATTGCTCTTGGCATTCTATCCGAAATTCTATCAGGGATTCTTAAGGAATGGCTCCAGCAACTTCTTCGGCAGTGTCTTCAGGAATTCCACCATAAATTTTGCCGGGAATTGATCCGAAAATTCCACCATTATTTACTCCAAGAAAATCTTCACGAACTTCTTTATAAGTTCTGCAGAATTCCCTGCAATAATTCAAATAATTTCGTGCTGTTTCCCATAATTTTAAAGAATAAGAATATTCCGTGGAAATTCCGCAGAATTGACAGTAAACATTCCTGAGAATTTCACGAAAAATCTTCGAATCGAATTTCTTGTGTAAATTCCATGAAATTTTCCGTGAATTGTTTCGAATAATTTCTTGTGAAAATTTCAAAGAATTTCTCAAGGAATTCCAACGGAAATTTATACAGAAATTATACCGAAAATTAAATCAACAATGGAATTTTCGGAGGAATTCCTAGATTAATTCGCAATGAAATCCTGAAAGAATTCCGGTGAAAACTTCAAGATTTCCACTGGGAGATCCTCCAGGAGTTTCTCCGAAAATTCCTCCTGGAATTCTTCCAGGAGTTCCACCGGCATTTCCACCAAGAATTTCTCTAGGATTTCCTTCGAGAATTATTCCGGTAGTTCTATCGGCAGTTCCTCTGAACATTCTTCCGGGAATTTCGGCAGAATTGGAATTTATTTAGGCTTCTTCAGGAATTTATATAGATTTTCCACCAGAAGCTCCTCCGAGAATTTCTCTGCGAGCTCCTCAGGGAATTCTCCGGGAGGTCCTCTGATGATGATGATGGTCCAGCTACAAACCCCAACAAAGGTTTCAGCTAGACGAGATTTGTCTATAAGATGAATTCTCTTGTTTCCGAGAATGCTTGTGGTAGTTTCCCCGGGGAAATTCTTCCAGAAAATTCCTTCGAGAGTTCCTCCAGGAATTCCACCAACAATTCATCCGGGGATTTCTCCGGAAATTCCTCCGGGAGTTTCACCAGAAGCTATTACAGGAAATTATTCAGGCTTTTTTCAGGGAATCATTTGGGCTTTTTTCAGAAATTAAGCTGGAAATTCCTCCCGAATTCCTCCTTCCGATAGTTTCTCTGGGAGCTCATCCGGGAGGTCCTCTAGGAATTCTTCTAGGTATTCTTCCTGAAATTCCTCCGGGAGTTCTTACGGGAGATCTTACGAGAGCTCCTCCGGCAGTTCCTTCGGGAATTCCTCCGGGAGATCCACCAGCAGTTTCTTCGAGAATCCCTCCAGGAGTTTCACCGGCAGTTTCTCCGGGTGTTTCTCTGAAAAGAAACTCCCGGAGAAACTCCCAGAGTAATTTCCGGAGGAACGCCCGGGGAATTTTCAATAGGAATTTCCGGAGAAATTATCAGAGGAATTCTCAGAGGAACTGCCGGTGGAACTTCTGGAGGAATTTATTGAAGAACTACAGGAAAAAATTCCGGATGAAATCCTGGAGGAACTCTCGTAAGAATGCTAGGATGAACTCCCAAAGGAACTTCCGTAGGAACTCCTGGAAGAATTCTTAAAAGAACCTCCCGGAGGAATTCCCGTAAGAACTCCCAGAGAAATTCTCCGAGGAATTTCTGGAGGAATTTGTAGATAAATGCCTAAAGAAATGTTAAATGAATTCCTGGAAGAAAGCCTGATTGAATTCCCGAAGGAACTACTGGTGGAACTTCAGAGGAACATCCGGTGGAATACCCTAGAGGAAGAGAAAAAATATTTCTGAAGGAACTTCCGAAATCCCATTTCCCGTGAAATTCTTGCCAAATATCGTCCAGGAACTCCCTGTGAAGTACCTAGAGGTATTACCGGAGAATTTCTTGTAAAAACTCCTGGAAGAACTCCCGGAGGAACTCCCACAAGCACTTCCGGAGGAATTCCCACATGGAAGTCCTGAAATAATTCTTAGAGAAGTTCCTAAAGGAATTTCCGAAAAAAATATCTGAAGGAATCCCCAGAAAAATACCAGGATGAATTAATGCAGAAATTCCCAGATGAAACCCTGAAAGTATTCCCCGATGAATTGCTGAAGAAAATCCCTGCGGATTGTTCCGAAGAAATTTCTGGAAGAACTCTTGGCAGATATCCGAGTAAATTCCGAGTGAAGTCCGGAAGGAATTCTAGTACACTTCCGCGGAAAATCTCCCGGAGAAATTCCTGAAGGAATTCCTGGAGAAGTACCTGAAGAAACTCCCGAAAAAATACCTGTAAGAATTTCTGGGGAAATACTTGGACGAACTCCAGGAGAAATTCATGAAGATATTTCTAGAGGATTTCTTGAAAGATATTCTGAAGTAATTGCGAAAAGAATTCCAGATTGGAATGTTAGATGATTTCGCTATTGAATATTTGGAGGTATTCCCGGAAAATTTCCTGGAAGTAATCCCGGAGGAATTAAAGGAAGAGTTCCGAGAGGAATGCCCGGAGAAGTTCCTAGAAGAATTTCCGAAGGAATTTTTTATAGATTTACAAGTGAAATTATGGAGCTAAATCGGAGGATTTCCGTAATAAATTTTTGAAGAAACTTCTAGTAGAATTTTGGGAAGAAATTCCGTATGTATTCTTGACGGAACTCTCGAATGCATTCCTGAAGGAATTGCCGGATTCTTCCTGAAGAGAGAATAGCCGAAGAAATATCTAGAAGTAAATCTTGGAGAGAAGAAAAGAAATCTTAAAGGAATTTCCTCGTGAATTTCCTAAAAAAAAAATTAGGGGGGGTTTCTAGATAAGGAGGAATTACAATTACATGAGAAGGATTTTCGAACGATTTTCAGAGGCATTTGTGGATAACTATCCGGAGGAATTCAGAAGCTCCCAGGGGAGCTTCTAGAAGGATTTCAAGGAGAATTTTTGAGCCCGAAATGTTTCGAGTTGTTTTGAACTTTCATATATTATGGATCCTGGATGCCCTAATAAGTTTTGGGAATCTTTTGAATTTCAACCACCCATTTCTGTATATGATTGGATCGTAAAGTGCACATGTTTGAGGGAATTCATTTCAGTAGTTCAATCTTTCCACAATTCAGGGGGGGGGGCGACTCCCCCATGATATGATAATGCACTGATTCGGAGGCCTATACCCCATGATAAATTTCTTTTAAAAAGCTCCAAACGTGGGGACCACCGGTTCTTATGCCGGATTTAAACTTGTTCTAAACAACTGTGCGGTTTCCAACACAAAATGAGCGAAAATCATCACTTCTCTGTGGGATGGGGGCTGCCTATCCGATTCTGTTGTTTTGCACTTGTATACAAGTTTGATAAATTTGTTATCAAGGCTTGTAATGATTCGGAACAGTTTTTACCTTACTTTCATTGTTTCGTTTCATTTCGTTTTCGTTTTCTTCTTATTATTATTATTGGCATTACATCCCCACACTGGGAAAGAGCCGCTTCGCAGCTTTAAGAACTTCCTCAGTTATTAACTGCGAGGTTTCTAAGCCAAGTTACCATTTTTGCATTCGTATATCATGAGGCTAACACGATGATACTTTTATGCCCAGGGAAGTCGAGACAATTTCCAATCCGAAAATTGCCTAGACCGGCACTGGGAATCGAACCCAGCCATTCTCAGCATGGTCTTGCTTTGTAGCCACGCGTCTTACCGCACGGCTAAGGAGGGACCCTGTTCGTTTTCTATTGAGAGTGATTTCTGCAAACCTTGCCTATTAGACAAAGTTATACACGGTTAGTAAAAAGTACCTAAGATTAGGTACTTTTCACTCAAATCGGGGGTTCAGTGTAAAACCCAAAATAAAGTAAATTTTTCTTGATATTGAGTAAAGTTTACTAAATATTAAGTAAAACTTACCCAATTTTGAATAGAAACTAACTAATAGTTGTAGGTAAATTTTACATAACTTTTGTAAATATAAGATTACCTAACGTTGGGTTCCCACACTTTACTGTCCTGCCGTAATCTGAAAAAGTGACGTATACGCCATTTTCCAAAAATGGTGTTAACGAGTAGTACTGATCGAGCTCATTAACAGAAAAATGGAAATCATGTAGGTTCGAGAAATTAGACAAATGAATTCCAATGACATTTTACAACACTGCTCATGCTTGAGCACTTTCAGAAATTGAGACTCCTTGGGAAATCAAGGTTGGTTGCAAATCCGACGATCCACTGCTCGGGTTGCTGACGTTTAATCATCCTTCTCTTTCAAGCGCATGGGAAAGATAGGAAACGGGAAACGTTTCCCGATGAAAACAAATCTTATCCTCTCTTTGCGCTTGAAAGATAAAGATGATTAAACGTCAGCAAGCTCTATAGATAGGTGGTCAACAGACAATGCAATACCTCTGACTGGGTACTTGTATGTTTTTGGGGAGCAGAATCACGCAACTCCTGTAGCGGGCTTGGTAGTCATATGGCTACTGCTTCTGCCTCATACGCAGGAGGTCGTGGGTTAAATCCCAGGTCCGTTCCATTCTCCTACTTTGTATCTTTCTCTTTATTCCTCATGTTCTAGCAATCGCTAGAACTGGAAATGGACTTCCATACCGTTTCCATTACTATTCCTATACCTCCAACTTGAGTATTCTATCAGTAATCTGCTAGAATTGGAAATGAACTATAGAGCTCGTTTCCTTCATCCAATTGGAAATTCAATCAGTTACCTTTTCCTATCTATCACATTGGCAGCTCGTTAACCAAGACGGACCCCTGCCTCTCCAACCTAACCCATAAATTCCAACAAATTCCGCATGAACTCGTGGCAAGTGCAGAGGTATATTCGGCTTGCAGTGGGCGAGTGATTGCATCATCATTTCCTCCCCCTTCCCTACATTGACTTGCATTCTGACGTGGCAGGCGCCAGTATGACCTAACAAATGAGATCACCAGTACTTGTACATTGAAGATGTGTGCTAGTCCCAAGCAAACATCTGTTGGTTCCCTGTGCAAGAACAGCTGATCTGGTCATAATGGAGTAGCAACTACGAGCAGTCAATCAAGCTCAAGCTCAAGCTCAGCAGAATCACGCAACTCCTGTATTCCTCTCTGCTCCAATACGAACTATGCAGTGATGATAACTACATTCTTCACTTCGTGGACAGCACACCAAAAATCCGCAGACCTTACAGTCAGGGTTGTAAATATTCGGCAGCACTGGATGAAGGTGATGTTTTTTTATATCATTTTTTTATTTTCTTCCTGCTTTGAAATCAACCTCACATTCCCGGAGAGGCAGAAAAGTAAACAACAGAACTCACATCACCCACAGCGCCGCGAAGATGAAATTTACCACAGCAAAATGTACACATTCACCCAGCAAATTGAAAAAATTCACCACGCGTTTAAATGGGCCACTCACAGTCATACGGTAAGGCGCGAACTGAGCAGCATGTCAGAGCGACTTGTGAGTGGCTGAATGCGAAATTGAATAGTCGGTGTTGGAAATGATTTTTCGGCTGCACCCAGTCGCACTCACCACGGCGGTGATGAAGGCAACAGCAGATTTTACTGAGATCCATGTTTTTCACTGCATTGACTGTGAAATATTTCTACCCTGCTTACAGTCATTTCTATTCGCCTCTGCATCTGTTTAGAGTTTTTCCAACTTTTTTGGGTAGGATTCTAGGAGATCTCTGGAAAATAAGTTTGGCAAAATCGAGTTCTTAAGGATTCTAGTCCTCTGGGTTTTCAAATAAATAGTTAACACATTTAAGGTGATTATAGAATGAAGCCCGTGGTGAATTTCAAATTCACCACACGTTTATCTACATACATTTTCAAAAGCCCATATCTGGCGTAATAGTTTTCGTACAGTGGCGAAACTCAAATTATGATTGTTCAGCATAACTAAGCAAACGATTTACCATTATTTCAGCCCCATACGCATTATTGTTCTTTCATCTCGTGTGATTGAAAAAAATATTGGTAAAGCACGTGGTTTACAAAATGGCCGATTTCTGGCTTCATTCTATAATCACCTTAAGTTATTGCTCTTCAAAATTAACATTAACCAAATTGTGATTTACTTGTGATCCAACACCATCTGACCAACCTACTGAGAACCTTGTATCGATGTCAGTTCGAGTGTGTAGAATCCAAACTGGCTTCCCACTTTGGTTCCACCATGAGTTCGGAGTCACCTACTGTTCTTATTACTCTAGATGCAGGCCTCGAAACCCTTCAATTGACTATGAAATAGCCATGAACAACGTATAGCCTATTCACAAGTTTTATCATTTGATTTAATAATGTATCTTGCCGTTTGTTTTTGTAATCGCGGATTTCATTTTGCTAGTCGCGGATATCGCGGATCGGAATATTGTCATTTTGTAACAGACCTGGATTCTAACACTATTTCTCTCTATCGCGGTGGTCCGTTAAATATCAAGATTGGGGTCCTCCTTAGCCTAGCGGTAAGATGCGCGGCTATAAAGCAAAACCATGCTGAGGGTGGCTGGAATCGATTCCCGGTGCCGGTCTAGCCAATTTTAGGTTTGGAAATTGTCTCGACTCCCCTGGGGATAAAAGCATCATCGTGTTAGCCACATAATATACAAATGCAAAAATGTAACTTGGCTTAGAAATAGGGCTTCCATTCCCGGAAACGATTTCCCGGGAAATCATATTTCCCGGGATTCCCGATTCCCGGGATTTATGTATCAGTTTCCCGAATTTCCCGGGAAATGAACAACTTACTAAAATATTTTGTAATAATTATCTTATTTTTTTTTAATTTGATGATAACGGGTTTTGGGGTATCAATTACATTTTTTAACTAGCATCATCTCACAATTTATTTCACTTTTGAAGTTTAAGAATCATACGGTGCATTCCAACACGTGTTGAAGAGAGGCGAGACGTCGGTAAGCGTTGTGAAGTCGAATTAAAAATTTAGTGTCTGTGGTGAAACAGCAGAGCTATCAATGTTCGCAAATACTGAGGCAATAGCAGTGACCGCGTTGGTAGTTTTGTCCTATTATTGTAAAAGGTTTTTAAGACCTTCAATCCTTTTTGATTCAATTTCCGAACAGACTCATATTCCACAGACTCGTTTGTATTTTGAGATATTTCTGAAATATTTCATTTGAATATTTTATAATATTGGTGGGCTAACAGATCTTGATGGAAAAACAGATTTTATGTCTTAAGTATGCGATCATTACAACTGTCTTACAACAAATACTCGCAATGCAAAAGTTTGATGCGTTTTAGGTGCTGTTCGGCATTTCAAGCAAAGTTTGACTGAAAAAAATGGTATAGTCAGGATCATTAAAGTACGACAATCAAGCACTCGCATGACAGCTCTTTTTTATTTCGAATGGAAGAATTCTCATTTCAAATATTTCATCTGCTTTAAATACAAAACGTGTTCAAATGACGTACATGAATAAAAATGGTTTATCTTTCCAAGTTGACCAGAAGATTCCATGCATTAAAAAAGTCGTCGAGTATAAGAATAGTTCATGTTATGAATGTTTTGGCGATAATAGAAGAGAATCTCTCGAAGCCGTCGTTGTCCAAAACTGAAAACATGGGGATATAACCTGAAACAGTTCTTTAAAAAATATGGAGAAGTAGCACATAGTGGAGCTCATCAGGACACTGCAGATCTTACTCTTGATCCAGAGCAGATGCTGATACTTATGACATGGCGAACGTTTTGTAGAAGGAGTAAACGCTTTTCGAACTGAACAAAATCTTTCTCAGGCTTTCAACAACTATTTCAACATTTGAGGACAAAATAGCAAGCCTCCCTGATGTCGAATGTATATTTTCAAACCCATATTTTACGACAAAATTTTAACTACGATTTTATAAAAGACAGGAAACTACGATTTCTGAGTTTTTTTTTATTTCCCGGGATCCCGGGAAATCCCGGGAAATTATTATTTCATTTCCCGTTTCCCGGGAAGTTGATTCCCGGGAAAAATGGAAGCCCTACTTAGAAACCTCGCGGTTAATAACTGTGGAAGTGCTGAATGAACACTAAGCAGCGAGGCGACAATGTCCCAGTGAGGGATGTAATTCCAATAAGACGAAGATGAAGAAGACTCTACTGAATGACAATAAATTATTCTTTGTTACTATGTACTGTCTCAGTTTTGACCATTACCCCCTATTATGTACATATGTCCACTTGACAACCGCGAAACCGAAAGTGTCCATCGGTCTTTTTTTTGCCAACCGGGCGCACGCCTGATGCACTTCTTCAATCAACCACCTCTCCACTCATACACTCCGTGCATGTCAATTTTACGAGTTTTACGAAGAGCCTACGTACGAGTTTAACAACTGATGAATGAAACAAAATCGTAAAGCGAGAGTTGGTCGATTGGTATTGTCGGGCCGGCACCAAACCGGACCGCGCGATTGAGCACTCGCGCTGCGACGCGAGTCGCGACAATTTGAAATATTTCATTAGTAGTGCGCATCATGCACGCATGGATGTACTATCATGCGCACTAATCAGAAATGAGTTGCGACGTCTGATAACTGCAGATATTTCATTTTATTGAAAACAAATTTTCGATTTTCTACTATACACGGAATAATAGCCTGTCCCCAGCAAGAAGGGCGGCAGGCAGATAGGTGCGGTAGATAGGCGCCGCCGCCGGCCGTCTGCCGGTTCTTTCGAATTACGGTGGTGGACTCGAAAATGCCGGGTGCGATAATTGACTTCATGTGTGCGACAAAACACTACTCACTATGCACACTGTAATGCCCATTCATTGCGTTGTTGGGGCGAACAACAGTGTTTTATTCTGGCATGTATTCAAAGGAGAGTAAGGGGGCAACTCGTGGTGTCAAACAATTTGTACTCTATTCAATGGGCTGCGAGAGTTAATAAACAACCATCAGAGTTGATGATGCGCCAACTGGAAGGGTTCCATCGGCTTGGTTGACTGTATATTTTATAGAGTTTGCAAGGTTAATGTTTGTCAGTGATATTATTTCGTCTTTGCCACTAAATTTTAAACTGAGCAGACTAGTTCAGTGTCAAGGTCAATCAGATGATTGTTTTATATCAATTTTGATTCAAAATAGAATCACGTTTTGCATTTTGCTTTCTACAGTGTACTCTATAACTTTCCAATGGTGTGTACCACAATTAGGAACAAATTGATATTAGAAACTTCTTTTCAACAAATGTGCTACTTGAGAAATAATCTTGATCTGATTTCCATCCGACTTCAGTTCTTATGATCCTGTAGTCTCCATTATTATTATACGTTATCCATTTGCGAAACGACGGATAATCCTGCACAAACATCCATGTCACTGTCAACAACGCAAATGCTCTTTTCTGATCCTCCTATTATTCACAGCAACATATCTACCCATATGTAAATCAAATGCAACGAGAAACGGAAGCACCGGCGAAATTATTCGCGCGCCACTATCAGAGGGCACAGATGTCACATAATCAAGTGGGGCGACGTCATTCTCTCCAAGCATCGCCAAATTCAATCTCCATTATACGATACGACTGACATCAATGAAGAGCTAACAAACGAGCGCGGTTAATTGCCGCCACCACCCGGAATGGCAGTTCAGTTCAGATGGTGTGGGGAAATTATTCACATTTGCTCCATTGATTGACGGTTGATATCGATAGGAACGGGTCCCTCCTTCCCCTTCCTAACATTTTGAAGCTCAAAATAAAATGTGAACGTGCCATTTGAATTCGTGGTGATGGGACATTAGTGATTGATGGTTTTGGGGATCTCCACGGATTAGAGACGGTACAGAGTTTGGAAGTTTTAGGAAAATAAACGTGACTACTGTTTGAAAATCTAAATTCACAATTATCTACGTCCAAACGTTGTTTCGTTCAGATACAGTGTTACATATAAGAATGAGCATTTTAACCTCAACTGTGAGGCCGTCTTCAGTGTCTCGTACTTGACTATACTTACGAGACACTGAAGACGGCCTCACAGTTGAGGTCGAATGACGTATCTGTAAAGTTTACAACGTGATGAAATTAAATGGAATTGTACTAAACTCGATTTATGATATAAGTGAACACATTCCACTAAAAGAGCTTAATCATTTTCTTTTATGCAATTTTGAATGAGAATTTAATTATTTCTACTTTTAACTGCTGTTTTTACACAATTTTATAGATCACGCACAGACAAATAGACAAAACACTCGACAGTATTTCATCGTACAGTGATATACTGGCCGATTACTCACTAGTGATACCTGGCTCGTGATTGACCAAAGTACTCAACCTGGGGTAGATAAACCTCTTGGGACACTTTTGTTGTTCCCAGCGTGTTCTTAGACCAAAACAATGCGTAATTAAACATTAATAAAACATCCGTTATTACAACTGCAACGTAGGGACAGAAAAAGGTGAGGTTTAAAACAAAGGATCCCCTTTCGGTAAATTGTTTTCTTTCGGTTTCTATGAAAAATGGAAGAAAATTATTTAAAATGCAAAACCTGTTTTTTAACCTTCCGGGACTCGCATTGTTGTAAAAAGTTGTACATGGAGTAAAAATGAGATATCTTTTTAGTCAGTTGACCAATTTGCACCAAACTACCATGTATTCCTCAAAAAATTAGTTCTCCAACCTTGGAGTTTATTCGCAGTTCTCACTCACCTATGACCGTAGGTGACCCGGAACGTTCGGAAAAATGGTAATTTTGGGAAGTTCGTCCTACTGCAGCGCAAATTTTTCTAAGTAATGTCTGACGGTGATCTTAGAGTTAATATACATTTCTCACTCTGCTATGACCGCAGGTGGCCACCAGACAGCCTTTCGGATAATCCGGAACATCCGTAAAAATGATCATTTTGGAAAGTTGGTCCTAGAGCAGCGCATTTTTCTCTATACAATTTCTGACAATAACCTTGGGGTTTACACAGTTCTTACTCTGCTATGACCGCAGGTGGCCACCAGATGTCCTTCCGGATAATCCGGAACGTCCATAAAAATGGTCATTTTGGGAAGTTTGTCCTAGAGCAGCGCATTTTTTCTAAACCATTTCTGATGGTGATATTTGAGATTGCTGTCAAAAAACGAATTCCAAAATATTCGGGGGGAATTGATCCCTCTCCACTAACTTGCTTTGGTATAAGTAGAAAGATGCTCTTTGATTTTTTAAATATTGTTCCTTCCAAATACGTAGATTTTATGATTTGCTGTGCGTATTCATGAACAATTTTTGTTATGGAATTCGACAGCACATACAATCTTAAGATTTGGAGAGACTTGATCCCCCTTTCATTGTTACTACTCAATAAATGTTTTTTTTTTTTTCAGGCCAACCTTTCATCAAATCTATCAAAGCTGCAAACAATTACCCATATGAGAACAAATTTATATTTTTTTGATTTTTTTTTTTTCGACAAATGTTTGTATGGATTTCAAAATTTCCACTTGGATTTTATTGTTATTTTTTTTTTAATTTTCCTCGTGATTCTTTAAAATTTTCAAAATTTTCGCGAGAAACCCTTCACTGGAGATTTTCTGGGAGGTCCCCGGGATTTTTTTCTTAATTGCGGAAATTCTTCGGAATTTTCGCGAGGAAATTGCTCAGAAATTGCTCCAAATCTGCAAGCAAGAACGTAGGAAACCATTCCAAAATTCCACGGGAAATATTTCGGAATGTCCATTTAAACTTACAATTACCGGAAAATAATTCTAACTTTTCATGGAAATTCTGAAAATTCTTCGGTTTTATACAAATTTGAACCGGCGTGAATAATTGTAGGTCAGATGTGTGACAGAATTTAAGCAGTGGCACGCCGATGCAAAAGTTTTCGCAGCGGTGGTGCACACCTCTAGGAGGAATCGAATTCAGCAGAAGTTGAATTAATTGACTTTGAGGTTTGGTTTCAGGAGCAGTGGACAGAGGATTAAATTTGATTTCGATTTTGATTGTCCAATCACATATGGTATTTTGTAAAATTTGGAAAAGTCTACGTAGACTTCAAGGGGGTGGGAGAGGGGTTTCAGAAAATTCTACGAATGTCTACTAGGGGGGAGGGAGGGGTTTGAAAATCTGAAATTTCAGTCTACGTGGTTTGTGGACAGCCCCAAACGACTTTGTAGAAGACGGCAACTTTGTAAATCCCACAGATCCCGAGATATCGAAGAACCGATATATCATATGCAGTAGCGCCTCCATGCGGATGAACTCTAAATTTTTCATTTTCCCAACATATTGGTTTCCAATGCTCGAACAACTTTGTAGAAGACGGCAATTTTCTAAATCCCACAGATCCCGAGATATCGAACTATACTGATCTTTCAAATACACTAGCGCCGCTTTACGGCTGAATTCTGAACTAAACAGTTTCTCAACATATTGGTTTCCAATGCTCAAACAATTTTATACAAGATGTCAACTTTCTAAATTCAACAGATTCCGAGATATCGAAGAACTGATCTCGCATGTACCGCAGCGCCTCCTTGCGGATGAATTCTAAATTATTCAGTTTCTCAACATATTGGTTTCCAATCCTCGAACAACTTTGTAGAAGACAGCATTTTTTTAAATCCCACAGATCCCGAGATATCGAACTAAACTGATCTTTCATATACACTAGCGCTGTCTTGCGGCTGAATTCTGAACTAAACAGTTTCTCAACATATTGGTTTCCAATGGTCGAACATCTTTATAGAAAATGTCAACTTTCTAAATCCAACAGATCCCGAGATATCAAACCAAACTGATTGCTCATATACAGTACACACTTAATTCATTTCACAGTATTCGGTAAATTTTACAAAAATCTCAACAGCAGAACTGTTCGGTAATTATTTTACAGATCTTTTTGTAATTTTTCCCATTCCTCAACTGTCAAAATCACCGAAAATCAATAAAATTATTCACCGAACAGTTCTGCTGTTGAGATTTCGGTAAAATTTTACCGAATTCGGCGATTTATTTTAAGTGTGTAGCGACACCTTGCGGATGAATTCTAAGCTAAACAGGTTCTCAACATATTATTTTCCGATCCTCGAACAACTTTGTAGAAGACGGCAACTTTCTAAATCCCACAAATCCCGAGATATCGAAGACCTGATCTCGCATATACAGAAGCGCCTCCTTGCGGATGAATTATAAATTATTCAGTTTCTTAACATATTGGTTTCCAATCCTCGAGCAACTTTGTAGAAGACGGCAATTTTCTAAATCCCACAGATCCCGAGATATCGAATTAAACTGATCTCTCATATACACTAGCGCTGTCTTACGGCTGAAGTCTGAACTAAACATTTTCTCAACATATTGGTCTTCAGTCTTTGAACAACTTCGTAGAAGACGGAAATTTCCTAAATCCCATAGATCCCGAGATGTCGAACCACATCGAACCTGGTATTTTCATATACACTAGCGCCGCTAAGTGGGAGTATTCCAAATCAATTTTTTTCTTGACTCAAAGGGCCGCATGGGATTAAGGATGGATTTATAATATGTTTTTCATTACGCCAGGGTTTTTAGTATTAAAAAAACTCTCAAAAGCTCATCAGTTGATCTTGATTTTCAAAATGGTAAAGCTTGATTCTTCGCAAGATGAGTTATGCAGCTAATCGAAATTCGTCCACTTCCCTGAGGTTCCCTTGGAACACTTCCGGATCACTTCCAATATGGCCAAAATCGCTTAAAAATGTATTTGTGGGTCTTGTCTTTCAAAATCGTGAAATTCGATTCGTCGCAAAATAAGTTTCGGAGCTAAACTAAATAGGACCGAACTAAAATATCTTTTAGTAATTCTCGCTGAAACCGGGCCACTATTTACACGAGGTTATTAAAAATACCTAAATTTATATTCTTTCGAAAGCTTTCGGTGAGTATATTAAGGATCCGAGTTAAATTCTTCAGAAAGATGAACCCCTCGATTTTTGTCAATTCTTGACTCACCAAAACTGTCATAACTCCAACATTTCTCAACCGATCGTAGAGATCAGCATATCGTTGGAAAGAGGAAGACCCAAGTAACATTTCAAGTTTTATTCCGCTCTAGAAATAGTTTTCAAGATCGAATTACAAGAACTGACAATAAAACCCATTACTACAGGATTACCTTCTGATGACCACTATAAGAGTGAGATATGTCCAAATGGCCCTCTCTAGATTACCACTATAAACCTCTTATAAGAGTTATAAAAATCCGTTTCAAGCCGCCCGCAAAAAAGGGAATTTGGCTGCGGCAGCTGTCAAAAATTTGCTTTGAAAAAAGAGAAACAAAATCTTGCAAACCATCTTGGATTTCTTTTTTAAACTATTTTTCCGCCAGGTTCGCAACCACCGATTAATACATCGATGGAAAGCTTAGCTTATATTGTGCATTGTGTCCAAAAATTTCAGATGTATGTTTTTTCTATCAAAAGTTATGAAGGATTTATCAAATTATTTTTTGAAGGGCCATCTGACCAACGAACAATATTTTCATGGTTTATATGGTACTACGACGTCTAGTCGTCTAGTGATCCAATTGTATCGAACCTGACTTCTGATACTGGTTTGAGCACGTTTGCCAGTGTTGAGACAAAATCAAAATCTCAAAACTCATGAACGATACAAATCAATCGCACCCAAACCCAACACAGCATCTAAAAAATTATGGCTAGGTTGAATCATCCATTTGAATGATCGTAGGTTTCACCTTCGTAAATTCAAAGTAAATTAACATTCAACACATAGAACAATGGATACTTTTGCGTGTGATAACAATAAATTTCCCCCAAATTGATTTAAAACACTTCTTGGAACGAAATGATTTTTAGGAAAAAGAGTCGAATGATCCGTTTCAGACGTGATGCAATCCTTTAAATTCGCAAACGAGTTTGTTCGCGCGGAAGCGCTCAGCTATTGAGATTTATGAATGATTTTACCAACACTGACGTTTGCATTAACATTCTTGCCACTTTCCTTCATTTATCAATGGTTTAAAAAAATCTCCTGTTTTTATCGCAACTGACCCAGGACCCTTAATAAATCCGACCGGATTGACACCATGGTCAAATCATGTCATGAATAAAAAAAATAGACATGATGACGTTTCTGCTCGGAAATTTTTATGGAAATTGGACATAAAATGAGCCTGTACGGGTTATTTCAATTTTGATTTTTAGGTTGGACCCAATCGGATTGAAAATATAGATTTTATCATATTTTTGAGAAAGAAGGGAACCAATAGAAAAATGAAAGAATGATTTACTTTTCGGTTACTCGTTAGTGCAGCTCCAAACCCGGTCACCAAGGGATGGACTACAGGAGACAGGAAGGCTCGAGCGACGATTGCTTCAAAATCAAAAAAAATCAAATTGCTGCAATTTCGTCATATTATGTCATATTGGCCTCACTATTCTGCTCGTACGAATCTCATAATTCAGAATTCATTTTAGGACTTGTGATGTGGTTCTCCTATCCGGAGTTATTCCGGTGGGTCACTGGGTCAGATGCAGTAAATTTGATCACAACTTCCTTTTTTGGCTATATGAATATAAAAAATGTCGCTTTTTTCGTCCCTATTCATACCATTTAGGTAGATTTGTATATACGGATTTTATCAGAATCAAAAATCATGGCACCTGTTCCAGAAATGGCTAACAAAAGGTGTCTCCGAAAAAACCTTTTGGAAACCAGTCCCAAAATGGCCAGTTCAATTTTTTCGCTCCATATTTAGCATTTTGCAAGACAAGTAGGATTATGACATCCGGATATGTTTCTTCGGATATTGATCACCCTGAGGTCAGTTCTGAGGCCCTTGATGAAGTTCTTTGCAAAAATTTGATACCCAACTTCAGCATTATGCAAGACAAGTGAAACTATGACATCTCGTTAAGATTTAGGCTACTCTAGAGATAGATTAGAGGCCTTTGGGGAAGCCTTCGGATGCATCAAAATCATCCATTTTCATAAAACCACAAATTATGGCCATATGGGTATCAAGCTTGAACATTTTGTAGACATGACTTCCACTGACGCCAACATCAGCCACTCGATGATTTGTTATCATTGCAATGTGGTTTTGCTGCCGACGGTCATTTTTTGCCGCTGCCAAGCGATTTTGTTTGGTAGTTTAAAGAAAATTAGTGTCGGTTAAACCTTCTGCTGTGTAAAATGGTGGTCATGAAAAGAACCGATTTATTTTCAATAATGCGCCTTTCCAATCGCCAACAGAAACAAATCCAAAATCAGAATCTGGACATAAAATATTACTTAACTGCTACTGACGCCAACGTCAGCCACTCGATGATTTGCCGCTGAAACGCGATAGACGAGCTGCTACCAACTTTCTTTCTTTCAGTAGGGTTATGGATGGTATTTCCGGGACAAGTGAAACTGTTCAATCGAGAATTTACAATGCAGCTGGTTGAACTTAAACCTAAAGTTGCAATTACGGCTTTAGAGGGGTGTGCCGAAATGCAATAGTCTGCTAGGAATACCTGCCAATACCCTATGGCTGATGTTGCGGGACCGCAACCAACGCCCTTTCAACCCTTTCTTCTCATAGCATGCTGATCCTGAGAAGAACCGATTTTAAATCCACAATCGTCTTTCTAATCACTCACAGCAATCAAACGTTAGTTAGAACCTTGATTTCATTTGATTGCTGCTGCTGTCCAAGGGGGCTCGATGATGTTCCACTAAGACGCCGCCAGTGAGAATACATTTTCAGCAACGCCACTGATGTACCGGAACCGCAACCGACGCCATTTCTGCAATCAACTGTCGGCGACGGCCAATCGATGATTTACCTACTTTCTGCTGAGTGCTGCTATCGGCGACTGCCAATTGATGATTCTCTTTTCGCTGGGACCGCGCTGCTACGATTTTGATGTCTGTGCTAGCGATGCACGTACAGAGTTGGTTAATTTACCGATTTTTAACAGTGTTTGACAAAATTCAATTTTTCAATAGTTCAGGGTCTTTGATTCATTGTTTTTAAGAATTGGGTTAAATCTTAAAGAGTTCGTCGATCGATTGATACCGAAATTTCCGAAATCGGTTGGGAGAAAGCTGAGTTATTAGCCCATACTGTCTGACCACTTTTCGTGACGGTTTCAAATTTGTACCTGCAGAATGAACCCCCTATCATCCCGAAAGACGTAATCCTATCTCAAAAACGATTGACATTAGTCTACGAATCGCGATACAATTTTGCTCTCGCGCCGCCAATTCCAGATTAAGATCAATGACGTGTTTTAAAAAAATATAGGATCCTCTGAGGGTGGCCCGTTTATGAAAAAAAAACACAATCCTATATAACTTGTGAATAAATAAGAAAATTGTTTTAAGTTTTTAGTGGAATGTATTTTTTGTCATAAGGCGAGTTTATACTATTCCATTTAATTTCACTACTTTTTTGTATTTTTTGTAAGGCCGTCTTCAGTGTCTCGACTTGAAGAAAATGATCGCAGCTTATACTATTTACACTGGGCGTAGGTACTATCTAGGTATACGCCTAGTATAAATAGTATAAGCTGCGACATTTTCTTCAAGTCGAGTCAGGAACGAGACACTGAAGACGGCCTTACTGTTGAAAATAAAGTTATTAGCAAATTAGTACAATAACACGAAAGGACATTTTCTAACACCATTTCGACTGCTTGTAGAGACTAAAGTATTTGTTCGATAAAGGCTACTTTCGTTAGTGAAGGCTTCATGAGAAAACAAATAAAATCAACTTTATTATTAGGGGAAACCACCAAATGTTGAACGGCTAATTTTTTTGCCTATTGTTGAACTCCCATAAGAAAGGCACGTGCGTTCAACTATAGGCGAAGAAATTAGCCGCTCAACATTTGGCGAATTACCCTACTCATCTGATCGATTTTTCTTTTTCCACAAAACGATTTTCCGGCGAAAATCTTCGTAAGTGAGCATCATATGCTCGCAAGTATGTTCGTCAGATTGAGTGAGAATTACGACCCGGAAAAGGAAATTAAGGCCCGGAAAAGCTAGCCACTTGCCTGCACAAATTGATAGTCAGAATCTGTGAAACTGAACAGCTACCGGAATAGTGAAAGGAAGGGAGTGCTGGAGTGTGAGAACTTTCGAGCGATCACCATCCTTAATGCCGCCTACAAAGTGATATCCCAGATCATCTTCCGTCGTCTGTCACCATTAGTGAACGAGTTCGTGGGAAGTTATCAAGCCGGCTTCGTTGACGGCCGCTCGCCAACGGACCAAATCTTTACTGTATGGCAAATCCTTCAAAAATTTCGTGAATACCAGGTCCCAACGCACCATCTGTTCGTTGATTTCAAGGCGGCATACGACAGTATAGACCGCGTAGAGCTATGGAAAATTATGGATGAGAACAGCTTCCCTGGGAAGCTTACCAGACTGATCAAAGCAACGGTGGATGGTGTGCAAAACTGTGTGAAGATTTCGGGCGAACACTCCAGTTCGTTCGAATCGTGCCGGGGACTAAGACAAGGTGATGGACTTTCGTGCCTGTTGTTCAACATTGCGCTAGAAGGTGTCATGCGGAGAGCCGGGTGTAACAGCCGGGGTACGATTTTCAACAGATCCAGTCAATTTATTTGTTTCGCGGATGACATGGACATTGTCGGTCAAACATTTGCAAAGGTGGCAGAACTGTACACCCGCCTGAAACGTGAAGCAACAAAAGTTGGACTGGTGGTGAATGCGTCAAAGACAAAGTACATGCTTGTGGACGGAACCGAGCGCGACAGAGCCCGCCTGGGAAGCAGTGTTACGATAGACGGGGATACCTTCGAGGTGGTCGAGGAATTCGTCTACCTCGGATCCTTGCTAACGGCTGACAACAATGTTAGTCGTGAAATACGAAGGCGCATCATCTGTGGAAGTCGGGCCTACTACAGGCTCCAGAAGAAACTGCGGTCAAAAAAGATTCGCCACCGCACCAAATGTGTCATGTACAAGACGCTAATAAGACCGGTTGTCCTCTACGGACATGAAACATGGACAATGCTCGAGGAGGACTTGCAAGTACTCGGAGTATTCGAGAGACGGGTGCTTAGGACCATTTTTGGCGGTGTGCAAGAAGACGGTGTGTGTCGGCGAAGAATGAACCACGAGCTCGCCCAGCTCTACGGCGAACCCAGTATCCAGAAGGTAGCTAAAGCCGGAAGGGTACGATGGACATGTTGCAAGAATGCCGGACAGCAACCCTGCAAATATGGTGTTCGCTTCCGATCCGGCAGATACGAGACGGCGTGGAGCTCAGCGAGCGAGATGGGCAGATCAGGTGCAAAACGACTTGGCCGGCGTGGGGCGTATTCGAGGATGGAGAGAGGTGGAGAGATGCGAACCGTGTATTGTGGCGTCAAATTATTGATTCAGTGTTATCTGTTTAGATGTAGACTAAATAAATGAATGACATATTTAAAAACATCCGAGCGCATGTGCTAAAAAAAAGCCCCGGAACCGGTTCCAGGGTGACCAAAACTGGCCATCATGGATACAAATTCGTTCAGAGACATCGCAAATAAGTTGGAAAAGATTATGAAAAGACAAAGTTTGTTACTACCGTATAGATCTACCACCGGTGACTCACAATACAATATCCAATCAATTGATCGTTTAAAACTAAAATGGTTTCTGCTTTGTTTCTGAAAATTTCAAACTATTCTGTTAATAAAACTGAATGGGCTAGTGAAAAAGATCATCGAGTTTTGAGCGTGCAACATAGATTAGGAACGCAAAGGTTACGAACAACATTTTTAACTAAGATTAATTATTCTTATTAAGAAATTTACATTTTAAACAGATATATATTTTATGAATAATCACTTAGGCTTTTTCCTCTTGATCTAGCATAAACTCAGTATGAGTGTAAACAATTTCAATATTGTTGGTCAATTGAATACACTTTGATTTGAAATCAATACGAGAATAGCTTCCTTGCAAGATAGTATTCTAAACATCAATCGAGTTTATTATAATAAAAAGCAACAAATGTCTAGATGGTCCAAAATGCACACGTTTTTGTCATTATTTGTTAATGCAGTAACCGATAATAATAAAATTTCTATATAGGGTAACCGTACCCTTAGTGGAGGTAGTGGGGTTTTAATGAGATTTATCATATTTATACACTTTACGATGGTTTCAGTTGATTCGCCGTGCTTCAAATATCCTGTTAAATGCAACTTATCTTAAGATTTCACTTGAAAAACTATTACAAACAATGATTTTCCTTAACAAAATTGACTCCCTTGCACCTATAGTGGTGCAACTGTACCAATAGTGGCGAGTCTCATAAGAAACCAATGGATAGCACCACTATGGGAACCAAAATTAATTTTTACCGCCACTAAAGGAACAGTGTACCCATAGTGGTGCAAGCAATATTTGGTAATTATTGATGTTAAATGACATCTATCTCATTTTTATTAGCAAATTTATTAGTTTATCTATTGACTAAGATATTAAATCTGTAAATTTTCCATAATTATCAATTTTTAAAAAATATTTTCTTTTGTGGATCTACTAATACCTCCACTATTGGTACCGTTACCCTATATACTCTCAAACAAGGAATAATTCTCTGTTATTTGCTCAAATTGTCAAACTAAGCAGATAGGTATTTGGAATTTCAACAACTTTTTATCCTCGTAAATCAAACGAATGACGCTAAATTGTTTCAACTCTTAGTACCGTTGAATCAGCATATGTTGAAGAATTCAAACTAGGTGATACCAAGCGAAGATAAGAAATACTTAGAATCACACCTATGTAGGTATAACGGGCCTTCGGTGAATCATGCTCCTGACAGATTCATCACGACAAGGCCAATTATACTCCTCCCCTCTGGCACGCCTTGTTTGCATCAATTGCATCAATCGATGTCCCCTCCTATAGCAAAATGCACTCGCTATGATCAACAACTAGCGACACATGAGTTTGAAGTAAGCAACCGTTGTTACACCATCAGTTCATATCCTAAGCCCAGTTAATTCTCTATAGCGAACAGATTGATTCGTTTACACATCGCTCACCAGCGCACCACATTTTCCTAAACAAGTTGCATATGAATGTAGGCCGCATTGATAATGCTATCTGTCGATAGCCGTCACTCCATACAGATAGACTCAACAACAAATATGTATAACTACGATAAACATCGAAAATCACGATTGATTGAGCAGAGTGCCATCTCCTTGAACTTCGGTATTGTAATCGAATCAATTTTCTTCCAAAAATAGAATTAAGTATTCTTCTCCCATCCCATATTTTTCAAATCACCCTTCACAAACAAATCGCGACTGACAGTCAACATGAACCGAATGTAGTGCAAAATCGAATTCAGCACGCAATTTTCCTCAAGGTCCCGATCGACTTACCCTATACCAACTGCGGTTATAAATTGATTTATCTCATTCATCAATCCCGTCAACACAACAACGCTTCGAGATCAATTCAATAAATACATCTTTCTCCGCTTATTTTCTATTTATAGGTGCGGGCGAATCCGGCAAATCGACCATCGTCAAACAGATGAAAATCATCCACGAGACGGGCTACTCACAGGAAGAATGCGAACAGTACCGGCCGGTAGTTTACAGCAACACGATCCAGAGCCTGATGGCGATCATCCGGGCGATGGGCCAGCTCAGGATCGACTTTGCCGATCCGAGCAAAACAGTAAGTGAAATAACACAAGATGGTGGGATTTTCAATAGTTGTCTAGGGTTCTTTCACAAATTACACAACGCTAAATTTGATGATTTTGGGCCTCAACCCTCTCCCTCGTAACACTTTTTGTACGGAAGATTTTTTTGTATGGATCGTAACACTTGGCCTAACCCTCCTTCTACAGCGTTACGTAATTTGTAAAAAGCCCCTTATCAACCTAACAAATCCTGGATTTTTACGACTACGCGGATTTCGCAATTTTCGCCCCACAATTGTCGGGCTTCGCGCGGATTTAGTTTTAGGTGAAAATTGAATAAATAAAATTCTAGATCTAAGAACGGTAATTTGAAAATTAGTTTTATGTCTATCAAAAGGGGCTTTGTTTTCGTTAGCAAATGGTCGGGGTTCAGCCAAATCACACCAAGCGCCATCGAAAAATTACCGATTTTTATGCTCAAACTTTCGTTTAGCAAATTTAATTGTTCGCAAATCGCATCGAATATCCTTCAACCCCATAACTGAGGATATCCTACTGCAAATGTATGCCTAAATTTATATGAAACTATTTCCGTTGTCCTTGTACGAACAAAATATCACAAGTCAGTCGAAAAGCCGCTTGGTGCGGTTTGGCTGAACCCCGACCAAATGTTATTGAGAACAAAATTTACGTTTGAAGAGCAGGGCTGCCCAAAGTACGGCCCGCGGGCCGGATGCGACACTTGACTCCTTTTTTGTGGCCCGCAGCGCGTAAGAAAAAATGCTTCATAACCGGCCCGATAGCTTTTTTATTTGGCTCGAGAAACACCTACTGAGGGAAGATCCATAAAGTTCGTCACGCAAAAAATGGCAATTTTCAAACCCCCCTTCCCTCTTCGTCACACTTTTTGTATTAAAACTCTAAAAATTTTATATGAGTGGTCACGCTGTTCGGAACCCCCCTCCCCTCTAGGAGCGTGACGTACTTTGTGTATGGCGGAAGGTTATTACTAATTAAAAAATTAAATCTGGGCAAGCACAGGGTCGAATAATGCAGCACGGGCCAGTACTTCTTCCAATGAGATTTTGGCAATGTGGGTGAAACCCTCCAGGACGGAGAACTTATTAGGGAATACATATCAGCTGTTGATGATATCGTGTGCTCTAAAGAAAAAGCCTCGTTCAGTAGCATTAGTTTCTCGTAAGTCACGGTAAGCTCACAGAAGATTTGAAAACTACGTTACGTGAAAAAGCCACGGGCTTCAGATTCTAACTGCTCGCAATCGAGGAAAATAGGGGAACTGCTCCTGGAACTCATCTCATAAATATTCGATAGAACTCTTCACCCCATCAAAAAAAAGCAATGGGAAACAATTTGATATGTTTCTTATTTTTGTGATTTTTTTCCAGTCAGTGGGCGACAAAATTGGTGCTGTATTCATTTGTTTCGCGATGATTAACATATGTTCAGTGAGATGGAGATCGGGCCAGTTCCCCTACTTAATGTAAAAAACAAGACACATGCAGCTGTCTTCATAAGAGGCATTTATGATCATCTTCAAATCACAGAGGAATTAGCAGCTTTGATCGCAATGAACGAAACGACTACCGGTATAGACCTGGAGAAAGCCGTTAAGACCTGTATGAAGGTACTTGAACTTCTCTAACAATTAATGGAGCTCCAGCAATGGCGGGAAAGTACACGGACGTTGTAACAATTGAAAATTAAAGCAATTTGATTATTTGTTAATCAATTGTTAATCAGCCACAAAAGTTAATTTGTGATATTTCTCAGCCCATTGCATTTTTCACTAAAAAAGATCTATGTGTAAAAACGATCAATATTCGTGATGCAGCGTGGCTCTTTATTAAGAAGATCAACTTTACCGACGCGAGGAAACTCAACCACCACTAATTTCAAATTATGTTGACGGAAATGAAAGCAGAATACGGATATTTTTTGTGTTAGTTCGTTGGCGAGCCCATGGTACCTTGCTTGAGAGCGAAAAGAAATCACACTATTTTTACAAGATACAGCATGCCCAAGCCAATGCCAATGATCCTGAATGGGTGAGTGGCTTGGCTTTTATAGTACATGTCACCAAACATCTCAATGACTTGAACATAAAGTTCCGAGCCAGGGATCAACACGTCGAACTTTTATTATCCTACAGGCAAACTATTCAAACAAAATTCAAACAATTTGGCACAATTGATTGTCGAAAACTGATACATTTCTCTAATTTGGTAGAAAACCTTTCATGCAAATCTGGTCAATATGCTGGTAAACCCGAAACATTTCGACAAAAAATTTCGAGCCTATTCGTTAATGTTTGAAACACAGTTCCTCGACACCGTTTACTGATGTAAATAATGTTCATGCAATGTTTCAGATGGAGATAATTGACCTCCAATGCAACAATGAGCTCAAATCCAAATTTCAGAAAGACACATCTGTTGTAAGATATTTTTTCTGTTCAGAAGTACATATCTGTGTGATCAAGAATGAAAGCAATAAAAAGTAATTGTTGATTTTCATTATCTGCTTGCAGCATTTGACCACCGATTGTGAAATCGCAATAATATCACGTTTAAGTTTTCTTTTAAAAATGTTAGCCTTTCTGTAAAACTAAAAACATTCTGAAAAAGATGTATTTTACTTTGATTTATTTGAAAATGTAAAAAAAAAATGTATCGAATATTTCCTGGCCGCCAGCAAATAGTCATTCTGAAAATTGGCCCGTGGCTTGAAAAGGTTGGGCAGGCCTGTCGTAGAGGCTAAAACCAACGAAAGCAACATCGATTTGCGTTTTCCCTGACCTTACGATTTGGTACAGATGAGATTGGCAAAAAGTGTCTCTTTGATTGGTTTTCGAGACTATGACGAAAAGACGAATATGCCTGCCCTAACCCTACTCACATCATTTTTTAGATATTTTCAAGCCCTTATTGAATGGCATGCATGAGCATTCTTCAAACGAATGTTGCAAGGAGGGAAGGCACCACTTGTTGTAATTTTTAATCCATTTTGAAACATTATTATTATTATTATTTATTCAGACTAAGGCCGAAGTGGCCTGTGTGGTATATAAGAGTCTTCTCCATTTAGCTCGGTCCATGGCTACACGTCGCCAACCACGCAGTCTACGGAGGGTCCGCAAGTCATTTTCCACCAGATCGATCCACCTTGCCCGCTGCGCACCTCGCCTTCTTGTGCCCGTCGGATCGTTGTCGAGCACCATTTTCACCGGGTTACTGTCCGACATTCTGGCTACGTGCCCGGCCCACCGCAGTCGTCCGATTTTCGCGGTGTGAATGGTGGATGGTTCTCCCAACAGCTGATGCAACTCGTGGTTCATTCGCCTCCTCCGCGTACCGTTCGCCATCTGCACCCCACCATAGATGGTACGCAGCACTTTCCTTTCGAAAACTCCAAGTGCGCGTTGGTCCTCCACGAGCATCGTCCAGGTCTCGTGTCCGTAGAGGATTACCGGTCAAATTAGCGTTTTGTACATTGTCAGTTTGGTACGGCGGCGAACTCTATTCGATCGGAGCGTCTTGCAGAGTCCAAAGTATGTACGATTTCCAGCCACTATGCGTCTCCGAATTTCTCTGCTGGTATCATTTGCGGCGGTCACCAGTGAGCACAAGTACACAAATTCTTCTACCACCTCGATTTCGTCACCACCGATGCAAACTCGCGGTGGGTGGCTCACATTGTCTTCTCTTGAACCTCTTCCTATCATGTACTTCGTCTACGACATGTTGATGACTAGTCCGATCCGCTTGGCTTCCCTCTTCAGTCTGATGTAGACTTCCTCCATCTTCTCAAAGTTACGTGCAATAATATCTATGTCGTCGGCGAAGCCAAATAGCTGGACGGACTTATTGAAAATTGTACCACTCGTGTTAAACCCTGCTCTTCGTATTACCCCTTCCAAAGCGATGTTGAATAGCAGACACGAGAGACCATCACCTTGCCGTAACCCTCTGCGGGTTTCGAAGGGACTCGAGAATGCCCCTGAAACTCGAACTACGCACATCACCCGATCCATCGTCGCTTTGATCAACCGTGTCAGTTTATCCGGAAATCCGTGTTCGTGCATTAGCTGCCATAGCTGGTCCCGATCGATTGTATCATATGCGGCTTTAAAGTCGATGAATAGATGATGTGTGGGCACGTTGTATTCGCGGCATTTCTGCAGTACTTGGCGAATGGCGAACACCTGGTCCGTGGTGGAGCGTTCGCCCATAAAACCCGCCTGGTACTGCCCCACGAACTCCCTTGCAGTTGGTGCTAGTCGACGGCATAAAATTTGGGAGAGTACCTTGTAGGCGGCGTTCAGCAATGTGATTGCGCGGTAGTTGCTACAATCCAGCTTATCGCCCTTTTTGTAGATGGGACACACGACACCTTCCATCCACTCCTGCGGCAAAACTTCCTCCTCCCAAATCTTGGTAATGACCCAGTGCAGCGCTCAAGCCAGTGCATCACCACCGTGTTTAAATAGCTCTCCTGGTAGTTGGTCAACCCCAGGGGCTTTGTTGTTCTTCAGCCGGCCAATCTCCTCCTGGATTTCCAGGTGTTCTTCGTAGTGCTGCCGCCACCTTTGGATCACCTCACGCTCGTTCGTAAGAAGGTTCCCGTTTATGTCCTTACACATATCAGGCTGTGGCACGTGGCCCTTACGTGAACGGTTTAACTTCTCATAGAACTTTCGTGTGTTATTAGCGCGGTACAGTTGCTCCGTCTCTTCACGGTCTCGATCTTTCTGCTGACGCTTTTCCTCCGGAAAATCGAGTTTTGTCTGTTCCGCGACTGTTTATATCGAGCCTCGTTCGCCCTCGTGCGGTGTTGCAGCAATCTCGCCCATGCTGCATTTTTCTCTTCTACTAATTGCTCACATTCGCCGTCATACCAGTCGTTTCTCTGATCTGGGGGCACCGTGCCAAGTGCAGCGGTTGCGGTGCTATCAATGGCGGATCGAATATCTCTCCAGCCATCTTCAAGAGACGCTGCGCCTAGCTGCTCTTCCGTTGGGAGTGCCACTTCCAGCTGCTGCGCGTATTCTTGGGCTAGTCTACCGTCTTGTAGCCGCCCAATATTAAGCCGCGGCGTCCGACTTCGACGCGTGTTGTACACCGTCGAGAGTTTTGAGCGCAGGCATACTGCAACGAGGTAGTGGTCGGATCCAATATTCGCACTGTGGTAAGTGTGGACGTTCGTGATGTCGGAGAAGAATTTACCGTCGATTAGAACGTGGTCGATTTGGTTTTCCGTTTCTTGGTTAGGTGATCTCCATGTGGCCTTGTGGATATTTTTGCGGGGAAAGAAAGTGCTTCGGACTACCATTCCGCGGGAGACCGCGAAGTTTATGCATCGTTGGCCGTTGTCATTCGATACGGTGTGCAGACTATCTGGTCCGATGACCGGTCTATACACTTCCTCCCTTCCTACCTGTGCGTTCATGTCACCGATTACGATTTTGACGTCCCGCAGTGGGCATCCATCGTATGTCTGCTCCAGCTGTGCGTAGAATGCTTCTTTTTCGTCGTCGGGTCTCCCTTCGTGTAGGCAGTGCACATTGATGATGCTATAGTTGAAGAAACGGCCTTTAATCCTCAGCTTGCACATCCTTGCGTTGATTGGCTGCCACCCAATCACGCGTTGGCGCATTTTACCCAGCACTATGAAGCCGGTTCCCACCTCGTTGGTGGTGCCACAGCTTTGGTGGAAGGTAGCCGCTCGATGCCCGCTTTTCCACACTTTCTGTTCTGTCCAGCAAATCTCCTGCAGCGCCATGATATCGAAGTTGCGGGGATGTAATTCATCGTAGATCATCCTGTCGCAACCTGCGAAACCTAGCGACTTGCAATTCCATGTTCCAAGCTTCCAATCGTGATCCTGTATTCGTCGCCTAGGTCTTTGCCGATTATATCGAGTCGCATTATCTCTTATATTGTTCGTAATGATTGGTTTTCCAGGCGGCTTATTGGGCCTGCGCAAACCTCCTGTCTCGTCGGAGGGCCGTCGTGTCAGGGCTGTTTAGCGTCCCACCTAACACCAGGACTTGGGCTTGTGCGCTTTGAGCGGCTCACGATCGCTTTGGTGGAGCCTACTTGTGGATACATGCAGCTTTTTATAGAGGTTTAACAGGGCCCACTGTCAAACCCCACCACATCCTAGGCAAGCCCCACAACTTGCAGATGGCCTTGGGAGGGATCGTCAAGCCCTTGGACATAGTCCCTGCTGCCCGCATTCTGAAACATGACGCATACAAAACATGTCTATTGAAGGCAGGAACACCCATTTTTATATCGTCGTAATTCCGAGATATTTATCAGTTTCTGACTGATTTTTCTTTTTACGATGAACCACAAGTATGATATATTATATCATTTTTACGGTTTGTTTTCCTCAGGAATGGTGTTATTTTGTAATGCTTTTGTAGCATTCATCTTGATTTGATACCTCATTTGAATATTGTTCAAAAATTATAAGTTGATTTTCAAAAAGAATTCAAAACAAACAGCAGTAATTAATAATTAATTTTGAGCGTCTTAGGGAAAAATGTTACAGGGTTTGAAAAAAATATCTTCCTTTTACTTCCACTATTTTGTTTTTACGTGTCTTCACAAATACGTATTTCGTCCACTACTTTTGGACATCTTCACTATTTTGTTTTTACGTGTCTTCACAAAAACGTAAAAACAAAATAGTGGAAGTAAAAGGAAGATAATTTTTTTCAAACCCTGAATCAGCAGTAATTCCAGGAAGATTTTTTTGCGATATTTTCTAATAATTCCGATGGTATTTTCACAGGAATACCAACAAAAAATACAAAGAAACCGCTTATAGAATTTCTACATTCTAAAAAGGATTTCTGCAGCATTTAAACACCGAAAAGTGACAAAGAAAAGGGAACCACAATAACTGTTAAAAAAAATTCGATGGAATGTCGCCTTGAATTTACGAAATAAAAATAAATTCCCGAACGCAGGAATTTTCCAATTAATGTCTGAAGAAATTTCCGGAGGATTTCATGAAGGAATTGCCGAATGTATTCCTGGAAGATTTGTTGCCAAATCGGATATTTTTCTTTAAATTTTATTATATACGTCAACATTATTCCAAAAAACCCTTATTAATCCACCTAGCGGTGATGGTGCCTTTCTCGTGCATTATAAAAATAGTATTTTGGCCATTACTTTTGAGCCCATAGTCCGATCGGGCCAATTTTCAATAGGAAACAATGGGAGAGTATTCTGCGTCGAGTGCAACATGTTGCGAGTAAATCGGTTAAGGATAAGTGCCTGAAAAATGAGTGACATTTTTTTACTCATTTTTTTTAATAAAAAAAGTGGTATTTTGGGCATAACTTCCGAGCCCATAGTCCAATCAGACCAATTTTCAATAGGAAACAATGGTAGACTATCCTGCGTCGAATGCAACTTGTTGCGAGTAAATCGGTTAAGGATAAGTACCTGAAAAATGAGTGACATTTTTTTACTCATTTTTTCTATAAAAAAGTGGTATTTTGGCCATAACTTCCGATCCCATAGTCCGATCTGACCAATTTTCAATAGGAAACAATGGTAGAGTATCCTGCGTCGAGTGCAACATGTTGCGAGTAAATCGGTTAAGGATAAGTGCCTGAAAAATGAGTGACATTTTTTTACTTCTTTTTTTATAAAAAGTGGTATTTTGACCATAACTTCCGAGCCCATAGTCCGATCTGACCAATTTTCAATAGGAAACAATGGTAGAGTATCCTGCGTCGAATGCAACTTGTTGCGAGTAAATCGGTTAAGGATAAGTACCTGAAAAATGAGTGACATTTTTTTTTGGGTGGGGTGCGCACAGACACACACACATACACACACACACACACACACACACACACACACACACATACACACAGACATCACCTCAATTCGTCGAGCTGAGTCGATCGGTATATAACACTATGAGTCTCCGGGCCTTCTATAAAAAGTTTGTTTTTGGAGCGATCATATAGCCTTTACCGTATACTTAGTATACGAGAAAGGCAAAAACTAATTTTCCTTGAATTTCTTAGAGTTAAGAAAATTATTTTGAGCTTTTCAGTGGAATGTCTTCACTTGTCATAAGACGAGTTTGTACAATCCCATTTAAGGACATAGTTGGAAGAGTACCACGATGGCAGTCAATATGGCACCGGACCTTCCACGGGTCAACCCCACACCTTCCGCACTCCTCTCCCACCAACATTCGGATGCATCGAACAGCATCGAACAAAAGTCTAATATTGAAATTACTAACCTGTTCACAGCATATTTATTAGAGTGGGGCGCAGTTGTATGGAAAAACGCAAACTTCGTCCGATCAAGTGAGATCAAGGTTTTTCTGAATCGTTTTGGGACCCCAATCAACTGTGCAAAATATGGACTCGATTGGTTGCAACCTCGCATGCCGCATCGCGTTTTAAAATTACATGGAGATTAGTATGGGAAAACGTACTTTTTTACATTTTTGCTCTTAGCGGCTTCAATTTATCATCAATCACGTGACTCAATACGTTAGCATCTAGTCTGGAAGATGCCGAAAGACTTTGCCGAAGAAGGTACGTAGCTGGAAGGTCTACAAAAAATGTTATTACGATTCGAAAATTGATTGTGTAAACCATATGCAAGAAATCAATGTTTCTGCCAGCACTACCGGACAACCTATGGTTCTCGAAGGGCAAAACGCATCTTCCTTCTCGTCGGATTTTATTCTTTGTGAAATGATTCCGGATACCTCCCATTAGCTCTAAGGCCCTATAAGATCAATTAATTTGAAATAACACTCAGGTAAATTATTGGTCTACGTAGTACGGCAGTGCTGGCAGAATAAACGATTTTTTGCATATGGTTTGAACACTCAATGTTCTAAGCGTTATAACTTTTTTCGTGGACGTTCCAGCAACGTGCCTTCTTCAGCAAAGTTTTTCGGCATCCTCTGGGTTATACTTTAACGCAATGTGCCACTTGGTTTACGATGAACTGAAGCCTCTAGTAGTAGAAATGCAAAAATATACGTTCTTCCATACTAATTTCCATATAAACTTCAAACGCGATGCGGAAAGCGAGGAAGCAACCAATCGATCCCAAATTCTGCACAGTTGTTCAGGACCCAGAATGGCTTCGAAAAACCATTGATTTGAAAAAATGACCATGACGCCCCACTCTAATATTTATTCACTTCCCGTGATAATGAACATGTTTATCCAAAGAGTCCTATGTATTTCGGCTCGAATATTATCATAATTATCATCGCGCGGCTACAAAGCAAGACCATGCTGAGGGTGGCTGGGTTCGAATCCCGGTGCCGGTCTAGGCAATTTTCGGTTTGGAAATTGTCTCGATTTCCCTGGGCATAAAAGTATCATCGTGTTAGCCACATGATATACGAATGCAAAAATGGTAACTTGGCTAAGAAACCTCGCGGTTAATAACTGTGGAAATGCTTAATGAACACTAAGCTGCGAGGCGGCTCTGTCCCAGTGGGGGATGTAATGCCAATAAGAAGAAGAAGAAGAAGTATTATCACAAATCAGCAGTTTCGTGCCAATTTAATAGCCGTTCGCGATTTGGAGGGTTTATCACTGCACTTCACTTCTTCTCAAAGGGCACGGAATAAATCAAGTTTTTACTCACTTCTCCGCACATGAGCAGCCCGAAATGTTGATGGAATGCAAACTAAACATCACTTTTCGAAATCAGTTACTTGTTTAAGGACATAGTTGGAAGAGTACCACGATGGCAGTCAAGATGGTACCGGAACTTCCACGGGGCAACCCCACACCTCCCGCACCCCTCTCCCACCAGCATTCGAATGCTTCGAACAGCATCGAACAAAAATTTATTATTCAAATTACTAACCTGTTCACAGCATATTTATTCACTTCCCGTGATAATGTACATGTTTATCCAAAGAGTCCTATGTATTTCGGCTCGAATAATATCATAAATTAGCAGTTTCGTGCCAATTTATTAGCCGTTCGCGATTTGGTGGGTTTATCACTGCACTTCACTTCTTCTCAAAGGGCACTGAAAATATCAAGTTTTTACTCACTTCTCCGCACATGAACACCCCGAAATGTTGATGGAATGCAAATTAAACATCAATTTTCGAAATCAGTCACTTGTTTAAACCGAAAACTTGATATAAACTGCTATTTTTGCCCGAAAAAAACGATTAAAAACTGATCGCGGAGCGAATGTAAACAACGGCACCAGCAGCAGCAAACTAATAAACAGGGTGGTTCAAAAAATAATTTTGTTCCGCTCAGTCGATTATGATTTATAATTTGGGTGTTTTCCGATGGTTTGGGCTGGTTTGATTAGAGGCTTACCGTGTACAGGTCTTTTCAGGTTTGTATGACAGTTGATATGGCGAGGTTGAATTTAACATTATTCTGATTCTGGCACTCCGCCATTGGGCGATGGCGAGGGGGGAGACCATATGACTGGATGAAATATTCAAGAAAATATTCAGCTCCATAGACAATCCATATAGAATGGTCGTTCCAATAGTTGGGAGTCGATTTTAAGCGAGGTTGCGAATCTTTAGCATGATCATTAGGCTTCAGAGAAGGCATCAGTGAAACGCGCAATTCAACAAAATACCCAAAATTTGTCTGTGATATCTATCGCACCAGGGGTAGATATTTCTAGTCTAGTCTAGTCTATACAATCGCGCAAGGGGCAAATGCTTCATACAAAAAGTGTGACGTGAGGGTGAGTGGGGTATAAAATGCTATTTTTGCGTTACGTCATCAATGGATCTTTCCTACGGTGCGGTTTTCGTTCAGTGAAGTCTCAGGAATGTTGCTTTCAGCTATTTGGGTTCTCTTTTCGCCAGCGTTTGGAGGGGAAGCATTGTAGCCAGTGAAAAAAAAGGTTTAGTTTCCCATACTAGTTTTCATACAAACTTGAACCGGCTTGCGCTCAACCAGTTTTTGTTCAAATCGGTTTTTGGAGGACACTCGAAGCATGGGACGGAATCGAGTGAGCGTGGTGGTGCTGGGTCGTTTTTTGAACCACCCTACTAATATTCTTTGTTTTTTTTTTTATAAATACGATACCAATACTACTACAGTATATGACAATTTTTATTGTACCAATACTCTCAAAGCTTTGTTTTGGTACTCAACCCACCTTCACCTTAAACCGAAAACTTAATATAAACTGCTATTTTTGCCCGAAAAAAACGATTAAAAACTGATCGCGGAGCGAATGTAAACACCGCGGTGCACCGGCACCGGCAGCAGCAAACTAATAAGTAGGGTGGTTCAAAAAATAATTTTGCTCCGCCACGCTCAGTCGATTATGATTTATAAATTGGGTGTCATCCAATGGTTTGGGCTGGTTTGAATAGAGGCTTACCGTGCACAAGTCGTTTCAGGTTTGTATGACAGTTGATATGGCGAGGTTGAATTTAACATTATTCTGATTCTGGCACTCCGTCATTGGGCGCTAGCGAGGGGGGAGACCATATGACTGGATGAAATATTCAAGAGCTTCAACTCCATACACAATCCATATTGAATGGTCGTTCCAATAGTTGGGAGTCGATTTTAATCGAGGTTGCGAATCTTTCGCATGATAATTAGGCTTCTCAGAAGGCATCAGTGAAACGTGCAATTCAACAAAATACCCAGAATTTGTCTGTGATATCTATCGCACCAGGGGCAGATACTTCTAGTCTAGTCTAGTCTACACTATCGCACCAGGGGCAGATGCTTCATACAAAAAGTGTGACATAAGGGTGAGTGGGGTATAAAATGCTATATTTGCGTTACGTAATCAATGGATCTTTCCTGCGGTGCGATTTTCGTTCAGTGAAGTCTCTGGAATGTTGCTTTCAGCTATGTGGGTTCTCTTTTCGCCAGCGTTTGGAGGGGAGGCGCCGTAGCCAGTGTAATAGAAGGTTTAGTTTCCCATACTAGTTTTCATACAAACTTGAACCGGCTTGCGCTCAACCAGTTTTTCTCAAATCGTTTTTTTGAGGACACTCGGAGCATGGGACGGAATCGAGTGAGCGTGGTGGAGCTGGGTCGTTTTTTGAACCACCCTACTAATATTCTTTGTTATTTTATAAATACGACACCAATACTACTACTGTATATGACAGTTTTTATTGTACCAATACTTTCAAAGCTTTGTTTTGGTACTCAACCCACCTTCACCTTAAGAAGTACTTGCGTCTTGAGAATATCTTCGGAAATTCCTTCCAAGATTTCTCAGAAAATACCTTCGGAAATATTTTACCGAATTTTTTAAAGAATTTCTTTGGAAGTTATCTTTGAAATTTCTTGGAAAAATTCCTTGGAAAATTTCTTTGGAAATTTAGTCGGAATTCCTACGGAAAATTCTTCGGAAAAACCTACGAAATCGTTTCAAGAAAACCTTCCGAAATTCCCTTAGGAAAATTCCCGATGAAAGGGAAACGTTGAAACGAGATGATTGATTTAATACAAAAGTATTTAGCCATAGTCAAATCGAAGCTCACCTGTCCTCAATTCTTAAACGAACCAAGTTTGACCTAACAAATGCCGTTGCAGGACATTGCCCGCCAATTCTTCACATACGCGTCCGCCACCGAGGAGGGCGAACTGACGCCGGAGCTGGTGTCGCTCATGAAGAAACTGTGGACCGATCCGGGCGTGCAGCAGTGCTTCTCCCGGTCCCGCGAATACCAGCTGAACGATTCCGCCGCGTACTACCTGAACTCGCTGGATCGGATCTCGCAGCCGAGCTACATCCCCACGCAGCAGGACGTCCTCCGGACGCGGGTCAAAACGACCGGCATAGTCGAGACGCACTTTAGCTTTAAGGGAATACACTTCAAGTGAGTAATGTTTACTGTTTTCAATGGCTGTTTCTTATGATTTCCTTCTCATTGACGCAGAATGTTTGACGTGGGTGGTCAACGGTCAGAGCGGAAGAAATGGATACACTGCTTCGAAGGTGTAACGGCGATCATCTTCTGCGTGGCGCTTTCCGGTGAGTGTTTGAAAGTTGAACTCCATGAAGGATGATTTAGGATTACAAACTTACTAATTTTCAGGGTACGATCTGGTGCTGGCGGAGGACGAGGAAATGAACCGGATGATCGAGTCGATGAAGCTGTTCGATTCGATATGCAACTCAAAGTGGTTCGTCGACACGTCCATCATACTGTTCCTGAACAAGAAGGATCTGTTCGAGGAGAAAATAACCCGGTCGCCGCTCGTCATCTGCTTCCCAGAGTACACCGGTAAGTGCAATTTTAAATTTGTCGGAAAATGTTTTTGAAATTGTTCAAAATTAAAGTGTTGATTGTTATGATATTGTAACGGGTGATGTTTGCTAGCGGCTTTATATAAGATATCTATTTGTCAATCACCACTCACCAGCAATAGAAATTAAAGCTAAAGCTTTAACACCATCGCTCCCATGTTCATCCCATCAAAAACAAAGCAATGAAAAAGAATTTGATTTTTTTTTTTCTTATTTTTGAAACTAGGGATTCAGGAATTTATGAGTTCATAAAATTAGGAATTTGGGAGCTAAGGAATTTAGGAATCTAAGAATTTAGGAATTTAGCAATATAAAAATTAAGGAACGTATGCATTCACGATTTTAGGAATTTATTAATTTGGGAATTTATTCAGGAATCAAGGAATTTACGAATCCATGAATTTATGAATTTGGGAATTTAGAAACAGGAATTTAGGAATTTTGGGATCTGTGGATTTAGGAATTTAAGAATCCTAGGAGCTTAGGGATTTGAGAATTTAGGAATTCAGAAATTTATGAACATAAGAATTTAGGAAGTTGGGAATTTACGATTTTAGAAATTTCAAAATTTGGGAGTTCAGCAATTTTTGAAATTAGGGATTCAGGAATTCATGAATTTAGAAATTTGAAAATTTTGGAGTTTAGGAATTTAGGAATTTGGGAATTTAGGAACCCTGCAATTTAAGAATTTAGAAACATGGGAATTTCGGAATTTGGGACTTAAGGAATTTATGAATTTATTTAGGAATTAAGGAATTTAGCAATATAGAAATAGGAATTTGGGAGTTAAGGAATTTAGGGATTTGGGAATTTGGGAATTTAGGAATATATGAATTTAGGAATATAGGAATTTAGAAATTTAGGAACATAGGAATTTTGGAATTTGGGAGCTTATGAATTTGGAAATTTGTTCAGGAACCAAGGAATTTAGGATTCTATGAATTTATGAATTAAAGAATTTAGAAACAGCAATTTACAAACTTGGTAATTTAGGAATTCATGGATCCCTGGATTTAGGAGTTTAAGAATTTAGGCACTTAGGGATTAAAGAATTTATGAAAAGAAATTAGGAAATTGGGAATTTACGATTATAGAAATTTAAAAATTTGGAAACTCAGCAATTTTTTAAATTAGGGATTCAGGAATTCATGAATTTAGAAATTTAAAAATATGGGGAGGTAAGGAATTTATGAATTTGGGAATTTAGAAATTTATTACGGAATTTAGGAATCTATGAATTTAAGAATTTAGGAACATAGGAATTTCGGAATTTGGGAATTTATGAAATTGGGATTTTTTTGGGAATCAGAAAATCTATGAATTTATGAATTCAGGAATTTAGAAACATAGGAATTTAGGAACTTGGTAATTTAGGAATTCAGGGATCCCTGGATTTAGAAATTTAAGAGTTTAGTTACCTAGGAACTTAGGGATTTAGCAATCCAGCAATTCAGAAATTTACGAACTTTGTATTTTAGGAATTTAATAATCCCTGGATTTAGGAGTTTAAGAATTTAGGCACTTAGGGATTTAAGAATTTAGGAATTCAGAAATTTATGAACATAGGAAGTTGGGAAAAACGATTTTAGTAATTTATAAATTTAGGAATTCAGTAATTTTTGATATTAGGGGTTCAGGAATTTAGGAATTTGAAAATATAGGAATTTATGAATTTGGGAATTTAGGAATTTAGGAACTTAGCAATTTAAGAATTTAGGAACATAGGAATTTCGGAATTTGGGACTTTATTAATTTGGGAATTCATTTATGAATTAAGAAATTTAGAAATTTAAATGTAGGAATTAAGGAATTTAAAAATTTAGGAATTTGGGATTAAGGGAATTTATGAATTTGGGAATTTAAAAATTTAGGAATCTATGAATTTAGGAACTTAGGAACTTAGCAATTTAAGAATTTAGGAACATAGAAATTTTGGAATTTGAGAGCTTATGAATTTTAGCATTTGTTCAGAAACTAAGAAATTTAGGATTCTATGAATTTATGAATTCAAGAATTGAGAAACAGCAATTTACGAACTTGGTAATTTAGGAATTCATGGATTTCAAAGTTTAAGAATTTAGGCGTTTAGGGATTTAAGAATTTAGGATTTTAGCAATTTTTGAAATTAGGAATTCAGGAATTCATGAATGAAATTCAAAAATTTGGGAGTTTAGGAATTTGCGAATTTGGGAATTTAGGAATCTATGAATTTAGGAATTTAGGAACTTAACAATTTAAGAATTTAGGAACATAGGAATTTCGGAATTTGAGACTTTATGAATTTGGGAATTTATTTATGAATTAAGGAATTAAGAAATCTAAATTTATGAATTAAGGAATTTAAAAATTTAGGAATTTGGGATTTAAGGAATTTAGGAATCTATGAATTTAGGACATTAGCAATTTAAGAATTTAGGCACATAGGAATTTTGGAACTTATGAATTTGGGAATTTGTTCAGGAACTAAGGAATTCAGGAATCTATGAATTTATGAAATCAAGAATTTAGAAACAGAAATTTAGGAATTCAGGGATCCCTGGATTTAGAAATTTAAGAGTTTAGGTACTTTTGGATTTAGGAATTTAGGAATTCAGAAGTTTTTAAACATAGGAATTTAGGAAGTTGGAAATTTACGATTTTATAAATTTATAAATTTAGGAATTCAGCAATTTTTAAATTGAGATTCAGGAATTTATGAATTTAGAAATTTAGGAATTTGGGAGTTCAGGAATTTAGGAATTTATTGAGTTGAGGAATAGAGTTCCTCCTTCAATTGTTCCAAAAATGTGTCCTAGAGTTAACCAAGGAATTCCCCCTGAGGAACCCACAGCAACTCTTCCACAAATGTCTCATTAAATTCCTCCCAGAATTCCTTCTCGAGTTACCCCAGAAACTCATCCTGGAGTTTCTAAAATAACTTCAGCTAAAGATTTTAGAGAGTTCCTTCAGAAAATTTTCATGGAACTCCTCCAGTGATTCCTTCTTTGATTCCATCACAAATTTCTCCTCTAGACCAGCGGTTCTCAACCTTTTTCTTGAGAGGTACACCTTCGAACTATTGCATTAATTGAGGTACCCTCTCTCGAAATTAGGCTTCCAATCCTCTTAAAAGAATAATTCCGAGCTCTTTGAATGGAAGCTCCTTTGTAGGCTTCCGCGCCTCTTGATTAGAGGCTTTTGAGCCTCTTGTAGAGAGGCTTCCGAGCCTCTTGAAGGCGGTTTTCGAGCCACTTAGAAGGAGTCTTCCTTTGCATCTTAAAAGGACGCTTCTAAGCCTCTTGAAAGAAGAATTCCTAGCCTCTTGAAAGTAGGCTTCCGAACCTCTTGAAAAAGGCTTCCGACCCTCACGAAAGGAGCCTTCTGAGCCTCTTGAAAGGGGGCTTCCGAGCCTCTTGGAAGGAAGCTTTAGAGCCTCTTGAAAAGAGGCTTCTGAGCCTCTTGAAAGGTGGCTTCTGAACCTCTTGAAAGGAGGCTTCCGAGCCTCTTGAAAGGAGGCTTCCGAGCCTCTTAAAAGGAGGCTTCCGAGCCTCTTGAAAGGAGGCTTCCGAGCCTCTTGAAAGGAGGCTTCCGAGCCTCTTGAAAGGAGGCTTCCGAGCCTCTTGAAAGGAGGCCTCAGCCTCTTGAAAGGAGGCTCTGAGCCTTGAAAGGAGGCTTCTGAGCCTCTTGAAAGGAGGCTTCTGAGCCTCTTGAAAGGAGGCTTCTGAGCCTCTTGAAAGGAGGCTTCTGAGCCTCTTGAAAGGAGGCCTGAGCCTCTTGAAAGGAGGCCTGAGCCTCTTGAAAGGAGGCTCTGAGCTCTTGAAAGGAGGCTTCTGAGCCTCTTGAAAGGAGGCTTGAGCCTCTTGAAAGGAGGCTTCTGAGCCTCTTGAAAGGAGGCTTCTGAGCCTCTTGAAAGGAGGCTTCTGAGCTCTTGAAAGGAGGCTTCTGAGCCTCTTGAAAGGAGGCCTGAGCCTCTTGAAAGGAGGCTCTGAGCCTCTTGAAAGGAGGCTTCTGAGCCTCTTGAAAGGAGGCTTCTGAGCCTCTTGAAAGGAGGCTTCTGAGCCTCTTGAAAGGAGGCTTCTGAGCCTCTTGAAAGGAGGCTTCTGAGCCTCTTGAAAGGAGGCTTCTGAGCCTCTTGAAAGGAGGCTTCTGAGCCTCTTGAAAGGAGGCTTGAGCCTCTTGAAAGGAGGCTTCTGAGCCTCTTGAAAGGAGGCTTGAGCCTCTTGAAAGGAGGCTTCTGAGCCTCTTGAAAGGAGGCTTGAGCCTCTTGAAAGGAGGCTTGAGCCTCTTTGAAAGGAGGCTTCTGAGCCTCTTGAAAGGAGGCTTGAGCCTCTTGAAAGGAGGCTTCTGAGGCCTCTTGAAAGGAGGCTTCTGAGCCTCTTGAAAGGAGGCTTCTGAGCCTCTTGAAAGGAGGCTTCTGAGCCTCTTGAAAGGAGGCTTCTGAGCCTCTTGAAAGGAGGCTTCTGAGCCTCTTGAAAGGAGGCTTCTGAGCCTCTTGAAAGGAGGCTTCTGAGCCTCTTGAAAGGAGGCTTCTGAGCCTCTTGAAAGGAGGCTCTGAGCCTCTTGAAAGGAGGCTTCTGAGCCTCTTGAAAGGAGGCTTCTGAGCCTCTTGAAAGGAGGCTTCTGAGCCTCTTGAAAGGAGGCCTGAGCCTCTTGAAAGGAGGCTTGAGCCTCTTGAAAGGAGGCCTGAGCCTCTTGAAAGGAGGCCTGGGCCTCTTGAAAGGAGGCCTGAGCCTCTTGAAAGGAGGCTTCTGAGCCTCTTGAAAGGAGGCTTCTGAGCCTCTTGAAAGGAGGCTCTGAGCTCTTGAAAGGAGGCTTCTGAGCCTCTTGAAAGGAGGCTTCTGAGCCTCTTGAAAGGAGGCTTCTGAGCCTCTTGAAAGGAGGCTTCTGAGCCTCTTGAAAGGAGGCTTCTGAGCCTCTTGAAAGGAGGCTCTGAGCCTCTTGAAAGGAGGCTTCTGAGCCTCTTGAAAGGAGGCTTCTGAGCCTCTTGAAAGGAGGCTTTGAGCCTCTTGAAAGGAGGCTTCTGAGGCCTCTTGAAAGGAGGCCTGAGCCTCTTGAAAGGAGGCTTCTGAGCCTCTTGAAAGGAGGCCTGAGCCTCTTGAAAGGAGGCTTCTGAGCCTCTTGAAAGGAGGCTTCTGAGCCTCTTGAAAGGAGGCTTCAAGCCTCTTGAAAGGAGGCCTGAGCCTCTTGAAAGGAGGCCTGAGCCTCTTGAAAGGAGGCTTCTGAGCCTCTTGAAAGGAGGCCTGAGCCTCTTGAAAGGAGGCTTCTGAGCCTCTTGAAAGGAGGCTTCTGAGCCTCTTGAAAGGAGGCTTCTGAGCCTCTTGAAAGGAGGCTCTGAGCCTCTTGAAAGGAGGCTCTGAGCCTCTTGAAAGGAGGCTTCTGAGCCTCTTGAAAGGAGGCCTGAGCCTCTTGAAAGGAGGCTTCCGAGCCTCTTGAAAGGAGGCTTCCGAGCCTCTTGAAAGGAGGCTTCCGAGCCTCTTGAAAGGAGGCTTCCGAGCCTCTTGAAAGGAGGCTTCCGAGCCTTTTGAAAGGAGGCTTCCGAGCCTCTTGAAGGGAAGAGGAATTGAAAGGAGGTTTCCGAGCCTCTTGAAAGAAAGAGGACTTGAAAGGAGGCTTGTGAGCCTCTTGAAAGGACGCTTACGAGCCTCTTGAAAGGATGCTCTTAAGCCTCTTGAAATGAGTCTTCCAAGCCTCTTGAAATGAGCCTTCCGAGCCTCTTGAAAGGAGCCTTCCGAGCCTCTTGGAAGGAGGCTTTTGACCATCTTGGAAAGAGGCTTTCGAGCCTCTTGAAAGGAGGCTTCTGAGCCTGGAAGGAGATTTTTGAGCCTCTTGAAAAGGCTTCCGAAGGTACCTCCAGGGGTACATGTACCCCAGGTTGAGAACCGCTGCTCTAGACCCTTAAGGCATGTCTCCTGAAGCTCTTCTGGGATTCCATCCTGAAGTTCCGCATTCAAATCGTTTTTGATTTCCTTCTGAAGTTGCTCCAGGCATTTTTTTCTGTAATTGCTTCAGTTGCTCCACTATTTTTCTCAGTTGATTTTTCAGCTCAGATGTCTCGTTCCGATACGTACGTATATAGTTCTCAAAATCATTCTCGTTTCCACACAGGTTCCAACACGTACGAGGAGGCGTCCAGCTACATCCGGATGAAGTTCGAGAACCTCAACAAGCGGAAAGACCAGAAGGAGATCTACACCCACCTGACGTGCGCCACCGACACCAGCAATATCCAGTTCGTGTTCGATGCCGTCTCGGACGTGATCATCAAGAACAACCTCAAAGACTGCGGGCTGTTCTAAGATCGAAGATGATAATTCGGAGGATGATCGAAAGTGATGTCCGCTCTATGTTTCAATTTTGCGTTCGTCCCACAGAACATCGGACATTCGAGCCCCAAATTTTGGGAGCTGAACGTGTGTTGTAGTTTGTAGCTGGTTGGAAACGATTGTGACGAAAAGTTTTTACCGAGCGATGAGTAAAATCAAATACAGGCCTTGTGGCGATCGTGAACCTAAACGCGCTTATGTTAATAAATAATTTTACAGTTATGGATCTTAATTTAACAGCAATCTATGAACGAACGGTAAGAAAAGAACTTACAATTTTGGAAGTGCACAGAAAGCTGCGCAAAACGCAGACAAGAGGTTGTAGATCGTTCTGGGCGAGAAAGAAACGCAGTAAATATATATATTTTTATATTTAAATAGTGAAATATATGGAAATCGCTGTGCGTTGTTCAAGTAAATGGGGGAAAAACCCCCAAATTGTGTCCGCCTTGTTAATGCAGTAGATATAAACACATGTGAATGTAATTGTTGAAAGCTACATCAGAACAAATGAACGGTTCTTCTTTCCAATTGATGCAGAGCAGCATTAGGAATTACTAAGTGAGAATAAGAAATTATTTATACCTTACTGTTAGGTGTTATCTAAGAAATCGTAAGCACTAAGAGCAAGAGACGAATTTAGGAATGTATATGGGATTAGGGCTTTCGCCATATAAGCTTTCATATTCGATTGCCTCCCCTCCAGTTTGGGCGAAAGGTTGCGAAGTTTGAACTACTTTCGAATGAAACAAATCATATCCACTGTGCGTAGCTATTTATTGTTTTACTAGACTTTAGAAACTTCCTAAAAGAAACTCTCTCCTCTTGGCATTACCGAGCTAAACATTCTATTTCAGATAAAAATTTCTCATTCCAGTATAAGCATTTCGACTAACACTTTTGTGCTAGAACTTCGTGAGAACTAAGCAGTAAAGCTTCGTAGAAACTAACAATCAAACATTTCTTCAAAGAACAAAACCATCGCGAATTTACAGGCAATGAATCCTCTCTCTAAGACTGAATATCTTCCTCAACCAAGAAGCAAATGTTCCGTTATCGATATTTTTGCTGCTTACAGCAGAATTACTTTTTTTTGGTGATAGTTATCAAAAAATAATTAAGGACGACATTACAAAGCAGGCAATATTCGAAAAGAACAAAAAAGAAGCTAAATAAGATCCTGGAAGGCAAAGTCAAACGGAACAGAATGCGCTAATAAGCAGTTAATATCCTTAAACCATGTCATAGAAAACGCTGTTTACTGAAACCAATGTCAAAATTGTCCTCTATAAATGTATATCTAATAACATGAAGCTCCTAGATTCAGCAAATGTAAACGAAAGAAAGCAAAAATATCCACTGGAAATGAAAATGATAAATTATTTTGTACTAACTTTTCGTACCTACCACGTATACATATATTTTTTTAATATTTTTAGAAATCAATTAATAAAACCGTAACTTTTAAACTTCTCTCCTAGCCTGAATTATGAAGGAAACTTTAAGCACAACTATAAAACGAACAAAGAGAACAATGTCCACCTGACTAACTTTAGGGTAATTATTTACCTGGCACAACCATTCAAACTTAAAATAACCGTTCAAAAAAATACTGATGATCATAAGCTAAACTAATCGTTGGCTACAAAAGAAAACTGCAGAAAACAAGATCGTAGAACTATGTGTATTTTTCTAAATGTTTTTCGCTTAAACGTATCAGAATACAGACAATGGATCCAAATCCGATAGACAGCAACGAAAAACTTAAACTAAACGAAACTAAATAAACTCTATGTAAATGTCAAGCACGCACGAGCATATTTTTTGATGCAGGTTTTATTTACCCCCCTTCCCAGACTGTGGAATTCATTGTGTTTTCCTTACATTATACTGATGATAATAATACTGCACTACTAATGGAATACAGGCAGGAAACAATGTTTTGATAATAAATATATATACTTGGAAAGTAAGACTAAAGAGTGAGTCTCACCTTGATAGAGAAAATGAGAAAATTCCGTTCATGATCAAAGTCTGCGTTTGTAGGTACTATAATAGAACCAATGGTAAATTTTTATCAAAGAAAACCTTCATCCATTCCCTGATAATTCCCGTATCTCGTATTATACGGAGGTTTTTGACTTTTTCAAAAGACTAGATAGTTATTTTACAGTGAACTCTCCCTAACTCGATGTTCTGTAACTCGATATTTTCCCTTACTCGATGAAATTCAAAGTCTGTTAAATCTAGCATACTGCGTTCCCTCCGTAAGTTGATACCTACCTTCCCTCCTCTATATCATCTAAGTAAAAGTAATTTTGCAATAGATTTTCACCACGCTGACTTTGTGTTATCAGAAACAGTTCATATGCTCGGTACACTGAGTAGTTAAAAAAACTGATTGCGAGTAGTCAAAAGTGAGAAAAGCAAAAGGGATAAATGTGTAGTTAAAGGGAAGAAATGAGAATTTAGAATTGAGTACCTTGAAGTGGGATGAGATACGAGAATTAAAAGTTGTGTAATTAATCCTTATTCTTTTCAAATTCCTTCTTTCTTTTATTTTCTTCTTTTTCTTCATTTCTTCTTCTTCTTCCTTCTATTCTCTCTTTTACTTTTCTACTTCTTCCTTTCTCTATCATTCCCCTTATATCTTGCTATTTCTTCCCTTTTCTTACGCCTTCTTCTTTCACTTTCTTTCTTCCTAATTCCTTCTTTCTTCTTTATTCCTTCTTTCTCCTTCCTTCTTCCTTATTCCTTAGTTCTTTTTCCTTCTTCTTTCTTCCTTCTTCATTCTTCGTTCCACATTCTTTCTTTCTTCTTACATCTTCCTTCGTCTATCTCTTTTGTTACATCATCCTTCGTCTTTTTTTCTTCTCTTTTCTTCTTTCCTTCCTTCTTATTTCTGTATTATATCTCACAACTCACTTATCAACGTCTGGCTTCTCTCATCTCTATTAACTTCTCTCACTTCACTCCTCTTGCGTCTGATCCCCTCAGTACTAACTTCCCACTTCGCAACTATCGCATCTTACTTCTCACCAATCACTTCTTACTCCGCACTGCTCCTTTCCCACTATTCACTTCTCAGTTGTTACTGCATACATATCAATACTCAGTACTCACTTCTCATAACTCCGTCCTCACTTCGAACTCTTCTCATTTCTTAGTTCTCACTTTTATTTATTTATTGTTGCTACATCAACAGACTAATTTGTCCCAATGATGGTGTGATAAAAAAAATATTTGGGCGAATATAAAACAAAACTAAAAGTTATACATTTAACACAATTTACAAAAACTGAATTTACAAGAACTGGTAGAAACGGCGGCGTAGCGTCTGTCGAGGAATGTTAAAGTCGAACAAAGCTGAGACACGATTGAAGTTTCTCTGCAACCCGCTGATAGCACCATGCATGCTTTAGTTAGTTCGGCTGAAAGGCATTCTTAGCATTGCGCCGATTCGTAGTGCTCTGGGACGGACGTTGATGCTAATTTGATTCAGATGTCAGCAATTAGAAGAGCTCGAGTTGTCTCCCTACGGTATCGAAGCGGTTCCAAATGTATCAACTGACATCGTGATTCATAGCTTGGAAGACGTTGTGGATCCCTCCATGGAAGTTTACGTAGTGCGAAACGTAAAAATCGGCGTTGCACCGACGCGATTCTGTCGGAACCGTTGTTATAGTTCGGGTTCCACACTACGGAGCCGTATTCCAGTATAGAACGTACCAGCGAGGAGTACAAGGACTTCAGACAATACATATAGGAAAAGTCCTTTGTAAAAGATAAATCCTAACGCTCTGGAAGCCTTGTCCACGACATATGAGATGTGCAGCTTGTACGTGAGTTGAGAGTCGAGGATAACCCCCAAATCTTTCACCCGAGTCCTCCGTTCGATCGTGGAGTCAAGTAGCGAAATTAATTGGTTCTTTTTTCCGGGAGAACGTAATCACAGAGCATTTTATCGGGTTGACTACCATTCGGTTGATGGAACACCAGCCAGAAAATAATAGTAGTTGATTCTGCAAAAAGCGACAATCGATTATCTACACGTAAAAAAAAATCATGTTGTTTATTATTAATATTTCTAATACTTGTTCGCCAAAGCAGGCGCTTAATGACATGTATAAGAAAAAACTTATACATCGCATTAGTCACATACATTCGGAAACTTATACTTTTCATTAAGTTATGAATATTATTAGCTTTTTGATATGGGATCATTCATTAGGTGGCATAATGAAGAGTATAAGTATTTTCGAATGGGTTTTTGCCATAACATATAAGGTTATTTTTTTACGTGTAGTTTTACTTTTCACTGTTTACTTTGTTCATCTCACTTCTTCTAAGTTCACTTGAAAAGGAAACAATTTTAGCTATTCGAGCAAACGGCATTCGGCCAAATGACACTAAACCACATTTCTACGGCTTTCAAACCAAAATCATTTTTTTTTTATTTTTTAGCATGAGCGATTGCCTTGTAAATGATTCATTATGCTAGCTAAAACTTTATTCTTAATATTATTATGCTCCATATATATATGCAACTACTAGCAGACCCGACGAACTTCGTTTCGCCTAAAATTGATTTATTCTCTGATCAGTTCTCGAGTTATGCAGAAATTTTGTGTTCCATTTGTATGGGAGCCGCTCCCTTTTCAGTTTATACTACCGCCATCGGTGGTGACAATGGGTCTGAGGGTGAGAATGGGTCATCGCTCTCCCCGGCAGTCTGGAGGTCGTACAGCAAAATCGTTCAAAAAGGTCTCTTATATTTTAGTCTTTTTGCCCTCAGATACATTCAATCTATTCTACAAGTATTCTAAGTAGTTGAAACAGTGACCCATATTTTACCCATTGTCACCCCGACGACGGTACGTTTTTGCAATCTACTACAAACCAATGCCCGAACTGGATGATCCCGAATAGGCGAGGGAGGCGAGCGAGGCGAGCTTTTCTGGTAGATATTACCAAACATCTCAATGACTTGAACATAAAGCTGCAAGGCACGGATCAACACGTCTAATTTTTATTATCCAACGTTAAAGCTTTTGAAACGAAATTGGCACAGTTGGTTGCTGAAAACTGGTATATTTTTCACATCTTGTTGAAAAATGTGTGTGTGTGTGTGTGTGAAATTGTTGTTGCACAAGTGGTTCGCATTGCTCTGCGGTTTTTCCAACGTTACTGCGAAACAAAGCGTTTTTTATTGCTACAATTATGTGCTATCGAGATTTCCTTCAAAACTGAATCGTACTATGCTTCAAACTACCGTGATACTGAGCTAATTGTATATCGTTAAACCAAGAATTTCTAGTTCAGTGATCATCGTAATATTCCATACTTCATCCATTATCACTTCTGACTCTCGCCTGACAACTGCCTTCCGTGAGTGCCCACGAAATGTATTGTAACGTTTTACGTTTATTTCGATATAAATTTAAGTAAAAATATTTGATTTTTACCGATAAATCAAAAATAAATTTTGAATTTTGTTTTAATTTGTGATCGTGTGTCGTGTTTCGTTTGCGTTCGTAAAATCTGTTCGTTCCTGTGTCAATTTCAAGTTTATAGTATTTGTTATAAAAGCTCAACTCATTATGGCACGCAAGTGAGCTGCAAATATGCGGCAAACAGGCGCCATGCCTCCGATCGCCATGCTAATCGGTTGGCGCAATTTTATTTGAATATGCTTTAGAATCAAATTGAATGATAGCTCAGATTTAAATAGTTAAATAGTAAAATGATTTCAAACGATATAAAATTTCTTGGCGCAAGTACAACTCACACTCGCTCATTTCGTCTACGAATCGGCTGGAGAGCAGAAGTGCACGAAAAAAATAGTTTCGTTCAGTGAAAGTTTAAGATTTTGCTTGAGTAATTTTAGTTTAATTTGAAAGTAAAATTAGTGAGTGAGTTTAAAAAAAAAATAAGTGGTGTTAAATGTTCTGTGTTTTTCTTCCTAGTTTAGGGGGCCGAGGTCCAATCGATTGCGTTTTCTGCTCAGATAATTTTATTAAAGTGAATTAATACGAAAAAAGGTAATTAAATCTAATTATGTTGAGCAATTCCTTAAATTTCATGTGATTTCGTGTTAGACACGCAGCGCCCTGCGCTTTTTCCGTACGGCTGGATTTTCTGTCGCTAATTGGCGGCATTCATCATCTCATCGAGATTCCGTTCGTGGTACTTCACCACGCTTTCGTCCGTTGACCGTCCGAGGACCGTCCGAGGACCGTCCGATCCGTGTGCCCAGCGAAGGCCAGCCTCAAGTAGGTAGCCAAACGGAGGTGAGTGAGGTCGCTAGTCAATCGTAGCGAATATTTCACGTCGGTCGTTAACTACCGACGGAAAGGTCCATTCCGTTACATTTTCGGACCAGTGTTTAGAGAGTGTAGGTTCGTCTTTCTGCGTGTCGTAAATTGCACGCCACGAACCTTGATCCTAACCAAAGGATAGAGGACACACCACTCCCCGCTCGGTGAACCGGAAAGGTACGCGAAGACGGGTCGTTTGGGTACGTGTGCCTCTATTTGGCGGCGCCGATCGTCCCGGAGAATCCAGGCCAAGTGCCACAACACTCTCTCCGATCGAAATCGGAAGCTTCCGTTCCAGCCGCCACTCACTCCGCACCTTTAGATCGGCCATATCGCACACGGGTCATCTTTATCGCTGCGCGCCAAATCGCAGTACGGACCCGCCGGTGACCGCCATCGTGTTACCGCCATCTTCGAAGTAATTGTCGCCATCAACGAGACAACGATAGCCTTATCGTTCCCGCCAGCACCGAGTCATCAAAATCTTGCGCAGGTACGTGAGGAGCTTTTTATTACATGGCCATGTTTGCTCTTTTCTATTCAGTACGTTCTACTCGTGTTCAATACGAATGAATGATCTAAAATATATTAAGTTTGATTGAAAATTGTTTTATGCTTGGTTGGATTCCAGTACGTTTAATGCCTGAACCATAATAAACACTCTCACTAAATTAAATTACGTTTCGTTATTGCTCGAATGAGTGAACACTCCTTCTACGTTCCCTAAGTTTCGTTTCGTTAAGAGAGAGTCAGAAACAGTGCATGCGTTACGAAATTGATTATTATTCCGCGAACCGTTCGAGAAGTTTCCCTGAGCGAAAAGGTCTCTTTAAAAGTCGGGTAAACCAAACAAGACCGGTGGTCTCTCTTAGAGAGTGGCGCTTAAGCCACCGTTTAACAATCCTCGAGAACATTCCCCGAACGGTTACAGTATGGATGTGGTAAATGCTCTCGGTCCATTGGCGGTATGGACGAATATATTAATTGTGATGGTTGCTGTGGAAAGGCATATCACAAGGACTGCACAACATTGAATTCGTTTGATGTTCGACGCTGCGCGGAAAACGAAAATGTGCTATGGATGTGTGATGACTGTTTACGATCATTCCAAAAACAGCGAACCAAACCGAACGACGAAAAGAATGAGGAAATGAATAAACCAACAGACGACCAAAGCTGTATTGAGTACACAGTGGGCCAACTCCAAGCAGAAGTTTCGGAAATCAAACAGTGCATCACGGGTTTGCTTGATTCGACCGATCGCAATCAAAACCATTCAGCAACCAATAGTATGCCAATAACTTCTACGCCACAAAGTTTTCCATCGAAAAGAACAATATGCAGAAACAATAGATCGCGATTGCTTATTGGTTCGCGTCAAAGTAGTGACCAGAACATTTCACCTGGCAAATTTTGGATATTTTTCACGAAGGTTGCCAAGCACGTACAGAGCGAAGTTATCCAAGAGATGGTTTCCAGATTGCTAAACTTGCAAGAAGAGCCTGAATTCGCAAATTAGTATCACGATGGGGGAGTTCCGAAGATTGGCGTTTTGTCTCATTCAAAGTCGGCGTAGATTGGAGATACAAACAGATGGCACTCGCTGAAACTACATGGCCTGCTGGACTACTGTTCCGGGAATTCGTTCGCTATGTTTCACCTTACTGGGAGCCTTGACCAGCCTTAAATGTTTATATAACCAGTGTTTTAGGCGATTGCTAAACTGGATCGCCTCGGAATTAATGGTTCTCTCTTGCGATGGTTCCAGTCGTATTTAACCGGTCGCAGCCTTACCGCGGTTATTGGAGATCATCAGTCGAACCATTTTGCCGCTACCTCAGGCAGTTACGTTACGCTTATTTTCATTTACAGCAAAACTCTGGGGGTACCTCAATTAATGCAAAAGTTGGAAGGGGTAGCTCTCATTAAAAAGGTTGAGAACCGCTGATATAAACAAACAAATGTTTATGTAAGATTTGTTCATCGTTTTTCACTGTGTTTATTGAAAATGTTTTCATGTTGCAATGTTATTATAAATGTCATAGTTTTTTTTTTGTAAATTAATAAATCATTGGGGTCAGATAGACCTCTTGATGTATTCAATAAAGAATCAAAGAATGAATAAATAAATAAATATTAAATATTAAAATTAATGCGCATTGGCCATATTAAATCAATAAAAAATAGTTCATGTAACTAAGCCCATCACAACAATTTCAAGCCTATTGGTTGATTTTATAGAACACAGTAACGAAATATCCATTTTCTCAACACCGTTTCATAATGTCAATTATGAAATGTAGGTCTAAAATGTTTCAAATGGAGACTATAATGACCCCCAATACAACGACGAGCTCAAATCTAAATTTCAGATAGAAAACATCCTTTATCTCAGCACTTTTCAAGAATAAATGCAGTAAAAAACTTGGAATCCTGTTTGCAAATTGTGGTCCCCGTAAATAGAAAACCATAATATTAATTGCTTGTTATATAGTCACCCAACGATAATCGAGGGGAGTTTTCCAACATATTCTACAATAAACCAAGAAAGTGATATACAACTACATAATAAAAAGATTTGTTACACAAAAAATGTTCATCTTATTTAAATAATTAATGAATTACTAATTTATAAGATTGGAGACAATGGTAAATTCTACAATACATATAGAAAACATGTAAAAACTACTTACAGCTTAATACTATCCTTCCGCATTTGAATGTTTCGAAACAGACAGAGATCCGACATTGCAAACTGTCTACCAGCAGTCGTGTTTAAATCGTATAACCTAAAAACACAATTTTCGTTAATTTATGAAACCCTATCTCAAAACAGTATCTCACCCACCTTAGTATGAATCCCACCGTCATATCATCCGTGGCATTTATCTTCATCATATTTTGGATCAACCCATTCGGGATCAGCTTCAGTACCGGCTTGATGCGATCCTTGCCCACCTCGACCAGCAACGACAGGAGCTGAAACATGAAGAAAATCTTCGGCGACAGCTCATCCGAAACGATGTACTGCGAAAAGGTCCGGAAGAGCGCCTGCAGGCATCCCTGCAGGGGTTCCTTGAGCTGGGCCGGACTTTCCCGTGCGGCCAAAACCTGTTCCAGCATGAAATCACTGGAGCTGGAGTCGCACGATTCGGAACCGATTTTGCGCATTTTTGGGGTGGAGCAGAGCGCGTCCAGATCGTCGCCTTCGGCAGCGATTGCAGCGCGTGAGCGTTTCTTGGTGGGGGCTACCGGAGCCTCCATTGTGGCCACGATGCAGTAGACGCACAGTTTGGCCAGAACTCTCGAGAATGGGTCGACAATTTCCGATATCCTGTAGAATGAAAGCATTGTTCATGTGGTATTTTGCGACTAATAAAGTAGTTTCAGCATTAAATGGCAAACCTCTTGAAATAAATCTTTCCTTACAAAAACTAAAATCGTTTCTGCAATATTCAAATTTCAAAATACTTACTGAAGTTTGTTGAGAAGCATCATTGGAACCAACTGAGAGAGCAGCGCTATCGTGCATCGCTCAATATCCAAATGCATGATTGCGAATACGATGTCCATAGTCTTGTTCATTTCCTACAATTAAAAACATTAATAAGTTCAAATAATCTCAATACTAGTCTATTATTTTACATACCCTAATATATTTGCAATGGAATATTTGCTGAACCAATTTATCCACTAACCAGAACGGACCACAAGATTGCAGCAAGTTCTCCAGCACCAGTGCCGCATCGATCGGTACCCAGCCCTTCTCGAACACCCCCTTCCACACATCGTCAAACTGCTCTTCCAGAGGTACCTGCGAGACCAAACTCTGCGATTGTAGCTGATTCCTCATCTTGGGACTTGTCACAGGCAATCGCTGAAAGTCTATTTGCATCTTGCGGATAATTTGCATTGTCAGTCCCATCCTCTCCTTCAAATTTTCCTGCTGCATCATCTCCTCGGAGCTAACGTTGGTAACAAACTGCTGGATCATGTTCATTGGCTTCAGCAGTTCATCCTGCCGGATGATTTGCATGTACGCACACAGCCACGAAGCCGCACAGATCGAGAAACAGCAAAACCGCGACTTCAAGCTATCCAGGAACTTTTTGATCTCCACCGTGGAGAGAGTATCGTTTTCCCACGCCAGCAGTACCTGATAGAGAAGCCCCGGAATGTTGGCGCAAATTTCCTGCCATTTCAATGACGTCGCCTTCAACCCATCTGGGGAGTTGAGACTCACTATCAGCTCGTCCACCTTATTCTGGTCGCACTGCTTGATCATGGCTATCGGCGACTTGGACTTGTGCTTCTCGACCATACACTCGCGAACCCATTTCTCGAAGAACGAATCCGACCCGTCGGACATGACGACCTCCGAACCGTAACTCTGCACGATGAAGACCAACATCAGGAAGGATACGTCGAACAGCGCAGCTCGAGTGAGAGCAGGTTTTCCCATTTCACCGGGGACCTGTTTGGAATTTTCGTTGCACTTGATCAGCCCCGAGACGAAGGTTTTCAATTTTCCTTCAACCGTAGCAACGGACAGGATCAACTCTAAACTGTTGCCGGACAGCATTTGACAAAGCATACCGAGCAAGCCCTCCTGCACCTTGTTATAATCGGAGCCGAGGGTTTTCAAAATACCGACCAAGGGCGGTTCGGCTCGCAGCACAAACTTCACGATCGAGTGCTGGTTGGTGTTCAGATCTAACTTCTGCAATCCATTGGTAATCACATCTCGCTTGGAAGCAATCAGCTTCGAGTATTTTTCATTGATCAAGTGGTGCTTAAGCATTTCATTGAGCAGATATTCTACCGTATTTCCCGCGCACTTAGCGTCCATAACGTCCAAAATGGCCGAATCCTGCAGGAGCAGTTCGAAAGCGTCGACAACCTCAGGCGAATAATCGAGTTTTGCGTCCTCATACTCGTTCGGATTGAGTACCCTAGATTGGAGATGCATTTGTCGGATGATCTGCGGCACTTTGATGAACGTGAACGCACAAATGTACGACTCCCTACTCGACCCGCTGACATTGTTCAGGCAAGTCAGACAAGCGCGAATGATCTCGCAGTACAGCCTGGGCAACGAATAACCCTTTAGCGCTTGCATCGAAAGGAACTCCAGCACGTACATTTGGTTGTCACAGTTCGGGTTGAACAAAATATCGATGGCGATCAAAGGTTGCAAGCAGTACGTGATTGGTTCCACTCCCTTGCCGTCGAATTCCTTCATCTCCAAGGTATCTGCCTCGATAGTTGCCAGCTTCCGAATGTAGTCGTTCACCGTCACATTCTTCTGGCTAACCACCGGAGGAACGAATCCCGTATTGGCCGTCAAGTTGTCGATCCCAACACACTTCTTTGTCAGCATAGCAAACAGCTCAGGATCCTCGAGCTTGCCTACGTAAACCACCCCCAACAGAAACTGACTCTGAACGATCTTCTCCAGCACGTTGGCCGTTTTCTCAACCACCTCCTGCTGCTCGCTGGTCAGCGAGCGATTCTCGCCGAACGTGCCTATCGCGTGCTCGTAGATCTGCATCAGCCAGTAGACGAGCGAGAGCATCGCCTTGGTCAGTAGGGCCTCCTCCTGTTTGCCGCGGCACGTTACGCCGGCGATGATCGACTCCAGGAATTCGAGCAACGCGATTAGACAGTGGTGCATCTCGAAGTGGTCGTACTTGGAGATCCGTTTGAGGACGGCCGCGTGTGAGATCAGGTGGGCGCAGAGGGAATGCTTCAGATAGGACAGGAAGAGCTGAAGAATGAAAAGATTAAAGGTTAGTTGAACCAGAGAGAGCTGACCTACGAATAGGATACAGATACGTACCGTATTGGCACCGGACCCAACAACTGCTTGCTGTAGGATGCAGTCTGCCAAATTGTAGACGTCACCGCTGACACCACGTGTTAGAACCTGTAGATTTTAGAACAAGTAAATGATCATTCCTCTACGACAAATGGTTTATCTTATTATTGGGGAACTAGAATTCCTTTTGATTTATAACGCAATCTATATACATAAACCCAGATTAATCCACCTACAGTGAGCGGAGACGAGCCAGCCTCGGGCTGAAAGTCTCCTTAATAAAGACACAAAAAAAAAAAAAAAAAACCTACAGTGAGATTTTGACCCTTCCTTAGTTATAAGAATTTTTTTTCCAGACTCCAGTATTTAAAACGAGATATAACTAATGAGCTTCCCACTGCGATTTACCGTTTAAGTGACAAAATAATTGCCTACCCAAAGGCGGATATCATGGGTTGAGTGACAACTTAACGAATGATAACGTACTGTACTTCATGCTGCCTATCTATAAGGCGCTCGTCGGATTGAAAAACTATTGTGACATAGTTAGTAACAATCGTAACGCTGGTTGCATATATTGTACTCGTAATATCCAGAGACCTCGATATTAATTAATCCAGAACTAACTAAATCAGTCATTGATCTGAGCGAAACTCAATAGCGTTCAATAATAACATATATTTCGCCTTATGGATGCCTAATTTGGTAATACTAAGCTTGTTCAATACCTTAAAAATGAGCGAGATTTTTATGATAGTAAATTTCAGAATTTTCCCACATACGCACACATACATGCATACAAGTGATCTATTAGTGTCTCAAAACATGCTCACATTTGCTATCTAGCTTCCACTGAAGAAATTTTTAAATCCCTTTCAATTTTACGTTTTGCTTTTCTGAGAAGACTTTTTTGTACATGCTTCTATATGTTCCTCAATTAAAATCATTTTGTTTCTTTGAAACAAATCAGAAAAATAGGCATAATTCCATGTCATATCATTTGTTATAAATATGTTTTCAATGTCAAAGTGATTTTGTTTAAAATACCATACATTTTATTTGATAATTCACGAGATTTCTTGATAGATTAATACGTAACACACCTGCATAACGCATACAAAGTGAAATTATAGACACTTCCGAAGGAAGGGTCAAAAATTAATTTCTGTCTGTCTGAACCTTATAGACTCCGAAACTACTGAACCGATCGGCGAGAAAATTTGTATGCAGAGGTTTTTGGGGCCGGGAAGGTTCTTGAGATGGTTTGAGATGCATCCTGAACAGAACATGAGCCAAGAGCGTGCCTTTGTGTACTTAGTTTTGAACTCTGAACACAGTTCAGTGTGCACTGGGTTGGTACGCAAACAAAACGATCATGGTACCTGTGGATCAAGAAGCTGGGCAATTACTGACAACACTTGCCGCTTTGTTGGGGTTGGAATTTTACAGTCTGATTGTGCCCGAAATAGAAAATCATCTCCGATCGGGTCCCAAATTAATTCAAGGGTTTTGATAACTTCATTTGCGCTAGAGTCTTCAACAGGCCTTGTGAAAGGTGCAGTTTTGTGAATATACTCAACGATAATTAGTTGCATGGAAATTCTCAGATTCATCGAAAGGTTCGGTGTACTGTGTTTGTCGCACAAACGAGAGAGTTGTCGTGCTTCATTTTTGCGTATCGTTGCTGGGTGTTGCAACCTTCTCACATCATTTATAGCGACAAAGCTTATTTCTCGCTTTGCTTGTGCTGCTGGTTTATTTACTGGTTTGTTTTGCTCGGAAGTTCCAGTTCTACCAGTCGAAATCGAGAAGGATTGCTTCAAGCTACAACATGGCAGTGAGTAGAGATGTCGCAAATTAATCGATTACTCCGATTAATCGATTCATCGTTGTGATAATCGATTATTTTGAATCGATTATTACCCAACGATTAATCGATTCAATAATCGAGATGAATCGTGAGTAATCGATTAGTTACTAATCGATTAATCAGAATTTTACGACATCATAAGGATGTCGAAAATTAATTGATTATTTCGATTAATCGATTCATCGTTGTGATAATCGATTAATTTTGAATCGATTACTACACAATGATTAATCGATTCAATAATCGACAAGAATCAAGAGTAATCGATTAGTAACTAATCGATTAATCGGGATTTTACGACATCTCTAGCAGTGAGGAGATACATGTTTTAATCGTTCAGTACGATAGTAAGAGAGCGAATAGACACCGACAACATAAGTTCACCATTCGCATTGCTAGAAGCTTTTCTGAAATCAAGCAAGGGCGTAAAATAAACGAATAGTATGGGGAATGTACCTTTAAAATCTTGAACTATAAAAAAAACTTAAAAGATGGGCTATTTTGCATAGGAATTTTTGTCAATATTTATTTAGCAGGCTTGTGATCTCGGAATCTGTAAAATTTAGAGAGTTGTGATATTCCATAGAGTTGTTCGAAAGATCTAAACCATTACGGTGAACATCTCACAATTTCGGAATATCGAACTACAACCAATCTTTAACATAAAGGTTTTGACCTTCCGAACAACTCTGTAGAAGACAACTACTTTCTAAGTTAAATAGATTCCGAAATATCCTACCTTGCCAGCGTGTTATAATAGATTCACACATAAGTGTGTCAATGGGCGAGCAGCAAGCCATGATTTTGCCTCTTCCAGTCAGACCTCCGCGGCGTGCACACGCATCCACGGAGAGTCACCGTCATAACTTAGTTTCGGCCATTTAGGGCCACACATTTTGGCGATCCTGCCAGTCTATTTTTTGGATCTTGTCGCTGATTTCATGAGGTGAGTTGAATTCAAGTGATTAAAATGTGACGAGTGATACATTTCAGTTTGCTAAATCACAAGACGCGTTTCGAAGACCGTCGGAAAATGGTTTGTGGTTTGAGACGCGTCTCGAAGACCGTCGGGAAATGGTTAGTGGTTTGCTAAATCACAAGACGCGTCTCGAAGACCGTCGGAAAATGGTTTGTGGTTTGCTAAATCACAAGACGCGTCTCGAAGATCGTCGGAAAATGGTTTGTGGTTTGCTAAATCACAAGACGCGTCTCGAAGACCGTTGGAAAATGGTTTGTGGTTTGCTAAACCACAAGACGCGTCTCGAAGACCGTCGGAAAATGGTTTGTGGTTTGCTAAACCACAAGACGCGTCTCGAAGACCGTCGGAAAATGGTCTATGGTTTGCTAAACCACAACACGCGTCTTGAAGACCGTCGGAAAATGGTTTGTGGTTTGCTAAATCACAAGACGCGTCTCGAAGACCGTCGGAAAATGGTTTGTGGTTTGCTAAATCACAAGACGCGTCTCGAAGACCGTCGGAAAATGGTTTGTGGTTTGCTAAATCACAAGACGCGTCTCGAAGACCGTCGGAATATGGTTTGTGGTTTGCTAAATCACAAGACGCATCTCGAAGACCGTCGGAAAATGGTTTGTGGTTTGCTAAATCACAAGACGCGTCTCGAAGACCGTCGGAAAATGGTTTGTGGTTTGCTAAACCACAAGACGCGTTTAGAAGACCGTCGAAAATGGTTTGTGGTTTGCTAAATCACAAGAAGCGTCTCGAAGACTGTCGGAAAATGGTTTGTGGTTTGCTAAATCACAAGAAGCGTCTCGAAGACCGTCGGAAAATGGTTTGTGGTTTGCTAAATCACAAGACGCGTCTTGAAGACCGTCGGAAAATGGTTTGTGTTTTGCTAAATCACAAGACGCGTCTCGATGACCGTCGGAAAATGGTTTGTGGTTTGCTAAATCACAAGACGCGTCTCGAAGACCGTCGGAAAATGGTTTGTGGTTTGCTAAACCACAAGACGCGTCTCGAAGACCGTCGGAAAATGGTTTGTGGTTTGCTAAATCACAAGACGCGTTTGGAAGACCGTCGGAAAAAGGTTTGTGGTGACCCGTCTAAAAGACCGCTGGAAAAATGGTTTGGATCGAATTTGGATTGGATTTGGATTGGATTTGGATTGGATTTGGATTGGATTTGGATTGGATTTGGATTGGATTTGGATTGGATTTGGATTGGATTTGGATTGGATTTGGATTGGATTTGGATTGGATTTGATTTGGATTTGGATTGGATTTGGATTGGATTTGGATTTGGATTGTATTTGGATTGGATTTGATTGATTTGGATTGATTTGGATTGGATTTGGATTGGTTTGATTGATTTGGATTGGTTTGGATTGGATTTGGATTGGTTTGATTGGTTTGGATTGGTTTGATTGGTTTGGATTGGATTTGGATTGGTTTGGATTGGTTGGATTGGTTTGGATTGGTTTGGTTGGTTGGATTGGTTTGGATTGGTTTGATTGATTGGTTTGGATTGGTTTGGTTGGTTTGGATTGGTTTGGATTGGTTTGGATTGGTTTGGTTGGTTTGGATTGGTTTGGATTGGTTTGATTGGTTTGGATTGGATTTGGATTGGTTTGGTTGGATTTGGATTGGTTTGGTTGGATTTGGATTGGTTTGGATTGGTTTGGATTGGTTTGGATTGGTTTGGATTGGTTTGATTGGTTTGGATTGGTTTGGATTGGTTTGGATTGGATTTGGATTGGATTTGGATTGGTTTGGATTGGATTTGGATTGGATTTGGATTGGTTTGGATTGGATTTGGATTGGTTTGGATTGGTTTGGATTGGTTTGGATTGGTTTGGATTGGTTTGGATTGGTTTGGATTGGATTTGGATTGGTCTGGATTGGATTTGGATTGGTTTGGATTGGTTTGGATTGGATTTGGTTGGTTGGATTGATTTGGATTGGATTTGGTTGGATTGGTTTGGATTGGATTTGGATTGGTTTGGGATTGGTTTGGATTGGTTTGGTTTGGTTTGGATTGGTTTGGATTGGTTTGGTTGGTTCGATTGGTTCGATTGGGTTTGGATTGGTTTGGTTGGGTTGGATTGGTTTGGTTTGGATTGGTTTGGATTGGTTTAGGTTGGTTTGTGTTTGGTTTGTGTTTGGTTTGGTTGGATTGGTTTGGATTGGTTTGGATTGGTTGGATTGGTTTGGATTGGTTTGGATTGGATTGGTTTGGTTGGATTCGGATTGGATTTGGATTGGTTTGGATTGGTTTGATTGGTTTGGATTGGTTTGGGTTGGTTTGGGTTGGTTTGGATTGGTTTGGATTGGTTTGGATTGGATTTGGATTGGTTTGGGTTGGTTTGGGATTGGTTTGGTTTGGATTGGTTCGGATTGGTTTGGATTGGTTTGGATTGGTTTGGGTTGGATTGGTTTGATTTGGTTGGTTTGGTTGGTTTGGTTGGTTTGGTTGGTTTGGATTGGTTTGGATTGGTTTGGATTGGTTTGGATTGGTTTGGATTGGTTGGATTGGTTGGATTGGTTTGGATTGGTTTGGATTGGTTTGGTTGGTTTGGATTGGTTGGATTGGTTTGGATTGGTTTGGATTGGTTTGGATTGGTTTGGATTGGTTTGGATTGGTTTGGATTGGTTTGGATTGGTTTGGATTGGTTTGGTTGGATTTGGATTGGTTTGGATTGGTTTGGATTGGTTGGATTGGTTTGGATTGGTTTGGTTTGGATTTGGTTGGTTTGGATTGGTTTGGATTGGTTTGATTGGTTTGGATTGGTTTGGGTTGGTTTGGTTGGTTTGGATTTGGATTGGTTTGGTTTGGATTTGGATTGGTTTGGATTGGTTTGGATTGGATTTGATTGGTTTGGATTGGTTTGGATTGGTTTGGATTGGTTTGGATTGGTTTGGATTGGTTTGGTTGGTTTGGATTGGTTTGGATTGGTTTGGATGGTATTTGGATTGGATTTGGATTGGTTTGGATTGATTTGGATTGGATTTGGATTGGATTTGATTGGATTTGGATTGGTTTGGATTGGTTTGGATTGGATTTGATTGGTTTGGTTGGTTTGATTGGTTTGGATTGGATTTGGATTGGTTTGGATTGGTTTGGATTGGTTTGGATTGGGTTTGGATTGGTTGGATTGGTTTGGATTGGTTTGGATTGGTTTGGATTTGATTTGGATTTGGTTTGGATTTGGTTTGGATTGGATTTGGATTGGATTTGGATTGGATTTGGATTGGATTTGGATTGGATTTGGATTGGATTTGGATTGGATTTGGATTTGGATTGGATTTGGATTGGATTTGGATTGGATTTGGATTGGATTTGGATTGGATTTGGATTGGATTGAATTTGGATTAGCATGAATTTTCTTATCATTATTAGGTTGTTCTTGAATCCCAAATGCAATCCAAAACTAAGCGGCGTTGAACTTCATGACTAATAACATGAAGTTCAACGCCGCTTAGTTTTGGATTGCATTTGGGTAAGATTTGGAATGTTTTTTGGAAGAAATTGTCATTGTATTTGACAAACAAAAGAAGACTTCAAAAATTTGTTGTTCTCTAATCATCCAACGAAAGTATGAATCACGTTTTATCTTTCGCAGCCCACAGTTTGGGAACCCACACTCTGAATCATTGTTCTGGTATTAAAACCATGATGTTGAGTCAAGTTTATTATGGTGTGCAGTTTTCAAAGGATTTAATCGGTTGCTCAAATGCAACCGATGTTCGCTTTCGTCGCATTTAAATAACCCAGGAGAAAAACAAGCATTGCATCCTATGCTAGAAGATTTTTTTTGCGTTTTTTAATGACAGAAGAAGGAAAATGTGGGGTTTGAGTAAAATGCCTTCAGCGCGCTGTTATAATAGATTCACACATCAGCGAGCAGCAAGCCATGATTTTGCCTCTTCCAATCAGACCTCCGCGGCGTGCACACGCATCCACGGGGAGTCGCCGTCATAACTTCGTTCCGGCCATTCAGGGCCACACAGAGTCGTCATACCCTAAGGTTTTACAAGATTTATTTGTTCGATATTGTGCATGATTAAATTGAAATCTGTCATGATTACTAAATTCTAAATTTGAAATATTCAGCTTACCTGTTATAATGGAGTTGGAAATTGTAAATTATAATCGTTCATCATATTTTAACTTTACCGCTTTTGACGTAGGACTTACGTCTCTCTTTACTATACCGGGTGTCATTTCAAAATATTCAAATCAACCGCGTTACGCTGTGTTGAAAGATTTTAAACGTTAATAGCATTCGTCTCAGTGGACGAATTTCTGCGGTGAGCCCCTCAATCGACAGATTTCAAGTATGCCTTTCATGTCCATGCTTGATAAGACCCGAAAAACTTGTTTCAATAGGCATGAAACTGTTTTCAATGAAAAACATCGAGATCAAGGGAACCTATAAATATGGGTACCGCATAATTCTTGCATCATTCCATTACCACGTTCTGATTGGTGCAGACACCAGCGAATGAGCAGCCGCTGGGTCTGCCGAGAAGCCATAAAATAGCACAACGCGATTTTTTCCTTTCATTCTGACCGGGACAAGCGAAGCAACCGCATCATCGATCACACCTTTTAGCAGGGAATGAAGTCTGCACCGACCGCTTTTTCGGCTCGACACCATCGAAGCCACCATCATCAGCTGAAACCTAGCCAGTACAGCAGCAGTCCACCCTCCAGACCCGACAAAGCAACAATGCTGAGCAGATACCGGCAGCAGCAGCAGAGTCGAGCCGAGACCGGCCGGCATCGGTGATGAGCCGAGACGGGCTGAAGAAAAGCAACATGATGCAGCATGTATGTCCAAAAAACAAACGGTTCTTCAGAGAGCCAATGATAGAGATCAATATCAAAGCTTTCAATTCCCTTCGAGATAGAAATTGCAGGGTTGTTACGGAGATCCTGAAATATTTTCCGCGCCGACTAAAATCAAAACCACGCCATTTCCGCGCGACATGAAAATCCATTCTGCGCCAAATCCGCGCGACCCAGAACTAAATTCTAAGCAAATACACGTTAAATATCTATGCATTGATCAATGCAATATTGGCATTGATAAAAAAATATGTAGAAAAACATTGTTTGATACTGACCGCACACAAAGCGAACGTGACTGAATGATCGTCCCATGTTATGAATTCTAAATCTTATCACCCGAAATCCCATGTCCGGGTGTTTCCTTCCTTCTACTACTAACAATGTTGGCTCAGAAAAGAACATGTACTTCCCACCTGAACTGCAATTCTAAGCTCGCTTGCCCGGCTTATTGGCCTGTATCAAGCAAAAGTCTCGTTAAGAAATAGACGCCAGCAGCGAGCAACAAGCGTAAAAAAGAACAAGCCCTTCTCGAACGCGTTGATGATGATGACGCTTTGGCTGACAAAGAAGCGGGATACAAGACACTAGCTGATTGGCCCACGAAAGCAGAGAAGATTCAAAATTAAGTAGTATAAAAGAAAAGTGCATTCGCTCGCAGAGCATTCAGACTTTTTTATACCATCACTAGAAATTCGCGGTTATTTGAAAAGATCGTTTTCTTACTTTTTGCACTTGGCCGAAGCAAACAGTCTTTTTCAAGGCTCTAAGAGTTAAAAATAATGTTCTCCTTCAGTCGCTATCGCACGGATTAGAAGGCCCTTCAGTGGAAGGGCTGAGATACAGTCTACATCTCCTGCTGAGCCAACTTGTGGTTTATTTCAGGCAGTCCTTCAGTGGGAAGGTTGCCACTGTCGAGGCTAATATTTCGTGACCGGACAGATACTTCCTGATTTTTTTTTGATGATTTTTGTTCGAGGTAGATTTGATTTCTGTGTCGGTTTGATGAGAAGATTTTGCCAAGGAATGGTATGCAACGCCGATTATTTATCCAAAATAGTTGATGTGAGAAATTTGGACATATTATGTATTTTAAAGGCATGGTCGAGGGAAGTCCTACGTCCACTTAGCGGTTATGTCACAGACATTACCCACTGTTCGTTTTTTTGGTTACCAAATCCGCGAATGGTCATAAGCAATAAATCGAGATATAATTATTTTCTATTATCAGTTATCGAATAAGACTGAATAATAATAAAATAAAATGATTAAACACCAAAAGTCAAACTAATTTTGATATTTTTATTTTGATGTCATCTCAAATAAATTAAAACAAAATAGGAACTGAATTAGATATTTTTCTGATATCAAGACTTATACAACATAACTAAATGATAACTAAATCTAGTTTGTAAATCTTGATATCGCATGATATCGATCAAACGAGTAACTAAATAAGATATGAGTATTTTGATATCACTATGTGATCCATTGATCAAAATAATATCAAATTGAGATATTTTTGTTTTGTTTTTGCAAGATATAGTCATTGTCATAATGAAAACTCATTATGTAAACCGTAGAAAAAATGCCCAATATCAAAATAAGTTTATTTTTGTTTTCCGTAATATCAAAACTTGATATAACTTTGTTTATTTGGATACAACATTTAGTTCTCAACTTCTGATGTGATTACTATTAACTCGACCACAGGGTCACCAAAATTTGATATTGCAAATGCAAGTATCAAAATATCCAAATGAATTTCCAGTTTGTTTTCATTCTCTGCTCGGGTAGAGGAGCTCACAAGTGTCACTGACCGTTGACTTTTCCTCCAACTAAATGAAACTTGTAGAAGATTGTGACCCTCATATAACATATTAGTTAAATAAAATATTTTTAATTCCCATTATTATCGTCTTTATTAAAGAGGCCGTCTTGGGCCTGAAAATGATAAACATTGGGATGTCATGGGCAACGAAGAATACACTGCTTACTTTGATGGAAATTCCAGTTCAGTCTCGGAAAACAGTTAGGGTCTGTCTCATTTGAAAAATTAAACTGAAATTAAACTTAAAAGTGACATTTCAATAATTATCAAATAACCCTGCTCGCAGAGCAAGATTACTTTTGACAGATATCGAATCATTTTGCATCGATGTCTTATTGGAATTGCTGGGCAGCACCAGCCATTCTTATTACCGGGTTATTTGCTAATTTTCGAACTGTCACTTTTAAGTTTAATTCTCCAAATGAGACAGACCCTTAATATCAAAACTTTAATAGCATCCGCCATTAGGGCGAGCGTGGAAAGCTGGATTAAGGATCTGTTACATTTGGAGAATTAAACTTAAAAGTGACAGTTCGAAAATTAAAAAATCACCCCGTTATAAGAATGGCTGGTGCTACCCAGCAATTCCAATTGGACATCGATGGAAAATGATTCGATATCTCAAGCTCTCAAGCTCTATCTGGAATAAGGGCGAATGTCGCAAGAGAGGATTCTCTTCGTCGACTTCCCCTCTTTTTAATAAAAGTGACAAGCAGCGAATTTCTTTGTGGTTTATCACCTCTGCACGGTAGAAAACAATACGAACTTGCATTCTGAGGTGATAAACTGCAAAGAAATCCTCTGCTTGTCACTTTTATTTAAAAGAGGGGAAGTCGACGAAGAGAATTCTCTCTTGCGACATTCGCCCTTTTACCAGATAGAGCTTGAATCTGTCAAAAGTAATCTTGCTCTGCGAGCAGGGTTATTCGATAATTATTGAAATGTCACTTTTAAGTTTAATTTCAGTTTAATTATTCAATTGAGACAGACCCTAATAATGTGAAAATGATGCTTACTGATGTTACAATCGTTGTTGGCGAACTTGTCGTATTTTCCTCTATCTTGCTTACATTATGATAAGCTGACAGTATTTGAATTTGAGGGGGCGACTCATCAAAAATTTACTAAATTAACAAACATGCAGAAGCTACGGAAGATCCATTAATTAGGGTAAAGGATGTATTTTGGACCACCCTTACGAGGGCTCTTATTTTGGACCACCAAGAGGAATTTGCACTCAGTGGTCCAAAATATGAGCCGTCGAACTAGTGGTCCAAAATACCTCCCTTACCCTACGTAACGCAAAAATTGGCAATTTTCAAACCCCCCGTCCCCACCCCATTTTCTAGATTACACTGCTTACTGCTTACGAAGAATACACTGCTTACTTTGATGGAAATTCCAGTTCAGTCTCGGAAAACAGTTAGGGTCTGTCTCATTTGAAAAATTAAACTGAAATTAAACTTAAAAGTGACATTTCAATAATTATCAAATAACCCTGCTCGCAGAGCAAGATTACTTTTGACAGATATCGAATCATTTTGCATCGATGTCTTATTGGAATTGCTGGGCAGCACCAGCCATTCTTATTACCGGGTTATTTGCTAATTTTCGAACTGTCACTTTTAAGTTTAATTCTCCAAATGAGACAGACCCTTAATAACAAAACTTTAATAGCATCCGCCATTAGGGCGAGCGTGGAAAGCTGGATTAAGGGTCTGTCTCATTTGGAGAATTAAACTTAAAAGTGACAGTTCGAAAATTAAAAAATCACCCCGTTATAAGAATGGCTGGTGCTACCCAGCAATTCCAATTGGACATCGATGGAAAATGATTCGATATCTGTCAAAAGTAATCTTGCTCTGCGAGCAGGGTTATTCGATAATTATTGAAATGTCACTTTTAAGTTTAATTTCAGTTTAATTATCCAATTGAGACAGACCCTAATAATGTGAAAATGATGCTTACTGATGTTACAATCGTTGTTGGCGAACTTGTCCTATTTTCCTCTATCTTGCTTACATTATGACAAGCTGACAGTATTTGAATTTGTGGGGGCAACTCGCCGAATATTTACTAAATTAACAAACATGCAAAAGCTACGGAAGATCCATTAATTACGTAACGCAAAAATTGGCAATTTTCAAACCCCCCGTCCCCACCCCATTTTCTAGATTTTGTATGAAGCATTCTTCTAAGCGTTACGTAATTTATGGATTATGATCAGAATAAAACTCCACAGATTCAAAGATTTGTTCAACTAACTCATATGTAAAGATCTAGACATTTCAAAATTTACGAAAATCAATGTTTTTAAAAAGAATTGAGATTTTTGAGACTCGTTCAAATTTTGTAGATTTTTTCATGTAAAGACTGAGCGTTGATGAACATTATTTGTAATCTTCAAGTCGCCTACGGTTGTATTAAAATAGCTATCTGTTAGGCCAGCAAGCGAAATGTTTTTGTGTATATTGACTGTAAAAATAGAAAATAAAGAAAAAAAAAATTCCCCTCTAGAATTTTTTATTAGTTACACCAATGACTAAACTATTAGATTCTGTGATCGTAAAGAATAAAGACGTGACTTCTAATTATCTCTAAACCTAAGAGAAGGTCTATACCATAGTTAAAGCCTAGTAATTACAAAGTTAATATCTAACATCCACGGATACATTTACTATCGGTGACAGATGACGGAAGATGATCACTTTAAATGTGTCATTTAAGATGGTGATTGTTCGAAAGTTCTTACACTCCAGCTCAGCGCTTTTCTTACTAATTTACCCCTTGCTATATTACCCCTTCTTTTCACTCCTCCGGTAGCTGTTCTGTTTCCCAGATTCTGACTATCAGTCTGTACAGGGCCAGCTCTGCTTAATTAGTCTTTAGCGGTTGAAAGCCTTAACTGTCCTCAAGGTGGGGGATTGTTGGTTTCCACCATTCGCTGAACTGGCGTAGTCCCTAACAAACAATTCAACCCGCAGATTCGTCCCATTGTCGGCGAAGAACTCAATCGGTCAGCCCTGGCGACCGATAAACCGGTATATCGCCATCAAACAGGACTGAGTTGTCAGTCCGTGTGCTACCTCCAAATGTATCGCTCGTATCACCATGCAGGTGAATCCAACGTTTCTCTGTTCAACGCCCTACAGTAACATCAAACGGCCACAGATAATCAACGCCTACGTAGTTAAACGGCCGAAGATTCGGCATGATGCGTTGCACTGGTAGTGAAGCCATCCGCGCAACAAGCGGACGACAGAGATGTGCTTTACACCAGAAGTAGGCCGCCGACACTTTCCTTACCACTGCATTTAAGTGCGGAATGTAATACAGGATAGTCCACTTCGAGAAACGGTTCGCGTCCGCTGGTACCTTAACGTCGCGTAGCAACAGACGAACCCGAAGTTACTCAGTCATATTCGTCCGCGGCAAACTCTTCCTGGGCCATTTTTCCTCCTCGTCGTACAGAAACTTTGCCTCATGCCCACGGACTGCTCGGGTGTAGATCTGGATCCTTTCCCCATTTTGTCAGTAGGTCTGCAACGTTTAGCCTTGTCGGTACCCATCACCAGTCTGCTGGTTTCGTCAAGCTCAGAATCTCTCCGATAAGGAAACCAACGAACTGTTTGGGGCTGACCGTATACCACATTGACAGGTTTTGGTTAGTTTTAGATACTCCCCTCCCCCAGCGTGTACGAATCTCCATATAAATTTTCAAAAAATTGTTTGAATCGTGAACAGCCGACATACGCCCCCTCCCCTCAAAATTGTCCACGTGGTATGTGGACAGCCCCTTGTAGCGGCGCTGATCGGATCTCGAATCCACGATTGTACCACCTCTGCATCTATCCAAAATACCACATTGATAACGGATATGTTGTGGTTTTCGAGTACCGTATGCGACATCCGAGCAGTTTGTACCGCGGCAAGAAGCTCCAAATGCGGAATAGGCAATTGCTTCAGGGGGGCACTTTCGCCCAGCTGATCACTAGCGCGCACTACACCTCTCCACGTACCAAATTATTTAAATCGTAGCAACCAACCGAAAAAAAAACTACAAATTGTCATCCGAACCCTTTAACAATCCTTCGCGCCTTCTTGACCAACATTTCCAACGGCTTTGGTATAACCACCATGATCGATAAATTCAAACTAGGGTCCGGTTTGATTCGTTATATCCGCGGTGTTCCGTCGGCGCCAGCGAAGCCGAAATTCAAATTCATTCAACCGTCGTCGGCTACGTCGAAGACACCGGCCCCACATGCCCAACAGTCCACAGCCGTCGCCAAAGACTACCACAGCATCCTGGGGGTGAAGCGATCCGCCAGCTTTCGTGAGATCAAACAAGCGTACTACTCGCTGGCGAAGGAATCCCATCCGGATTTGCAGCATGCGGGAACGAACGCGCGAGAGCTTGTCGATGAGGCTAAATTCAAGGAGATCACCGAAGCCTACGAAGCGCTGATGAGCGAACAGAAGAAGGGCGACAGTGTGATTGCGTTAAATCCGGAGTTGTACCGGTATGAGTTTATGCTTAAACAATTTTTAAATACCAAAATTTAGAGACCAACTCCTTTGTTGCAGAAATGTCACCCGCGAACGTCACAAAACCCTTTCCTCCAGTTGGAGGACCATCAACGAGCTAAACTACGAGGATGTCGTCCTCACGATTTCCTTCAAGGAAGCCATCGAAGGCGGGAGGCGTGAGGTAAAGCTTCCGATCGGGTCCAAATGTGACAAATGCTCCGCCTGGGGTAGCTTCCCCCCGGTGGACAAAGAGGGTTTGTGCAAGGTCTGTCAGGGCACCGGGAGGCAAACCCTTCAAACCGAAAACGGAACCCTTTGGATGACGTGTAAATTTTGCAAAGGCCTACGAACCACCCCCCAAAAACTAATTTGTCCCAAATGCCACGGAAAAGGAATCACGCTGAAACCAATCCCGCTAATGGTGAACATTCCAAAAACCTCTAAAAATCGAGATATCATCAAGTGTCGCATACCGGGCCACCAACGGTCCATCAACATCATCCTCAACGTGCAAGACGTCGATCGGTTTCAGCGAGATGGTCTCAACATCGCCTCGACCGAGCAAATAACGCTCACCCAAGCGATACTCGGCGCGAACGTTCCCATCAAGGGAATCAACGGTGTCTTCAACGTGCACGTTCCTCCGGGGACGCAACCCGACACGGAAATTCGCATCCCGGGCAAGGGCGTTTGGGACCTTTCGACGCAGGAACGGGGTCAGCATATTGTGAGAATAAAAATTCGCATTCCTACCGAGGTGACCCCAAGGCAGCGTCATCTGCTCAAGGAACTGGACGCCACCATGCAGGAAGAGAACAAACTGGACTCACCGTTTTTACGTTGATTCCCCACTGGCAGTCGGTCCAACGTTCCTTCCAGGCCCGCATCAGCATCAGCTTGAGAAGCGTCGTCTTGCTCGTCGTTTTCTGGTTGTCCATGATCATGTTGCGCCGCAGAAATGGAACTGAAGATACAAAAAAAAGGTCGTCCCTAAACAATTTCTGTAATACAATAGAAAATTACCTTCTAAATCCGTAAATTTGTCAGAAATTCCCGAAAAATCCGACTAACTGTACCGGGCGGGGGTGCTTTGTTGATGTTGTCGATCTTGTTTGTGATGTGACAGTTTAGTTTGAACACGCTCAGGAAAAATTACCCCGTACATGGGTTAAAATTGATCATCATCATTCATCATCGTACAACAGTGCCACTTCGCTCATCCGACATTCATCAACTCTGGTTCAAACTTTGGTCCGCCCGGATAAAAATATACAGTAACTTGTATGACATAACCCATTGAAATACAATAGATTGTGTGGTAAACAATACAAACTATTGTATGCTTATTGTAAAATGTTCACGGTTGTAAAAGATCTTGCAATGTACTTACATTCAAATAACAATATATTTAAGTGTTACCAATACATTCTATTATATTTTTATTGTTCGCTTATGTTTTTAGTATTGCTCATCCAGAAACTAAACAAATTATAAAAGTATTCGGTTTGGAAATCTGGAAATTCGTCTAATATGATTGAATTAATATGTTTTGGGATATTTTATGGATTTATTATATTGATGAAATAACAATTGAAAACAATAAAATTACAATAGCTTTGCTAATTAAATTAATGAAAATGTTATATGTACCGATTCTCAAGTAATATATTTTCATATTGCATGTCTAAATGTTATGCAATAAAAGTTTGAATTAAAAAAAAAATGAAAGGAACAAAAACTTTTGCTCATCATTTTTTCTCGGAGATATCTAATTCATTTGAGCGTGTACAGTTTTGTTTATAATAAGCGAAGAGATAAAAATAATGAAACTGTATGGTTGCAGAAAGTGTCTTTTTCATTACAGTTTTCTGGTGCTGGGCAGCAGTAGATCACTAGGGCTTTCTACCGTGGTAAGTACCTAAAGTGTTGAAACGCGTTAGAGCATCATTACTGGGCGCGAGTATTTTGATCACCATCGCCGTGCTGTCATTTTAGATTGGTCAAACTTTTCACATCGGTCACTATTTTCGGTTATCATTTTGGTGGCTGCATTTCGTACCGGTGGCATTTGACATGGTGGCGTTTGACATTTTGATAGTTCACCAAATAGCAGCGCCGTGATCGCGCTGAAAAATTTGTCACCTGTCAGCTGCGCTGCTAACTTTATCAGCGCGTTTAGTAGCGACCGGTAAAGTGAGATTTTGAAAATGAATACTGCGCTGGCAAACGACTTATATTCACCACCGGTAATCGTAATCTGATACTACAAAAGTTCAATGTACATAATGCGCAGTGGTTCATCCCGAACAAAAAATAAATAAAATTGTATCATCATAATACCTGATGACATGCCTGGTAATACTAAGGACACACCTGTGGTACAGTCGTGATTCGCTGGTTGGACACGATCTCAGCCCAACTAACGAATTCAGTTTTTTAGTTGGGCCAACTGACAGCCATTTGAACACGTGTATTTCGACTTAGAACATCACAAATGATGTCCAGTGACGCCCAATACCGTTTTCCGTGTTTACATTGAATTTTGACGTACGGTTTGCTTTTAGTTGGGCCATGGCCCAACCAGCGAAAACCCAACTAAAAAAGTGACCCAAGTATTAAGATCCCAACCAGCGAATCCCGACTGTACTTGTACCATTGTACAAGAGAACAGAAAATTAATCAAGACTATCTTTAATAAAGACAATAATTGGTATGCTATTCATTTCAAGATTCTTGTACCATGGTACTTGTACCACCAGTGTGTCATTAGTATAACATGTATCCTTGTTCCTTTACAGAAATGAAACATGATGAAATACTGGTGCTTGCCGTTCACTGACTCAAGATCGTTCAGAGTGGTTATCATTGGCCAATCTCACCAACAGGATGTAATAAGAACTGATGTAGGTATTTTTATCTTTTCTTCTCGATGTTCTTTTCTAATAAAACTAACATTCTTTTATAATTTACATTTTCATTTACTTTCAGCGTTTCTGCACCCGTGGCCAAGTAACAGCAAAGCGAGGTAAAATGAGTGAAAATTAAGTTTGAACTAAATTAAAATCATATTAAAAATAAAATAATTTATAAAACAATTAATTCTATTGTATTTTTATTGTAATGTTGGAGTATAATGTATTCTAAATCCTGTTGTATTTCTATTGTAAAACAATAGAAACAGTAATTGAAAACATTTAAAACACGATGTTTCTATTGTTTTTGTTGCTCGAAAATCATCCCATTGAAGAACCGTTAAATCAATTGTTTTGCTCAGAATTTTGTATGGAAAATTTTCGATTTTTTTATTGTAAAGATACATAACAACCCCCCTTTTTTATTGTAAAAGTTCCATTTACCATTCATTTTATTTTTTTATTAAACCATTATTTCTCATGTGATTTTATTGTCGAAATTCCATTATATTCAATGGTAAAAACTATGTTTTAAATGGTGTTGTAACAATAAAATTTATGATATTTTAATGATATTTTTTATCCGGGCGATTCGCGAATTAAAATCAAATTCAACTTAAAAGTGACAGTTCAGAAATTATGAAATCCCCCGCTCATAAGAATGGCTGGTGCTACCCAGCAAGAACAACAAAATATCTACCAAAAATGATTCAACATCTGTCAAAAGTAAGCTTGCTCTGCGGGCAGGGTTATTTGGAAATTTTGAACTGTCATTTTTAAGTTTAATTTGATTTTAATTCGCGAATCGGACCAAAGCCTCAACGGCCGTAATCTGAAAAAGTGACGTATACGCCATTTTCCAAAAATGGTGTTAACGAGTCCTATATACTCATCGAGCTCTTTAACAAAAAAATGGAAAACATGCATGTTGTAAAATGGCGGTTACGTCACTTTTCCAGATTACGGCAGTCAAGGTCAACTTTCCGGAAGAGCCATATTGTCGGCGTAGCACCAACTTAGAATTCGGAAGTCCGGACTTCCGAACCGAACTTTCTTCCGAAGCTTTATCTGTCAAACTAATGGATGCGTTGTTTAGCGCATCTTTATACTAATGACACACTGATGGTATTCGTACCATGGTACAAGTTGTACCACAGGTGTGTCGCCTTGTACCATGCTGGTACAACGTGGAAAACCATGGTACAATATGTACTAGGGTATATAACCGTGGTATACCACGGTCCTTGTACCACCAGTGTGTCTTTAGTATTAGGGGAATCCACGGCACTACTTCCAAAGTTGGGAAAGTTCCCGGATAAAAAATATCATTAAAATATCATAAATTTTATTGTTACAACACCATTTAAAACATAGTTTTTACCATTGAATATAATGGAATTTTGACAATAAAATCACATGAGAAATAATGGTTTTCCACGATAAAATGAATGGTAAATGGAACTTTTACAATAAAAAAGGGGGGTTGTTATGTATCTTTACAATAAAAAAATCGAAAATTTTCCATACAAAATTCTGAGCAAAACAATTGATTTAACGGTTCTTCAATGGGATGATTTCGAGCAACAAAACAATAGAAAACATCGTGTTTTAAATGTTTTCAATTACTGTTTCTATTGTTTTACAATAGAAATACAACAGGATTTAGAATACATTATACTCCAACATTACAATAAAAATACAATACAATTAATTGTTTTATAAATTATTTTATTTTTAATATGATTTTAATTTAGTTCAAACTTAATTTTCACTCATTTTACCTCGCTTTGCTGTTACTTGGCCACGGGTGCAGAAACGCTGAAAGTAAATGAAAATGTAAATTATAAAAGAATGTTAGTTTTATTAGAAAAAGAACATCGAGAAGAAAAGATAAAAAATACCTACATCAGTTCTTATTACATCCCGTTGGTGAGATTGGCCAATGATAACCACTGAACGATCTTGAGTCAGTGAACGGCAAGCACCAGTATTTCATCATAAGCTTCATTTCTGTAAAGGAACAAGGATACATGTTATACTAATGACACACTGGTGGTACAAGTACCATGGTACAAGAATCTTGAAATGAATAGCATACCAATTATTGTCTTTATTAAAGATAGTCTTGGATTAATTTTCTTGTTCTCTTGTACAATGGTACAAGTACAGTCGGGATTCGCTGGTTGGGATCTTAATACTTGGGTCACTTTTTAGTTGGGCCTTCGCTGGTTGGGCCATGGCCCAACTAAAAAGCAACCGTACGTCAAAATTCAATGTAAACACGGAAAACGGTATTGGGCGTCACTGGACATCATTTGTGATGTTCAAGTCGAAATACACGTGTTCAAATGGCTGTCAGTTGGCCCAACTAAAAAACTGAATTCGTTAGTTGGGCCGAGGTCGTGGCCCAACCAGCGAATCACGACTGTACCACAGGTGTGTCCTTAGTATTACCAGGTATGTCATCAGGTATTATGATGATACAATTTTTATTTATTTTTTGTTCGGGATGAACCACTGCGGCCATTATGTACATTGAACTTTTGTAGTATCAGATTACGATTACCGGTGGTGAATATAAGCCGTTTGCCAGCGCAGTATTCATTTTCAAAAATCTCACTTTACCGGTCGCTACTAAACGCGCTGATAAAACAGTAGCGCAGCTGACAGGTGACCAATTTTTCAGCGCGATCACGGCGCTGCTATTTGGTGAACTATCAAATGTCAAACGCCACCATGTCAAATGCCACCGGTACGAAATGCAGCCACCAAAATGATAACCGAAAATAGTGACCGATGCGAAAAAGTTTGACCAATCTAAAATGACAGCACGGCGATGGTGATCAAAATACTCGCGCCCAGTAATGATGCTCTAACGCGTTCTAACACTTTAGATACTTACCACGGTACAAAGCCCTAGTGATCTACCGTTGCCCAGCACCAGAAACTGTAATGAAAAAGACACTTTCTGCACCATACAGTTTCATTATTTTTATCTCTTCGCTTATTATAAACAAAACTGTACACGCTCAAATGAATCTAGACATTCTCCGAGAAAAATGATGAGCAAAAGTTTTTGTTCCCTTTCATTTTTTTTTTAATTCAAACTTTTATTGCATAACATTTCTAGACCTGCAATATGAAAATATATTACTTGAGAATCGGTACATATAACATTTTCATTCATTTAATTAGCAAAGCTATTGTAATTTTATTGTTTTCAATTGTTATTTCATCAATATAATAAATCCATGAAATATCCCAAAAACATATTAATTCAATCATATTAGACGAATTTCCAGATTTCCAAACCGAATACTTTTATAATTTGTTTAGTTTCTGGATGAGCAATACTAAACATAAGCGAACAATAAAAATATAATAGAATGTATTGGTAACACTTAAATATATTGTTATTTGAATGTAAGTACATTGCAAGATCTTTTACAACCGTGAACATTTTACAATAAGCATACAATAGTTTGTATTGTTTACCACACAATCTATTGTATTTCAATGGGTTATGTCATACAAGTTACTGTATATTTTTATCCGGGTTGCCTGTATCTGGAGAAAAATCCAACTTCGGTATAAAAAGCGGTATAAATTTATTCCGGATACACAATATCCACCTGGAAATGCTCGCTATAAATACGAAAACATTGCGCGTGTCGTTTTTCAACCATCATCAATTGCTAATCACCTTAATGCACGAACTGTCAATTTTTGTTTGTGTGTGTGCAGCGAATCGCCTCGCATCTCGTTTTCGTTTCGTTGTTGATTGATTGTACACGAATTGTGCGAGGAGGAGAAAGGAAAACTGCAGTAGCTACTGAAGAAAAAACTGGAAAGTTACCTCGGATTTTGGCCGAATAGACACCATTTCGTCGGTATCGCGTATTGTCCGCCGCGAGGAACAGTTTTTCCGGTCACGATATCGACTCCGGAGGCCACCACCAGAGTAACTTCCAGTCTCATAGTCTCAGTAGGTTTGCATTTTTTTTTTGGTGAGGGTAAACGTCCGTCGCAATAATTCCGTCAGTCATCAGAATTTATTTGGCTGCTACCTCTGGACTCTGCCACTTTCGTCATTAGTCACAAGAAAATCCGTGAAGTGAAGAACTAGAAATATAAAATTGCTGCCAAAATTAGAAGCAGCAAGAAGAGAAATTTCCCCCACCACCTCGCACTCGGAAGTGGTTGTCAAAAATACTGCGAATTGCTCCTCTGAACAACAAACAGCATCACCAGCAGGTAAAAATGATCAAACTTTTCTCGCTGAAGCAGCAGAAGAAGGACGGGGAAGCTACACCCAAGTCCGGACCCCAGAAGAAGGCCTTCACCGCGGCCCAGCTGAGAATCACAAAAGGTAAACAAAAAAAAAATCGATTTCCATTTTCGAGCCAATTTTGTTTTCATGGTCGCTAATTTTCACTTTGCGCTTGAACTTCCATCCATGATGGGGCAGACATCAATGAGCTGAATCTGCCCAAAACCTGTGCCACGGAGTTCCCCGATCCGGACGATTTGCTCAACTTCAAGCTGATCATCTGCCCCGACGAAGGATTCTACAAGGGTGGACGGTTCGTGTTCAACTTCAAGGTGAGTGGAGTTTGCTGCTTCGGTTGTTTGGATGAGTTCAGGGTCAATAGCAGCTCGATACGTGAACGAATCGATAATGGGGTTGATGGAATTACTTCGATTGTGGGCGATCGATGAGCAGATACCCGTATGTTGTATCGTAATGTGTGACTTAAATATTTAGATCAAAAAAGGGAAGGCTTGTTGCCAAAATCTGCTGAGTAGTTGTTTGCTAGTTGTTTTGTTTAGTCACATCAATCATTATTCTGCTCAATATGTCGGGATAGGTGATCTAGTGTAGACCACTTGTTATACAAGCAGGAGGTCGTGGGCTTGATTTCAAATCCTTACTACTTTGTATCTCAATCTAGGATAGTCTTGATCATTCAGTAGTTTGTCAATAAACTCTTGGTTTTCGCGAATTTTGCGGATTTGCTCTTCCAGTCGCGAAAATCGCGGTTCCTTTAAATATGGTCGCGGAAATTGCGGATTTATATTATTGCACTTTTTTGCCTTTCTCGTATAACAAAATTGTACCGAAAGGCTATCATTTCACTCCGAATACGAACTTTTTATATAAGTCTCGGAGATCCATAGTGTTATATACCAATCGACTCAGCTCGACGAGCTGAGCACATGTCTGTCTGCCCGTGTGTATGTATGTGTGTATGTGTGTGCACAAAAGCTAGGAAAAACATTAGACAACTTTTCATATAGTAATCATTAACCGATTTTCGAGTTGCATTCGACAGAGGACAAGTCCTAGTTCATCACTATTGAATTTGGTAACGATCAACCGTTGCGTTTAGAAGTTATTAAGAAAATGGTTCATCGAACTATATTAGCTCCATATAAGGTTGGCGTCTTGGCTAAATGCGAGAAAGGCAGTATCACTACTCGGTGAATTAAGTTGGCTTTTTTTTTAAATCGTTCGTTTCCAATATTTTTACAGTGGTTCCTATAAATGTTGTAGCGAATATCGCGGATTATTATTACGTTCTGGGGAACGACTATTTTGCTCTCCAAGAGTGTTATCATCCGGAACAACTTCATAGAACATTCTAACTAGTCGCTATTTAGTCCTTTGTAATAGCATAGCTTAATTCCCATCATAAATTGGTAATTCCCAGTTTAATTGGTAGCCCAGGACCTTAACCCGGGTTCTATGTCCTTCTCAACATTACCTACGAACTTCAACAAATACGTCTGGGGAGGGCTCGCACTTCTCCATCTCTATCACCATCGTCTAACTTACTTTTTCTGAATTCCTTGGTCATTTACTGTAGCAATGTAAGATCGAAAATGCTGCTTGCCAACAATTCAGTGGGCCATGCCCACGTAGCGTTTTTTCAAGCTGTGTGCACGCCGCATTGACACAAGGTACCCAGCATCTCCTACGTGGGCATCGGCCCTAAAACTGATCGCCAGCGTTCAAATATTTTTCTGTTGTTTATCCGGCGTTCTGCACAGTTAGACTAGTGTCGGATCTGTTTGGAGCAGCACACACTACGTTATCAGGATTCGCATCTTGGGCATCAAAGCCTATCTGGAATTCATCGTACTATGTTCAATCATGTAACGAATGAGAATCAACGTTGCTTGGACTTATGTTTTATGAGCAAGCAAGATGTCGCCCCGTTCTTCGCGCAGCTCCAGCTCCCATGGTTAAGCTCGTCCCTCATCACCCTCCTCTAGTTGTCCGAATTCCGGTGAACCTGGCCAACGAGTTCAATGTATTCCCCGCTTCCGTATCATACAACTTTCAGAAGGCCGATCATTAAAGCATTGTCGACGTACTATCTGGTATTAGACTGGCCCAGCCTAGTATGGGGAGAAAAAAAAGTCGTCGGATTCTACGTTCCCAAGATCCCCCCCAACCAATTTTTTTTTCCTTTGGGTAAGAAAATTATTGTAATGAAATACGTCTGATAGGTTTGAACATTGGTAGTGGAATGAAAATTTTATTTAACAATATAACAAACTTCAGCTTCTAAGACACATCATGGATTACTTGATTACGGTACTCCTCCCTAATCCTTGATTCCGATGATTCGCTTCATATGAGTAATCCCAGATTGAACGAGAGGCTTTGTAAATCCATCTGCTGCTTGGTCTTAATGTTTACATAGCTGACCGTCACTGATCCGCTTTCAATAGCTTCGTGAACAAAATGGTAACGTATATCTACATGTTTTGTCCTGGGATTGTAGCTTCCATGTTTGGCTATGGCGATGGCAGATTGATTATCACATAGAATCTGGATACGAATTTCTTCAAAAATTTGCTTCAGCATGTTTCGCCACCAAAGTGCTTCTTGAATGGTTCGTGATACGGCCATATATTCTACCTCGCATGATGACAAAGCTAATATTAGTTGCCTTTTGACGTTCCATGAAATTGCTCCACCTTGGAACATGACAACGTATCCGGTAGTTGATCGTCGCGTATCAACATCTCCTCCCCAATCTGTATCGGTATAACCAATTATTTCGCTGTTGCCTTGCTTATTATATACGAGTCTACTGTTGATCGTTCCTTTCAAATACCGGAAAATTCGTTTCACGGCTTCCCAATGCTTTCGGCCAGGATTACTGCTAAACTGACTAACAGCGTTGACTGCCTAGCATATATCTGGACGAGTGGCTTGGGCTATGTACCATAGATATAATAATCAAGATGTTGGGGTCAGAGCAAATTAGCACTCATTGTATGGTTCCATGTACTAAGATTTCGGTACCCAGTGAAACAAAGCAACGCTTCAATATAAATTTGAACAGTTCTAATTTTCTACTGTTGTCAAGGTTATCATCCTGGCTATTTATTATTTTCCTGCGGTTTCGGACTGGTCAACAACTGAGAGTCAAGGAATATGATAATTTTGGTTTTCTTCAGCTTTAACACTTTTATTTGTTTCTAGATCAATGCTTACAACTCTTATATATAAAGTGAATGCGAATCAGGATGTTTTGCTTCCAAATCCCATACGCGGTTATGAGCGTATCCGACGCAAAACATCTCAAGCTTTGGCACCGAGCTCAACTCCTACGGCACATGAACAAATACACCCTAACCGAAAACATCCGGTTTTCTTAGTTCCCTCGTCGAGGCAGTCGGACTCCTGTTCAATAAATATGTTGCTATTAGCAAAGTTTGACCCCAGAAAATCTTGTCGGCGGAAAAATCCTCCAGCATGGCCTTTGCCTTCTTAGGGCCGATGCCCACGTAGCGGTTTTTCAAGCTGCGTTATCGCCGCGTCCACGCAAGGTACCCAGAATTAAATGTAGTCGTGCACACGTATACGTGTGCATTACTCTATTTGATGGTGGGTACCTTTCGTGGACGTGGCGTTAACGCAGCCTAAAAAAACCGCTAGGTGGACATCGGCCCTTAGTCCGCTTCATGCGCTCCTTTAGCCCATTCTGCTCCAGCATGAACGGAATCGTTCTTTGAATCTGAATTCCTTTGCATTTGAAGAATCTCTTGAACCGCATGCACTGATATTTACCATCGACCGTTTAAACTTTGCCGTGACAAAAGCCTCATACCGGCACACGTATGTGTGAACAAGTCGTAGATTATCCTGAATGGAGAAGACTTTTATGTGCAGCACAGGCCACTCCGGCCTTAGTCTGATAATAAATAAAATGTGTGAACAAGATCGAGCGTTGGGGACGATCTACGTTTTTCACGCGACGAGAACGCTTTTGCGAACGGCTTCTCTATGACACAAAGCTCACATACAATAGTATCGTCGGCCACAAAGCAAAAATATACGTTCACATTATACGTGAATACCAGACATAAGAGACAAATTCCCAATTTGCTTTCATGTCTTTTCGGATGCTTACGGAGCGTGCATATATGCCCGTTCGATCTGATTGGACATATCAAAGTGGAGCTTTTAGCAGACAAATCCCGACCAGCCAGCCTGAAGAAGACGACTCTAGCGAGGCTAGAACTTTGCGGTGCTTATGTGGCCGCAAAAATGTATCGTACTACCATTAAGGCCTTGAAGATGGAGTAGATTGAAACTTGGTTTTGATTGGATTCTACCGTTGTCCTGTTATGGCTCAAGCTACCACCGTTCGTTTGGCCAACTTTCGTTGCAAATCGCGTTTCACACATCCAGGATCTAATGAAGGGACACCGATGGAACTTCGTTAAGGGCGTAGGACTACGAGCCACCGTCGGAAAAACTGCTGGAGCAGAAGAAAAACGTTCTAGTTTTAAGGCGGAGCCCCTGCATCCTCATCCGCTGCTTGATCGATACTCCGATACTCCGGTCAACTTCCAAAATCCCGTACAACACTCTCTTGCCCCTTCGATGTCACTGGCGTGAACTACTATGAACCAGTCTACCTCAAGCCTGTACATGGCCGAGCAGCAGCAAATAGGGCATACATAGCCTTTTACGTGTGCTTCTGCACGAAGACGGTCCACCTCGAACTGGTTGGGGACCCCACAACTTCAGTTTTCCTCGCTGCTCTGCGGCGATTTATTTCACGGCGAGGTCTACGTTCACTCGGACAATGGGCTCAACTTTAAGGTTGCCAGCAACCATTTTCGGGAGATCTACGATCGTTTGCGTAATTCACATACCGCATCAGAGATTTTCAACAGAACTGCGCAACGAGGGATCGTTTGGAAATTCATTCCCCCGAGAGCACCCAATTTCGGCAATCTTTGGGAAACGGTCGTGAAATCTGCAAAGACGTCTTTAATTCGAGTGCTGGGTAAGCAGAAGTTGTCCTTTGAGGACATGGCCAAAGTTTTAACCCAAGTCGAGGCGGCTGTATGAACTAGCGACCGCTTACTCCATTGTTGGAGGATCCAGATGAGTTAGCCGTGCTCAAGCCTGGCATAGTCGTTACTCGCAATACCTGATCCAGATTACACCGATGTACCGTCAATTGGATGCAACACTACCAAGCATTGCAGCAGTTAGTGCAACAACACTGGAATCAGTGAAGGCGTGATTACATCTCGCAGCTCCGTAACCAAAATCAACGATACCCGCAGTCAACACTTCTCAAAGTGGATCAAATGGTGATCCATAAAAAGGATGGAATTTCTGATACATAGTGGCCACTGGCTCGCATCACCGAAGGACGCACGGAGTGGTCAGGGCTGTGAAAGTTCTGCCGTTCGAGAAGTTGCCGACAACATAAACAAAACACAAATAAAACACAATAGTTCATGTAATCATCCACGTTTTTATTTGTCGCTTTTCATAAAATATATTGTTCGCACAACTCATCGTCACCGTTTCTGCTGCTTGCTTGCAGTGAGAGGACAGCACAAAGAAGAGCAGCGTGCGTAGCTTCTATTGATTCGTTTGATTAGTTTTGTGTTTCGCGCCAGTACCCCGAATGCGTTGTAGCGTTCGGTTGGCAATTTGGCGCGTAGTTAATCTTATTAGACTTAAATTTGAATGTTTGTGCGCACGTCCCCTAAAATGTGTATATTGTTTCCATACTAAGAGTCGCCTATAAAAGGCGACTCTGAATTGAATGTCTTGTACAGTGTCTCGAAAGTAACCTCCGAGCTGGCACGCTGCCTCTCGGAGGCAATAAATTATTAGTCCAGTATGAACCAGTTGTAACTTTATCCGTCGTCCGGAGAACTACATAAAAAAATCACACAACGTAGGGTCGTCCCATCCTGGACGAAACATATATTGATCTTGCTAATGGAAAATACTCACTGTACACTTATTTGCAACGCATTTTGCACATAACAAACATTTCTGCTGACCCGTGGTTAGGTCCGATGAAGTAATGAGATATAGTGTTTTCACTTCATCTAGCGGACTACTGCTTCCGTAGCTACAATCCCGTGTACAAGTCGCACAGACCCAGTCACTACCAAGGGGTATAAATGTGCTCCCAAACACATGCGGCGCGATTCTATCGTTTGGCGACTGCGACTTTGTCTATAGTTTAGAAGCGTAAAAAGAACATCGCCTGCAGCGACTGAACGATAGAAAGGCGTCGAACTGTTGCAGATTTTCCTACATCTTTCTTGTTTTGCCTTTCTCGTATTTTTTAAATTATTTTCCATGGAAATGATCGTTCTTCGAACGGCAAAACAATTTAGTTAGAACTGAAAGCAATAAAACATAATTGGTCAGCATTGTACAAAGCAAGAAGTTTTATTCATCCTACTTTTGGGAACAAACTCTAACAGAAATATTTTAGTCGGGAGATAATGTAATCCGACCATCCGAAAAGGTGTTATGTTCTTGCACATAGTATAGATATTAATTTATGGCTGCTGAAATGAGAACCTGATTATGTTGAATATTAGCAAGAAATGAGCTCATAAGGTAAGCATTCATTACCTTTTTAAATATCAGGACTCGTGTGTTCAAGCAACGAATCTTTTGTTGAAAATAACCACTAATTTAGGTAAAATTACAACCAACGATTTGAAATCCGTGATGCAATGATCCATGCCTCAACAAGCTTCCATTTTTGTAGTTTGTTTTCGTTTGAAGAAAAACAACTTAACGAAAATGTTGCTATGGCAGCAGTGCTAAAATTATTTCCAAAGGTCGCATCAATAGATTACGTACTGACAGACGCTTTCATGTCTGGGTACCGAAGACCGTTTATAGCACGCGAAACTGGAACCACGAAAAATTCACCAGTTTTATATTGATTGTTGGTTGCACTGCACTAATGGGCACACAAGGAAATAAAATTTTCTGCGGCACTATGCACTTTTCACACGTAAATTATTTAATTAATAACTGCACGGCAGACACAAACTACACTGTTCACCATTTTATCATCGAATGAAGGTTTCGAGCTCGAAGGCTTCCTTTCAAGAGGTTCGGAAGCCTCCTTTCAAGAGGTTCGAAAGCCTCCTTTCAAGAGGCTCGGAAGCCTCCTCTCAAGAGGCTCGGAAGCCTCCTTTCAAGAGGCTCGGAAACCTCCTCTCAAGAGGCTCGGAAGCCTCTTCTCAAAATTATCGGAAGCCTCCTCTCAAAAGGCTCGGAAGGCTCCTATCCAGCGGCTCGGAAGGCTCCTATCCAGCGGCTCGGAAGGCTCCTCTTAAGAGGCTCGGAAGGCTCCTTTCAGGAGGCTTGGAAGGCTCCTTTAAGGAGGCTCAAAAGCCTCCTTTCAAGAGGCCCCGAAGCCTCTTTCCAAGAGGCTCGGAAGTCTACTTTCAAGTGGTTCGGAAGCCTTCTTTTAAGAGGCTCTGCAGCCTCGCTTCTAGAAACTTAGAACTCTTCTTTCAACAGGCTTGGAAGCATACTATCAAGAGGCTCAGAAGCGTTCTTTCAAGATGCAAGGGAAGCTTCGTTTTAAGTGGCTCGAAAAACGCCTTCAAGAAGCTCGGAAGCCTCTCTACAAGAGGCTCACAAGCCTCTAATAAAGAGGCGCGGAAGCCTGCTCTAAAGGGACTCAAAAGCTTAAAGGAGGATTGGAAGCCTACTGTTGGGAGGGGGTACCTCAAATCATGCAAAAGTTCGAAGGGGTACCTCTCAAGAAAAAAGTTGAGAACCGCTGTCCTAGGCAATATCTTGCTTGGCCTAATTCTTTCATTTGAAACCGCTTACACAAGAATTTCTTTAACTGTTTCTTCATTTTTGCGTCATTGGTAAATAAGAGAAAATCGTCCTCATAAATCGTGACAAACAACATTTTACTGCCATTTACACTGGATTTTGTTTTTACACGATTTACATTTTCTCAATTTTCCACTCATCCCAAATGTTTAACGTATATTAATTATCATGTGATTTTTCTTTGATTTATTCTGGATTTTTTGAATAATGTTGCGGAGAGTTTGGTGGCAAATTGAAGTCACACGATCAAAAATACGAGCGAAAAAAAATCGTGTAAAAACAAAATCCTGTGTATCTTGAAATGCAAACAGGAATCTGTCTTTGATTGCTCTAATCCGAATTCACGCAACGTTTTGTCCAATTGTTGATTCCAGACCCTACTGGATTGCTTCAAACCGTAAAGTGACCTCTGGAGCCGGCATACCTTCGTCGAGTCCGTGATGAAACCCTCGGGCTGCTGCATATGTATCATTTCTTCATTGAGCTTACTTTGCAAAAATGCTGTTACCGCATCCATTCGATCAATTTCTAAACCGAACTTCACTGCCAATGCCATTAGATATCGTAACGTCGAGTATCGTACAACTGGGGCGTACACTTCGTCATAATCTATACCCGGTCTCTGCGAGCATCCTTTCACTACCAATCGTGCTTTGTAACGTTCAATCTTTCCGTCTAATCCGCGCTTGGTCTTAAACACCCATTTACTCTTGATAGCTTTGCCACCGTCTGGTAAATCTTCCAATACCCATGTTTCATTGGACTTCAACGCTGCGATCTCTGTTTTCATCGTTTGAATCCATTGTTCTCGATCGGGTCTACTTCTGCTGCGTAACCCACAAACACACATTTTGTAGATTTAGGATCAAGCTTCAACCTTTTCTGCTTCGGGACATGCATCATGGCGGAAGAGCCAAAAATCTTCAAATGACCAATGTACGGCTTCTTACCTGTCCATTAGGGTGTCCCAAAAAAAAATTGATGTTCGAAAAGTCATGGTGCTCAACCCTGAAATGAAAGATATACCTGCCTGGATATTTTTTGTAGAACAAACCGAATTTCTAAAAAATCGTTTAGAGGTCGCGCCAGATCGATTTTTAAAAAATGAGCTTTTTTAAGGTAAAAAATCAAACATTGGGTCCTTTGACAATTTTTTTCAAGGGTCACCCATTCGTTTTATATTTTTTTATTTTTCTGTGGATCGTTGCCCATATTCTCCATGAATTAGTTTTTGGTATTATGCATTTTTACAGTCTGCAGATTTTTTTAAATATCGAAAATAACACATTTTTTTGACTAATTTTCGAAGTTATTTCAACCTTAAACAAAAATTAATTTTTTTTCGTTCAGAAAAAAATACATACTAAAAAGTGCTATTTATAAGGAGTATTTTCATAAAAAAAGATCCAAGAAATGTTGTTCTGGGGCTGAGATATTACTGTTTTAGTAAATAGTCAAAAAGTGTACAAATTCAGTACTTTTTCTTTACATGTTATAATTTCATCAAGATTGTGCCAATATTTTAATTTAAATTAAAAACAATTCAAAAGAAAATAATTGGGAATATTTTCTAGGTAAAATAGATTTTCTTTCCGATGGAGTTGGTTACGTGAATTACAGGATTTGGTCGGAGTATATGGATGGAGCCAGTTATAAAATGATATCACACCCAACAGTTAATATGTAGCAATAGGGCAGTTCACATTTCAAAAATGTTCGAAAATTCCAACTCCCATATGTCTATTAACATCATTTTGATAATATAGGACTCCTGGCAAAATTTCAGGCAATTCGGTGGTCATTTAGGGGTGGCGCGAAGTCAATTTATGTTTATATGGAAATTTGTATGGGAAAAACTTAAAATTCATTCAAATCCCCCTACAACACTTAAATCGAATTCAAATAAATGAATTTTATTAAATTAAATGAATTCAAATAAACATCAACCAACCAATTTTTGGAATCTATTTGAGCTCAACCAGTGGGTAACTCATTAATTTTGATTTATATTTCCACTACTACGTTGAGGCTAATCACACCATTTTAGCCATTTATCTCATATTCACACTGTCAATAGAATCTTTCAATCTACTCATAACTAATGTGTTATCTGCAGGTTTCATTTATATGGATTCCAAAAGGGAGGTTGGGGATGTTTACTTTAATTCATCACGATTTGACAGTTGTAGGGAGACTTGAATTTTTTTTAAGTTTTTCCCATACAAATGTCCATATAAACATAAATTGACTTCGCGCCACCCCTAAATGGCCACCGAATTGCCTGAAATTTTGCCAGGAGTCCTATATTATCAAAATGATGATAATAGACATATGGGAGTTGGGATTTTCGAACATTTTTGAAATGTGAACTGCCCTAATGTAGTAATATACAAGTAATCAGGTTTACTATGATCTCTTCATTAGTTTTGATTCAATCATAAGATGCTTTTCACGGTATACAAAAAACAAGGCAGGCTCAGCACGTATGTAAACATTCAGTTTGAACGTAAACATGTGTCGTCACTACTATCTTTGCATAAGCTGAACTGAGGCGATGCTCTACGGTCTCAGCATGCGTACTTTTGTACTCTAACATGTGGCGTTAAAATATGCATCACTCTTGACGTGTCACTTTTCTTACAAGCCTACCTTGTTGTCTGTATACCGTGATGCTTTTTATGTCATATGACAGTCAAACAATTTTTTTCGTCGTATCAGTTCGACAGCTTTTCCATGAGTTCACTTGAGATATTGGAAAAGTAAAAACGGAATAAACGTAAAGTAAAAACGGGAAAATGACACTTCAAGAGTGACGCATATTTAATCGCCATATGTTAGAGTACAAAAGTAAGCATGCTGAAATCGTAGAGCATCGTCTCAGTTCAGCTTGTGCGAAGATAGTAGTGACGACACATGTTTACGTTCAAACTGAATGTTTACATACGTGCTGAGCCTGCCTTGTTTTTCATATACCGTGAAAAGCATCCTATGATTGAATCAAAACTAATAAAGAGATCATAGTTAACCTGATTACTTGTATATTGCTACATACTAAATGTTGGGTGTGATATCATTTTATAACTGGCTCCATCCATATACTCCGACCAAATCCTGTAATTCAGGTAACCAACTCCATCGGAAAGAAAAGCTATGTTACCTAGAAAATATTTCCATTTATTTGCTTTTGAATTGTTTTTAATTTTTTGGCGCAATCTTGATGAAATTAGAACATGTAAGGAAAAAGTACGTAATTTGTACACTTTTTGACTATTTACTAAAACTGCAATATCTCAGCCCCAGAACAACATTTCTTGGATATTTTTTTATGAAAATACTCCTTATAAATAGCTCTTTCTAGTATGTATTTTTTTCTGAACGAAAATTTTTTTTTTGTTTGAGGATGAAATTACTTCGAAAATTAGTCAAAAAACCCATATTTATCCACCTAGCGGTGATGGCGCCTTTCTCGCGCAAAAAGGTAATAAATGTAGCCTTTACGCTTACACCTCGATGATGTACAAGAAAGGCAAAACAGTTACACCTTCTAATGTTATGATAGAAAATTTACACTAGTAGACGACAGATGGCGCTGCCAAAAGTTTCTCGAATTTCCTATGTTCGAATTTTGACTTTCGGACAATTTCATAGTACTATGAAACTGAACGAAGAGCATACTTACGCCTAAATGCGTGCAACACGAGCATCTTTATAGTACGATGAAACTCTTAATGGGAAGCCACGGATAAAATATTCATAGATGCAAGGCATTTTTCATAACACATTATTGTTCTATGTGACTATGTCTCATCACTATTTTAATATTATCTATTTTTTGCAATTTGCAATTATTATGAAATTCAATAGTGATCAACAGCGTTTTAGTCTCTGTCGGATGCAACTTGTTGCAAGAAAATCGGATAAGAGTTTCTATGTGAAAATTTGGCTAATGTTTTTTATGGCATTTTGTGCACACACACACGCACACACATACACACACACACACGCACACACGGACAGACAGACATTTGTTCAGCTCATCGAGCTGAGTGGAATGGTATATAACACTATGGGTCTACGGAACTTCGATCAAAAGTTCGATTTTGGAGTGAAATGATAGCCTTTCGGTACAACTTAGTTGTACGAGAAAGGCAAAAATGTGTTATTTTCGATATTTAAAAAGTTCTGCGGACTGTTAAAACGCATAATACCAAAAACTAATTCATAGAGAATATGGGCAAAGATCCGCAGAAAAATTAAAAAAATATAAAACGAATGGGTGACCCTTAAAAAAATTGTCAAAAGACCTAATATTTGATTTTTTACCTTAAAAAAGCTCATTTTTCAAAAATCGATCTGGCGCGACCTCTAAACGATTTTTTAGAAATTCGGTTTGTTCTACAAAAATTATCCAGACAAGTATATCTTTCATTTCAGGGTTGAGCACCATGACTTTTCGAACATCGATTTTTTTTGGGACACCCTACTGTCCATGCTTCTTTATTTAATAGTTTATTTAATAGGCTCAGGCGTTTTATAGAAAAACTTTACGGAGCCGATATTCCATCATAACAAGTAAGTTACAGTATAAAACATAAGAATAAAAACAAACTTATTTTGCACTCTTACGAGAGCTTTTCCTTGGGAGGCGATGCTCCGTCGATCCTGATTTGGCGAAAGTGGCCCGACGCTGGCTCGCCGCTAGTTTCCGTGTCTGTTCTTCCATCGCTGCATTGAAATCCGTTACCAGCTGGGTAGCATTGGGGATACCACATGTCCTGTAGATCTGTTCGTCATCGATTCTCGCATGTTGATTTTTCGGTTCCGGTTTTTCATCTTCCTGATCAATACGACCCTCGAGTGATTCTTCTTTCACATATTAAATAATTTCATCAACCATCGGATCCGGTTCCTTGTGATGGTCCATTTTCCTGACTATTCCGGCATATGGCGGTTTTTGCTGATTCCAATTTAGTCTCTCTGGACAGGAATTCTTCCGGTGTCCTTCTGATTGGCATGCAAAACATTTATTTTTTAGTCCGTCATAAAATATCTTTCCCTTTCGATTACAAACTACGGTCCTACGGACAAACTTCGGTCCTCTTTAAGGTCAATGTACACACCTCTCACACCCCTGCATACATGATCTAGACCCAGATTTGCAGGAAACTTCTCGTGCACAATTCGGTCTACCTTTCCGCATCGTTGAAGAGTCGAAGAAAGTTCTTCATTCTTGATTTCCGGATGGAGATCAATCATCCGGACATAGTGTACATTTTGACCAGCCATCGTCATACATACATCCACCGATTTTCCGTCACTGTATATAAAATGTTTGGTTTCCGCGTTTTTGGCAAGTGACTCCGTCATTGCCTCCTTCGTGTTGTACTTAATACATACGCTCCGGTTTTCAGTCACTTTATACACGGTTTCGATGTTCAACAAATCGCCCTCCAGTTGCTTTACCGTATTCCATCTCGTCGCAAGCTTGCACTGAATCGATTATTTACAAATTCTCGTCCATTATCACTTCTCAAAGTCTTCAATTTGCAACCAGTTTGTCGTTCAGCAATTACTATGAAATCCTCATATGCTTCAAAAACTTGATCTTTCGACTGCAATGTATAAACAAAAACCTTCCTCGTCGCATCATCAATAAAAGTCACGAAATATCGACTGCCCGCCAAAGATGGTACCGTGGATAATCAAAATTCGGACACACTCAAACTTCGGACGCTTGAATTCGTATGGGAAATTTTCTGAAATATTTCATCGAAATGTTTCGCCAAGCTGGAACGGAAGGACTAATAGTTTTTGCTTGTTTTAGTATAGTTACATTTTAATAAGACATGTTAATACAATGCGACGAAATGATTAAAAGACAGTCTGAGCTGTGCAGTGAGAATTGTTTTCAATAATTCTTCCCGGTACTGTGTAATCAGGTGTCCGAAGTTTGAATCTTTGTGTCCGAAATATGAATCCAACCCCGCCGGTGTCCGAGGTTTGAATCAAACAGAAGCCGGACATTTTCATAAATTGCAAACATTCTTTGCAATATTCTGCACGTATTAAATACGTAGTTCAAAGATGAATACTGTACTCAGTGATTGCAATGGTGATTTAAACGGTGTGATTTAAAATGCGAGTTAACAGGATGTTTGTATATCAGAAAGTGCTTAAGCGTCCGAAGTTTGAGTTTGCACGGTACTTCGAATGGTCCGCATAAATCTGTATGTACTAGCTCCAGTCGTTCAGTAGCTCTACTTTCACTTACCGGAAAAACATCTCGAGAGTGTTTGCCTTGGAGACATGCTATGCAGTTCAAATCCTCAACATTCTTCAATTCGAATCCATTTGACATCTGCTTCAATTCAATTGCTTCAAGCATTGAACGTTCAAATGGCCGAGTCTCCTATGCCATACCATTACCTCGGTTGACATAAAAGTATTCTGAGTTTGACGATTCAATTGATATAATCTACCAACTGCTGTGCCCGAAGCAAATACCTACTTCTCCTTTTTTATCAAGCACCATACAAGAAGCCTCCGTAAACGTAACAACAAATCCCTTATTACAAATCTTGCTGACTGATAACTGTCAGCTGCTTTTGATAAGTTAAACCACTGCATCGCTATCGCCAAATTAGACAAGTTTGGAGTAAATGGCACTTTATTGGAATGGTTCCGATCATATCTATCCGGCCGCCAACTAACGGTTGCTATCGGCGACTGCAGATCTGATTCCTTCGTGGCTACATCGGGAATACCCCAAGGAAGTCATTTGGGACCGTTTGTCTTCCTACTATATTTCAATGACGTGAATTTTGTACTCGAAGTTCCTCGCCTATCGTATGCTGATGACCTGAAAATGTTCTTGCAAATCCAATCCATCGACGATTGCTATTTCCTTCAACGTCAGTTAGAATCCTTTGCCAATTGGTGCAACGTCAACCGTATGTTAGTCAATCCGGCACAATGCTCGATGATCACTTTTTCTCGGATTAAATAAAAAAACAAGTGGTAAAAAACAAAAAACAAGTGGCAAAGGTGATCGGCAAAAGGCCAAAAATGATGTGGTTGATGAAGTGATTGGTGATAAGGAAAGTGAAGTGGTGGTGGCGGTGGATGAAACAGAGAAGACCATCGATGGACAAAGCTGCAAGTGCTGTGGAAGGCCTGATACAAATGAAATGGTGCAGTGCGACAAGTGCGATGGATGGCATCACTACGAATGCGTTGGAGTTAGTGAGGAAGTCGTCGACCAAAGCTGGAGTTGTGCCAACTGCAAGACTGCAACATGGAACCAGCGAACAACGTCAACATCCAACAGGGATCTAGCGTCGAAGTGTACCAGCAACGAGCACTCACCCAAAAGTGTTTCATCCAAAAGGAATGTTTCTCTAGCTGCAGCGATTATACCATTAAGCGGAAATCCGGAACTGATAAAGCCATCAGATCCTGCCGGAACTCACACTATGAATGAATGGAGTCAATCACGTCAAACGGATGGAGCAATACCGCAGAAGAGCAGAGGGACAGGAAGGAAGTTATTTGTTCCATCGCTGGAAGGTTTACCAGTTATTCAACTGGATGAAGCATCGGAAGTCTCATGTTCGTCATCACAGAAGTCTGCTAGAAACCGTGCAAAATTGAAGTTACAGCGTCTGGAGGAAGAAATGGCTTTCGAAGAGCAGCAAGCAGAAAGACGTCGGATAGCTGAACAGCAAGAAGCGGAGAAACATAGAGTATTCATCGAGAAGAAGTACAGAATCTTAGAAGAACTAGCTAGCGAAAGAGGATCTAGTCGAGTTTCCGGTAGTGACTACTCTCGGAATCGTGTAGCGGATTGGATAGAGAAGGACTGTCATTCGGATGCGGCGCAACAATCCCATGGACAACCAGCACAGCAGGGGCTAGGTCAAGAAGATCTGCTACCAGCGCAGCAGGAGTTCGGACAACGTCAACAAAATCCGTCAGAATGTCGAAGTACTTCAATCCCAACATCCAACCTCAATCGACTCGAATCCAAACTGGCCAGCTTGGGGTGCCGGGTCGGGTTCCTCGATCCCTGGTGAATTCAACGCTCCTAGAACATCCGACGGAAGCAGAGCAACCAGACGAACACGATCCATTCCAACTCTCGCGCTCCCAAATCGCAGCAAGGCAAGCAGTGTCGAAAGATTTGCCAACATTTGCCGGCAACCCGGAGGAATGGCCAATTTTCTTTTCTATGTACAATAGTACAACCGCAATGTGTGGATTCACTGAAGAAGAAAATCTTGTGCGGTTGCAAAGAAGCTTAAAAGGGAAAGCTTACGAATCGGTTAAATGCAGGTTGATGCATCCGGGAAACGTTCAGGGCATAATAAACACACTGAAGATGCTGTACGGCCAACCAGAGATCATCGTACACTCGTTGATTTGTAAGATCAGCTCTCTACCGCCCATCCGCGAAGATCGCCTCGAGACATTGGTGGACTTCGCCGTGAGTGTGCAGAATTTCTGTGCGACGGTGGAATCGTGCGGCCTAGACGACTACATGTACAATGTAACTCTTCTGCACCAGCTTATTGGAAAACTACCTCCATCGATTAAGCTGAACTGGGCTCAGCATCGTAAAGCTCAACCGGCAGTCAACTTGGCGACTTTCAGTAAGTGGATCTACTCTTTGGCGGAAGCAGCAAGCACGGTTACGTTTCCAATGGAATCTTTGCAGGCGAAACTAACTCGAAACGATGTTCGGCGCAACCGAAAAGGTGAAGCATATCTCAATGCGCATACAGAAACACAGGAAAAGTATAATGTGATCGTCTTCCAAAGCACCTGAAACATTTGCTGCGCCGGTAGTGTAAGAAAACTGTCTGGTGTGCCAAGGAACGTGTAAGTCAGTGGACAAATGCAAACGGTTCTTGGAGCTTTCCAGAGACTCCAAATGGGCGGTCATTCGTGAGTTTGGTCTTTGTCGAACATTTCTCCGTCGGCATAAAGGATCTTGTAGAGCAAAACCGTGCGGCAAGGACGGGTGTTACTTCAGACACCACGAGCTATTACACAACGAGCAGAAGAGAAAGTTTCACAGTAACAGTGCAAAGACCGGAAATTCCCAATCTCCTCAATCAACAGCAAGCGGCGCTGAGCTTGGGTGTAACACACACCAAACGGCATCTAGTCCAGTCCTCTTCCGCTACCTTCCAGTTGCGTTATCAGGGCCGAGGAAGACGATCTACACTTATGCCTTCCTTGATGAAGGCTCAGGAGCAACGCTGATCGATCAAGATCTTGCCGACGAGCTACAACTGGATGGAACGCCGAGCCCAATATGTCTACGCTGGACGGGTGGCACTGAGCGGTGTGAGAAGAACTCGTGCATCATTCGTCTACAAGTTGCCGGACGGCAGAAAGGAGCAGAGAAGTTCACATTGGAGGACGTGCAAACGGTCAGCGAGCTGCTGCTGCCGTTACAGAACCTAGACATAGATGAACTGAGGCGATCGTACCGTTTCCTGGAAGGATTGCCCATCGCATCATATCACGATGCACGTCCTCGCATTCTGATCGGAACAAAGCATGCGCAGCTGGGTTTAACTCTCAAGAGTCGCGAAGGAGAATTCGGTGAACCGATTGCAACCAAAACTCGTCTAGGCTGGACCGTGTGGCAATCTAAGATCCGGAGATGCTTCAAGCATGTTTCATTACAGCTTCCACGTGTGTTCGTTAAACGAACGGCCGAACGACAATCTGCATCAGACGATGAAGGATTATTTCTCCATTGACAGCCTGGGAATTAGTTCATCAAAACCGCTTCTGTCGGCCGAAGATGAGCGAGCCGAAATGCTTTTGAGGTCTCTCACACGCTTCTCAGAAGGCCGCTATGAGACTGGTCTGCTCTGGCGCTATGACAACGTCCGTCTGCCAGATAGCCGACCGATGGCTCTGCGTCGCCACAGATGCCTGGAGAAACGAATGGCGAAGGATCCCAATCTCGCAGAAATATTACATCAGAAGATCGTCGACTACGCCGTCAAGGGATACATTCGTAAGCTTTCCGAAGAGGAAGTGCAGCAACAATCCACCGACATTTGGTTCCTGCCCGTCTTCCCGGTAACAAATATCAATAAACCCGGAAAAGTTCGCATAGTATGGGATGGTGCGGCCGAGGTCCATGGAGTCTCGTTAAATTCTGTCCTCTTGAAAGGTCCCGATCTGCTATGTTCTCTGCTTGGCATACTGTTACGCTTCCGACTGCATCCTGTTGCGGTAACGGGAGATATTCGCGAGATGTTCCATCAAGTGAACATTCGGCAGGAAGATCAGCAATACCAATGCTTTTACTGGACGGGTGAAACCGGCGAACTGGCGGTGTATGTCATGACGGTGAATGGCGCAGTATGTCAAGAATGTTAACCCGGAGCGTTTCAAAATGAAGTATCCAGCAGCATGTGCAGCAATTATCAAGTCGCATTACGTCGACGATATGCTGATCAGCTTTGCGACGGAAGAAGAAGCGATCCAGGTAGCCAAGGATGTTCGACATGTGCACGCGCAGGGCGGATTTGAGATCCGCAATTGGATTAGTAATTCCAGAGAAGTTGTAGATGCGCTGCAAGAAGACAATGCCGATGAAGAGAAGAGCCTAGACCTATCAGCAGAAATGGCCACTGAGAAGGTTCTAGGAATGTGGTGGAATACGGTAGCTGATGCTTTCACCTACAAGATCGGCTGGAAACGCTTTGATGGCTTATTACTTGAGGGTGGACGACGTCCTACAAAGCGGGAACTACTACGGATTCTGATGACCATATTCGACCCGCTTGGACTTATCGCTCACTTTCTCGCCTATCTGAAATTTCTGCTGCAGGATGTCTGGCGATCCGGAATAACATGGGATGAAGGAATCGACGACGATGTGTTTGAAAAATGGCGGAAGTGGCTCAGCGTTCTGCCGCATGTAGAAGAAGTCAAGATTCCTAGATGTTTCTGGCCAGGACATCCTATCAATGAAGCCGACGAGACTCAGCTTCACACCTTTGTCGACGCTGGTAAATGTGGGATGGCAGCGACATGCTTCCTAAGGTTCATGAAGAACGGAGAGACCTATTGTTCACTCGTCACCGCCAAAGCTAGAGTGGCTCCTCTGAAATTAACATCGATCCCTCGGTTGGAGCTACAAGCAGCGGTCATTGGCACACGACTATCGAAAACGGTGCTTGATACGTTGTCTATCCGGAACATGAAGAGGTTCTACTGGTCCGACTCACAAGACGTCTTATGCTGGATCAACTCCGACCACCGGCGTTACAGCCAATTCGTCGGTTTCCGCATTACTGAGATACTGGAGTCCACCGAACCTCACGAATGGCGATATATACCTAGCAAACTGAACGTAGCCGACGATTCTACCAAGTGGGACGGGCTTCCTGATCTTTCTATTAGAAGCAGATGGTTTCGAGGGCCAAATTTTTTGTGGGAAGACGAAGAGAAATGGCCATCATCTACCAAACGCGATAATTTGACGAACACCGAGCTGCTGACAACTCTGTTGGTTCATCACACGTCTCCGGAACCGATCATTTGCCTTCAAAACTTTTCCAACTGGAAGCGTTTGCTGCACGTAATGGGACTGGTGCTGCGGTTCATCACGAACTGTCGTCTTCAATTACAACAAAGAACCATCAACAGAGAACCTTTGAACAACGGTGAACTCCGTACAGTTGAAGCACAACTGATACGAATCGCACAAGAAGACGGATACCCGGAAGAGTTTCACATACTACACAGTAACTTAGAACGCCCCGCAGAGCCAGCTAAACTACTTCCTAGATCAAGCCTGTTGTACAAGCTTACCCCGTGGATCGATGATCGCGGCATTATGCGAATGAAGACGCGTATAGCTGCGTGTCAGTTCCCACCGAAGATGCGAAAAGCCCCATCATCCTTCCAAGAAAACACCACCTTACCACCCTTATTGTACACCACTACCACAATAAATATCACCACCAGAACCACGAAACAGTGATTAACGAGCTACGTCAGAAATATCAAATTGCTCGTTTACGCACATGCTACAACCAAGTTCGTCGGAATTGCCAAAGATGCAAAAACGAGCGAGCAGTACCGAATAACCCGATTATGGCCGACCTGCCACGCGGCCGCCTAGATGCTTTTTCTCGACCGTTTACTCATTCGGGCATCGACTATTTCGGTCCCATTGAAGTTGCTGTCGGCAGACGAAATGAAAAGCGCTGGGGAATGTTGGTGACATGCTTAACCACCCGAGCAATACACATCGAGCTCGTTAACTCGCTTAGCACCGATTCATGCATCATGGCAATCCGAAATTTCATTGCTCGTCGTGGTCAACCCTGCAAGATCTACAGTGATCGAGGTACCAACTTCATTGGTGCGGATAGAGAGCTGCAAAGGCTCCAGACAACGATCAACCACGACGAAATTATGAGAGAGTTCACGACCGAAGAGACAGAGTGGGTGTTCAATCCTCCATTGACACCGCACATGGGCGGTAGTTGGGAGCGATTAATACGGACCGTTAAAAGCAATTTAATGGCTGTTTGCGTTACCAAGACCTTGACTGATGAAGTTCTTCGGAATCTGTTGGTCGAGATCGAAAACGTCGTTAACTCCCGACCCCTCACGCACGTTCCAGTAGATGACGATTCTGGTCCAGCCCTAACTTCTAACCATTTTCTGGTCGGCTCCTCCAATGGTTCAAAACCCCTAGTGACCATCGATGACAGCGGTTATGCTCTGAAGCAGAACATGTGTACCTCGCAGATCCTGGCAAATAGGTATTGGAAACGCTGGGTAAAAGATTATCTTCCGGAAATTACCCGACGATCCAAGTGGTTCCACACAGTCAAACCCATCGCTATCGGAGATATCGTCGTCATAGCCGATCCGAAACTACCACGGAATTGTTGGCCAAAAGGAAAGGTCATATCTACGTGTGTCAGCCGAGACGGCCAGATACGATCAGCGACCATACGTACAGCTCGCGGGGTCTACGAGCGCCCTGTGGCTAAGTTAGCGATCTTGGACGTTCAGCGCGTGGAGCAGTAAACCAACCGGATGTTGGTGTACCCTGGGGGAGTGTTGGCCTAATCCGTTAAGCCAGCGCGCGCATCTATCATCATAGTGTCTACACCACTCGCAACCCTGCGAGCGATGTGACAATACGGTTGACGTGGATGACAGGTATACGACCTGGTATTGGGTGAGTCTGAGTATGCACAAAACAGAGAGAAAAGGACGAACAAATAGAAAAGAAGTCGGCAAGTCAGGTATTCTGAGGAAAGATAGATAAAATTAACTTAATTCTAGTTCAATAATTCCAAGTGGGCTTGTGCACAAATCTATATTGGAACCGGTAAGCCTAATTTGCCTAAATATCGCCTAAAATTACTTAAAACCTATCCTTAAACTAGGTAACCTAAACCTATTCCGCGACCTATTGTCCACACGCCATACATGCTACTATGAACTAGGTGACGTGAAGTAATTGGTAAGAGTAAAACTACAGCAAAATGAATTCTAAACCTTATAAGCTAACTTACAATAAACCTAATAGGATTTACGACTACAGCTTATCTACTTGAACCTTGTAAACTACGTGGAATTATACAAAGGGAACTAAACGTAAGTTATTATAAAATGTATTTACATTTAGGCATAATAATTAATTGAGAACGATTCCACTACACATATAAATGTGCATGATTGATGAAATTATTATTTAGCATGAAGGCAACTTAGATATATACAATTGCCAAGTATTGCCTAAACTAAAACCTGTTCAAATACCAACTGAATTTGTTATGTTCTATGTGACAGGAAATTATATTCTCGCTATCACCGGATTATACGTGTTTCATTTCGCTTCCGGTCGAGAATCATAAGATCGGAAACATCCCGTTGAAACTTTACTTCAACACTAGCCATTCCTAGAGTCCACGCGCCACCTTCTGTGTAGCTCCGAGACGATTTGAACGATAGCCGTTAAAACGGCGTTCCAGCCAACTTCATCTTTACACATCCTCCGGACTAGGTTGTCCGAGGTAGTGTCCAGACCACATGTGGCAAGCATGTGGTCACGCATTGTGCGAAAACGCGGGCACATGAACAACACGTGTTCCGCCGTTTCCTCTAAACCTGTGCACACTTGACACTCGGGCGAGGCCGAGTGTCCGAACCGGTGTAGATACTGTCTGAAGCAACCATGGCTTGTAAGGACCTGAGTCAGGTGGAAAGTGATTTCCCCATGGCGCCTCTTGACCCACGTAGAAATCTCCGGTATCAACCTATGTGTCCATCTACCCTTAGTGGAATTGTCCCACGTACGCTGCCATTCGACCATTGAGGCCAACCTGATAGTCCTACGGATGCCTCTCGTGCCGCGCATTTTGAAGCACTCTATCTCTTCACCGATAACGATGTCAATAGGCATCAAACCGGCGATTACGCAAAGTACATCGTGCGACACGGTACGGTACGCGCTCGCAACTCTTAGGCACATGAGCCTATGCGTACTTTATAACTTTCTAACAATAGCCAGAAGCTTGCGGTTGCTGGTATAAACCGCAGAGCTATTGGACATCATCCGGGACAATGCCACTACATCTGTGAAGGCACGCTTGCAGACGTAATTGACGTGTCTACCAAAGGTGAGCTCATCGTCGATCATTACCCCCAAGAGTTTGATGGAGCGTTCAGAGGTGACCGCGCAGTTGCCTGCCCTTATCACTGCTTATTGTTCCGACTTTCGGTTGTTAACAACAGCCACCTCAGTCTTGTGGCGAGCCAGTTCAACGCATTTCTGACCCGCCTCCGTGTCGTATACCAGTAATCGGTTCTGGAAGTAGCTTCCGAGAATCTTGTACAGGTACTCGGGAATTCCAAGACGCAGGAGCGCATCTGCAATAGCTGCCCAACTGGCACTATTGAAAGCATTCCTCACGTCGAGAGTCACTACTGCACAATAGCAAACTCCCCTCCTCTTACGCTGGATAGCGTCTGGTCTATGGTCGACTTACCCTTCCGGAAGCCAGTCTGGTTACTTGATAGACCATCCGCACCCTCCGTGCGTATCAACAACCTGTTGAGGATGATCTTTTCGAGCACCTTCCCCGCCGTATCAAGCAGGCATAATGGTCTATATGCCGACGGATCCCCTGGTGGTTTTCCCGCCTTTGGCCGCCGCCTTGCGCCTTATCTATACTGAGGGACTGTGCAATCCCCGCAAGTTCCGCCACGGTTACTCTTCCCTCGTCGGCCACCCTGCCCCCTTGCAGCTCCACAAAGTGAGGCCAGGGACTTGGGTCATGACGTGCGAAGAGCTCCGCGATGATTCTCTCCAGCATCTCTGGAGACCGCTCTGTGGGGGCCATCGCCCCACGTGTCTTGGCCATTACGACCCTATAGGCGTCAACCCAAGGATTCGCATTGGCACTTTGACAACACAGGACTTCGAAGCAGGCTTGTTTGCTTGATATCAGCCTTCAGAGCGGCTCTTGCAGCCACTCCACGCCACCCGTCGTTCAACACGCTCCTCTTCTTTGCGTGCTCGCTGCATCCGCCTCCGTGCCCGTAGGCAGGCGCGGCGCAAGTTCGCAATTGCTTGAGTCCAACAGTGCGCCGGTGGCCTCCCATTCCTAGAGTGGACTTATTCCTAGGCATGGTGGCATCGCTTGCACGCGAGAGTACTGTTACCAGCTGCTCGCCGCTCAGACCGAGAGTATTGTGCTCGCGGCGTAGCGTTTCCTTAAACACCTCGTCGTCGAAGCCCACGTACGAGGGCTAGGCATCGCCCCTTCTTCCGTCCGCTGAATGCTGATCGTATAGTCGATACTGTAGCGAACCGCCAGGTGGTCGCTGTGAGTGTAGCCATCATCTACCCTCCAGTTCAAACTACTCGTTTGGCCTGGGCTCCAGAACGTAACGTCGATAATCGACTCGGCCCCGTTCCAGCTGTAGGTACTTTTGGTACCGACATTGGCCAAGTTCACATCCAACATGGCCAGTGATTCAAGCAGGATCTGCCTCCGGCTTCCCCATTCTACGGCCCAAGCGTTGAAGTCCTCCGCTATCACCACCGGCGTACGCCCCATCAAGTTAGCCGTCAAACAATCCAGCATACGACTTAACTGCTCGATCGACCATCGAGGAGGCGCATAGCGTATATGCCACAGAGCACACCGACCATCCCACCTTGACGCTTCGTAACTTGACTACGCTTCAGCTCGAGGATCATCTCGCCCGTCCGGGTACGTCGACGTACGTCGGCGCCGAGTTCACTGAGCTTGACGTCACTCCTCATCGCCTTCAAGACGTTCGAGTACTTAGCCTCGTCCGTCTTGACGACTAGGGCATCGCCCCTGGAGCGATTGGCGCTTACCCTAGACTTCTTGCTATCCTCATTCGCCTGGGCCTTCTTTTCGACCCTTGACGTCTTCGGTTTCCTCTTGTCCTTGACCAAGGTTAAGGAGGCGTTATCCCCCTGTATTTCCCTGGTCTGGGGCGGCTGAGAGCTATAAGCCTGCCGTAACCCCTTACCACCGTCTTTCCTGGGTGGACGGACCTTTCCAGGTCCTTCCTCCCCCGGTTTTGAAGGTATCTGGAAGGTATCAGGGAGCTCATCCCCGGGAGACTGTCTCCCCCGTTTTTGTGTCTGCTCCGTTGGACGTGCCCGCGAATCCTTGGGTCTCAGTCTGGGTAGACCTCGACTCCACGGTTTTCACAGGTTCGCACTTGGCCGTCCCGGCCGCCCTCTCCAGCTTGGCGTCCAACATCGACTTTCGAAGTTTCGACAAGCTCCCCTTGAGGTCCTTACTGATATTATGCTTCGATGACGCAAAGTTGATAATGGCGTCCAGCTGTTCCGTCGCCACCTCGAAGGCCGAAAGCCCACCGTCTTTGCGGTTTATCGCCCTCCCAAGCCATGGGCCGTCCATAACCTCTGCAGGCGTAGCCGTAGTGGCCCAGCCAGGCACTGCGCACCGAGCTGCCGACTATTGCCTCTGGCCTCCTAGGCGGAGACCTGAACAACCAACCTCCTGCGAAAATCTAATTATGACTTCTGAATTGATTGATTACTACTCTTAGGTTGGTCCCAATTACCCACATGAGCCTCCCAAGGTAAAATGCGAAACCCAGGTCTACCATCCGAACATTGACCTGGAGGGAAACGTTTGTCTCAATATCCTACGCGAAGACTGGAAGCCGGTGCTGACCATCAACTCGATCGTGTACGGATTGCAATACTTGTTTTTGGTGAGTGCTTTCTGTCTCTCTATAGATGCGAATATTTCGAAAACATAATTACCCGTCAATATATTGTTCTCCGTAGGAACCGAACCCCGAAGACCCCCTGAACCGAGAAGCCGCGGAAGTGCTCCAGACGAACCGACGCCTTTTCGAGCACAACGTGTTCAAGGCGATGCGCGGCAGCTACATTGGCGAAACCTATTTCGAGCGCTGTCTCAAGTGATATATAAGTTCAACACTCACACTCAAATGTTGCGTTTATTTAATTATTCTTACGATTGGTGGACGCTATTATATAGACTTTAAATATAACTAAATCGTAAAGTGCGGATAGACCGAGGGCGACGTTAGAACAAAAGCGCAAATAAATTAAAAAACAAATAGCTGCGGCATGCGAGCACACGGGAGCGTTTCGTATGTGGTCGAGGATCGTTCTGTATTTGGTACCGGATAATAGGGATGAGTTTCGCAACACGACATACGAGAATGGAAAAGCAACACAGATGGACATAATTAAAGATAAAGCAGAACAAATTAAGCAAATGAACATATGATATGAAATCTATATTCCAAATCAGATAAATTCGACAACCATGAAACAAAACTGCAAAATCAACTCTTGTATCAATATCGAAAGCAAATATAACTAAACACATGATGGAGTTTCTGTCACATTCAGTTTCATCTCTGAGCAGTGTACCGAGTTTTGAAAACTCAGTACAGGAAAGCAAGAATAAAGCAAGTAAATTGACTTGATGCGAAACGAAAAAAAAATGAGAATCAATGATCTTAGTTTAATTTACATGAACAGTAAGAAGTAAGGTAAATAAACGGTATTTATACATAGAAAGGCCACAGACATACAAATGTATAATCTAATCTTGATTTCTTTCAACCAAAACCAACACATGTTGTAATGTTCTAATCTAATCTATTTCACTATCACTTCTATGGAAAACAACAAAGTTAGATTACATAAAGCAACAACAGAGGATTCAAAATAAATACCCAAAAAAGATCCCCACAGACGATTAGGTATTCATTGTACTCAAATAGTGACAAGTGGAAAACAAAAAACAACAGAAAGCTACAATTACATATGAAAAATTTTACTCGAATTGTGCGTTCCAAATATTTTCTTGATCACAATCCATTTTTCCAAACATAGTTCATTCTACTAAAAAGCAGAAATATCCGAGCTAATCTTTCGAAATATGTTTAAACGATTTAGATTTTCAAAAGTATCGCAAAAATCTGTTGAGGCAATCTAACTGAATATATGAAGGAATTCAACAGGAATTCCGAACAAATTACACCGAAATACTGAAAGAAATCCGACCAAATTAAAGACAGTAAGGAGTTGAACAGAACACAATACGACCTGCCTTCCAAAGAAATCCGACCAGCCTTCCGAATGATTCCGACAGACTTCTTAAGGAATCCGACTCGTCTTCCAGACGAATCCGATCCGGCTACCGGAGGAATTCGACCGGACTTCCAGAGGAATTCGACACGACTTACGGAGGAACTCGACTAGACTACCGGAGAAATTCTACCGAACTTCCGGAGGAATTCGACTGGACTTCCGAAGGAATTCGATCGGACTTCCGAAGGAATTTGACCGGACTTTCGGAGGAATTCGACCGGACTTCCGGAGGAATTCAACCGGACTTCCAGAGGAATCTGATCGAACTTCCTGAGTGATTCAACACGACTTACGGAGGAACTTGACTAGACTACCGGAGAAATTCGACCGAACTTCCGGAGGAATTCGACCAGCCTTCCGAAAGATTCCGACAGACTTCCGAAGGAATCCGACTTGTCTTCCAAAAGAATCCGATCGGGCTACCGGAGGAATTCAACCGGACTTCCGGAGGAACTCGATACGGCTTCCGGAGGAACACGACTAGACTACCGGAGGAATTCGACCGAACTTCCGAAGGAATTCGATCGGACTTCCGAAGGAATTTGACCGGACTTACGAAGAAATTCAACCGGACTTACAGAGGAATTCGGCCGCACTTCCAGAGGAATTCGACCGGACCAAAGGAATTTAACCGGACTTTCGGAGGAATCTGATCGAACTTCCGGAATAATCCGAATAATCGGACTTTCAGAAGAATTTGACCGGACTTTCGGAGGAATCCGATAGGACTTCCGAAAGAATAAGACTGGACTTTCGGAGTAATCTGATCGAACTTCCGGAGTGATCCGATAGGACTTCCGGAAGAATCGAACCGCACTTCCGAAGGAATTCGACGGCATTTCCAGAGGAATCCGACCGGACTTCCGGAGGAAGTTCCGGAATAATCCGATAGGACTTCTGGAAGAATCGAACCGCACTTCCAGAGGAATTCGACCGGACTCTCGTAGGAATATAACCGGACTTACTAAAGAATACGACCGGACTTCCGGAGGGATCCGACTGCACTTGTGGAGGAATCCAATAGGACTTCAGGAGGAATTTGACTGGACTTCCGGAGGAATTCGACTGGACTTCCGAAGGAATTCGACCGGACTTCCGAAGGAATTCGATTGGACTTCCAAAGGAATTCGACCGGCCCTCCGGTGGAAATCGACCGGACTTTCGGAGGAATCTGATCGTCCGGAGTAATCCGAAGGAAGGAATCCGTCCGGAAGAATCGAACCTCTCTTCCGGAGGAATTCGGCCGCACTTCTAGAGGAATTCGACCGGACCAAAGGAATTCAACCGGATTTTCGGAGGAATCTGATCGAACTTCCGGAATAATCCGAATAATCGGACTTTCAGAAGAATTCGACCGGACTTCCGGAGGAATTCGACCGGACTTTCGGAGGAATAAGACTGGACTTTCGGAGGAATCTGATCGAACTTCCGGAAGAATCGAACCGCACTTCCGAAGGAATTCGACGGCATTTCCAGGGGAATTCGACCGGACTTACAGAGGAAGTTCCGGAATAATCCGATAGGACTTCTCGAAGAATCGAACCGCACTTCCAGAGGAATCCGACCGGACTCTCGTAGGAATATAACCGGACTTTCGAAAGAATACGACCGGACTTCCGGAGTGATCCGACTGCACTTGTGGAGGAATCCAATAGGACTTCAGGAGGAATTCGACTGGACTTCCGGAGGAATTCGACTGGACATCCGGAGGAATTCGACTGGACTTCCGAAGGAATTCGACTGGACTTCCAAAGGAATTCGACCGGACTTCCGGTGGAAATCGACCGGACTTTCGGAGGAATCTGACCGTCCGGAGTAATCCGAAAGGACTTCCGGAAGAATCGAACCTCACTTCCGCAGGAATTCGACCGCACTTCCAGAGGAATTCGACCGGACCAGAGGAATTCAACCGGACTTTCGGAGGAATCTGATCGAACTTCCGGAATAATCCGATAGGACTTCTGGAAGAATCGAACCGCACTTCCGGAGGAATTCGACCAGATTCTCGTATAAATATAACCGGACTTACAAAAGAATACGACCGGACTTCCGGAAGAATCCGATCACACTTCCGGATGAATCTGACAGGACTTCCGGAGGAATCCGACCGGACTTCCGGAGGAATCCGACCGGACTTCCGGAGGAATCCAACCGGACTGGACTTCCAAAGGAATCCAACCGGACTGGACTTCCAAGTGCGATCGGATTATTCCGGATTATCTCCGGAAGTTCTATCGGATTCCTCCTAAAGTGCGGTCGGATTCCTCCGAAAGTCCGGTCGTAATCTTTCGTAAGTCCGGTCGAATTCCTCCGGATGTCCGGTCGAGTTCCTCTGGGAGTCCGGTTGAATTCCTCCGGAACTCCGGTCAAATTCCTTTGGAGGTCCAGTCGAATTCCTCCTGAAGGCCCATCGGATTCCTCCACAAGTGCGGTCGTAACCCAACCGGACTGGACTTCCAAAGGAATCCGTCCGGACTGGACATCCGGAGGATTCCGACTAGTTCGAACTTCCGGGGGAAGCTGACCGGACTTTGAAAAGAATCTGAAAGGGGGAAATCTGAACGGAGCTAAGAAAGAATAATCTGGATTTTCGAAGGAATCCGTTCGGATTTTCGAAGTAATCCGTTCGGAATTCTAAAGGAATCCGTTCGGAGTTCAGAAGTAATCCCACCGGATTTTCGAACGATTCAGACCGGACTTCCGAAGGAATCCGACCAGAATTAAAAAGGTTCGTCGGGAGTTTCGAAGCAATCGTTGCATAGAAATCTGTATAGACGTTTAGCTCTGGAATAGTGCCCCGAAGCCCCGGCCGTTTAGCGCCAATCAGTGACAGGGAAGCCACAAGTGACGCAGCTAAATCTTAGGCCGTGTGCGTCGTTTAGAATCGTCGCAAGATCACGTGTTGCAAGCACTGGCCGTTTTGCACCGACATAGTACCCCGATGCTCCGGCTGCTAAGCGCCGAAATTAGTTGCCGTGAAACCATAAGTTCAGCACCGGATTAAAGTGTACGTGAACCCTCAAGTGACGCAGCTAACCTATTATCTATTATGAACTTACCTTGCATAAGAGGTAAAATACTAAAGGAGTAATACCAAAAATTAATATCCAAAATACTTCAGGCATAACTTACTCGGTTATTGCAATACCAAACGTATAACAAATAATCATTCGTTAGGTTTAAAATACATAAGCATGTTACAACTGAAGTATTTTGCATATAATTTATTTATTTATTGCTCAAAATAAGGCCGGAGTGGCCTGTGCAGTAAATAAATGTCTTTTCGATTCAACTTGGTCCATGGCTGAACGTCGTCAGCCCAGTCGTCTGCGGATGGTCCGAAAATCGCCTTCCACCTGATCGATTCATCTTGCTCGCTGCGCACCTCGCCTTCTTGTACCTGTCGGATCATTGTAATGTGCCATATTCATCGGGTATTGTCCGATATTCTGGCCACGTGTCCGACCCACCGGAGTCTTCCGATTTTCACGGTTTGAACGATGTTTGAAGGAATGCGATCAGACTTCCGAAAAAAAATCGGCATACCCAACTAACATTTTTGGTGCTAAAAGCTTCAACTTCTAGCCTTTGGCTGTATAATATTTGAATAAAAGCAGCCAATGCTGAATAAAAGAAAAGCCTCCACAAATAATCCCTTAAACTTCAACTCGACTATTACCCAAATACCTATCAGCAAGTCAGTGTGCCGAATATATTCAATCTTTTATCGTTTATGCAGCTTTCATATAGTCATAAAACAGCTCTGTCTGAATTAGCAACAAAGCTTATCGGTTAAGAGCTCATGTATGTAACTGAGTTGCTTGTTAGCAACTTCCCATATTACGGTGAGTAGCATTCACAATGAAAACGTTTTTGTTATAGCACTAACAATATAGCGTAATGGCGCTATAAATGAACTAACGAAGCTTTTAGGCAACTTCTGTACCTTTGAAGATTACACAACGTTTAAGTAAACCTATTACTGCTTCTTTTAATAGCATATCAGTATGGAACGTCAAAACCGCTATGTTTACATTTGATTTTTGTTGCCGGAGCTGTGTATGAGCTATTGATTTCTGTAATGCAGCTACAAAGATATTCACCTGCTCTTATAGCAACTGACAAAGCGCTGTCATTAATGCTAGCAGATAGCGTAAGAAAACAAGCCATTTAGAAGCGATTTTTCTGTTGACAGCTACTGTTAAACGATTAGCAGCAAAGTAGCATCTATACAGGTCGAGAAAATGTTGCCTAAAAACAATTTCAGGGATTGATGATGGATAAAAGTTAGCCAACACAACATGCTGATAGATGTTTGAATAATGGTTGAAATAATGCTGAAAGCATAATTTTTAAGCTTATGTGCTGAAAGCAGCATGTAGGCCTCTTTCTAACGTTTATACAGCATGAATCTGAAAATAGCATTAGTAAAACAACCTATAGGGTATGCGAAGAAGCACATCCATAATTTTCTTTGTTATTTACATATGTCAAAGTGACGGTGAAAACAGAGCAGCGGCCATTGAATCAGGAGATCAGGAGTTCGAATCTAGATAGCAACAAAATTGATATTTGAGTTTTCACAAAAAAAAAACATTGAATAAACTCCCGAAATTTACTCTCCTCTCAAATAATATTTAATCAAATTGAATTCAGTGGCTGTATAAAACTTATTAAACAGATTCAAAAAATCTGAATAAGCGCCATTGAAGCGAATTATATTACTAAATGGTTTAGTAAAGATTGAGAAAAAACTGTGTAACATGCTGTAAAGTAGTTGTGCAGACACGTCAAAAACAGCTGAATAGATTCGCCAGATTTGCTGGTAAAAGCATTGAATAGAAGTTCTTGATCATATGTATAGCACACATATTCAGCTTGAAGCCGTATAGACGAGTTGAAATAACATTTACATTGATATTAAATGTTAGTTGGGTAGGCCTTCCGAGGCAATCGGACTAAACTTCCGAAGGAATCCGACCACACTTCCGGAATTCGACCGGAGCTATGAAGGAATATGTCTGGAGTCACATAACAAACCATTCGAAATATCGTTGGAATCTGTTCGGACTTCCGAAGGAAACAGATCGGCCCGCACCGAAGTTTCGAACGAATCGGACCGGAGTGGACTGAAATGAATCAAAACGGAGATTTGAAGGAATGGGACCGGAGTTTTCATAGAATCGGATCTGAGGAATGTAACCGGAATTCAGAAGGAAGCAAACGAAGCAAGTATCCGAAGGAAGTGTCTGACCAAAGTTTAAAAAGAAGCATCCGATCATTGTTTTAATACGTTTCGAAAGTAGCATTCGATCGGAGTTTTAAAAAAGCATCCGACCGGAGTTCCAAAGGAAGCATCTGACCGGAGCTCCGAACGGAAGTATCCGTCCGAAGTTCCTAAATAAGCATCCGACCAAAGTGCCGAAGGAAGCATGCGACCAAAGTTCCGAAGGAATCATTCGACCAAAGTTCCGAAGCAAGCATCCGGCCGAAGCTCCGAAGGAAGCATTCGATCGGAGTTTTAAAAATGTTTTTGTTTTAAAAAAGAGTATAGAAAAAACATTAAAAAAAACAGAGGTTTTAAAAAACATTCGATCGGAGCTCCAAAGGAAGCATGTGATCGGACCTCCGAAAGGAGGTATGCGCCCGAAGTTCCTAAATAAGCATCAAATTGAAGTTCTGTAGGAAGCAAACGACCACAGTCCTAATGGAAGCGTGCAACTGAAGTTCAGAAGGAAGCATCTGACCGGAACTGCGAGAAGAAGTATCGGTCCGAAGTTCCGAAAAAATCATCCTTCCGAAGTTCCGTAGGAATGGACCAGCAACGACAACAACAATGAATAATGGAAAAATCTAAAAATAGATTCTGTGTGGATTCTGGCTGCACAGTAGATCTCGGCACACGCACAGTAGCGGTTAAGTAACACAGAGTGCCTATCAAATAAATAAAGGAACAAAAAAAAAGTGCCGATGGAAGCGTCCGACTAGAGTTTCAAAAGAAGCATCCGATTAAAGTTTTGAAGGAAGCAACCGACCGAAGTTCATAAGTAAACAACTGACCGGAGCTCCGCAAGGAAGTAACCGATCAAGGTCCCGAAATAGTCATTCGACTAACTAAGTTCCGAAGGAAGCATTCGATCGGAGTTTTAAAAAGCATTCGACTGGAGTTCAGAAGGAAGCATCTGACCGGAGCTCCAGAATGAAGTATTCGTCCGAAGTTCCTAAATAAGCATCCGATCGAAGTTCCAAAGGAAGCATTCGACCAGTGTTCCGAAGGAAGTATCCGACCGGAGTTCCGAAATAAGCATCCAACCGAAGTGTCGAAAGAAGCATGCGACCAAAGTTCCGTATGAAGCATTCGATCGGAGTTTTAAAAAGGTATCCGACCGGAGTTTCAAAGGAAGCATCTGACCGGAGCTCCGAAAGGAGGTATGCGTCCGAAGTTCCTGAATAAGCAGCCGACCGGAGTTCCAAAGGAAGCATCTAACCGGAGCTCCGAACGAAAGTACTCGTCCGAAGTTGCTAAATAAGCATCCAATTGAAGTTCCTTAAGAAGCAAACGACCAATGTCCCGATGGAAGCGTGCGACTGCAATTCAGAAGTAAGCATCTGACCGGATGCTCCATGAGGAAGTATCCGACCAAGGTTCCGAAATAAGCATCCGACCGAAGTCCTGAAGGAAGCATCCAACCTGATACAACGGATACAAACCATGAATATATGAGCGTCTTATGAAACGCCAAACATTTCAAATGCTCCCCACGTGATATTCGTCGGAAAGCATGCAGCATAAATTAACATTCATAACAATGACTCACCGCATGTTGCGATACGCCCGACATGCATGAAAATTCGCGCGCAATCAGCGTTGCCATGGGAAATTGCCCACCCCATTCGGAACGCCGGTTTCCAAGCAAGCCGGTTTGTTTCGTTCGATCCTGATTGACAAAGCATCGGGTTTGATTTTGTAAATTGAAAACTTCGAAAACTCAGTCCAGTTCACTGATTCAGCTATGACATCGGCGGAGAATTGTGAGATCATTCGATTGGAACCGGCGGCAATCATCGGATTTGATGGTACGTAAAATTACGCATAATAATTTTATAGATTCTCAATCGTTGTTCAATTCTGATTTATATTCCAGGTCATGTCATTGCCGGTTTGCGTGTCCACCCGGACCAGAAGCATCTGGTGTTTCCGCTGGGAAATGAAATTTCCGTCTACGAGCTGGAGACCAACCGGCAGACGTTCCTGCGGGGCCACACGAACACAATCTCCACCGTGGACATTGCACCGTCGGGAAGGATGGTTGCCTCCGGGCAGACCAATCACATGGGATTCCGAGCGTATGTCATCATTTGGGACTGGGAAAGCCGGAAGGAAATATCACGCTACGAGCTACATCGGGTGAAGGTTCAATCGTTGTGTTTCTCGTCCAACGAGCAGTACCTGGTCAGTTTGGGTGGGAAGGACTGCGGCTCGATCATCGTGTGGGATATCGAACAGAAGTGAGTCCGATTGGTCAAAGGTTTGTCCGAGGATGTGCAGGGACATAATTCGATTTGTTTTTTTTTTCAGTATGGCCATTTGTGGAACTATAGCAACTAAGGAAACAACCGGTGACGCTTTGAAAGTTTGCGGACTCAACCAAAGATGGACAACTTTTGTATCGGGTGGAGATCGTAAGTCAATAGTACAGTTTCGTTTATTTCTGAAGGATATTTTAAAAATTGAAATTGCTTGGAATCATGAATATTTTGAACTTTATTGAATGTCCTATAATTGGTACCTCGTACCTAACCTGAACTATTATTTAGCCTTTTGAATGACCTTTATTGTGTACTGCACATTGAAAAAAGGAATGATTGACTGCTCTCATCGATGAAGTCAAAAACCAGTCCGTGATGGTAATTCTATTTGTTCAGCAGAAGAAAAAAGAACACAACAGCTTTCAGTTGATGTCCAAACTTTCATCTTCTCACCATATTTTTCTAATTCTTAGTTCAAACCTAATCCTACTCACCTTTCTTGAAATCATTTAATCCAATTTTAAGACCTAAATATAATCATTAAAGAGATCTGAAAATGAAATTGTTTTATCTTATCTTAGAATATTAAATAAATAATTTTAGAGAAGTTTTCGGGGGTTTGATGACCCTTTTAGTTGTGTTACTTTCGGTTACTACAATTGTAAACGCATTTTCCTCCCCCAGAAAATCTCCGCGTTTGGCACATCGACCGCGATCGGAAACGCTTGAACGTCCAGGATGTGGCCGTTGGAAAGTTGCGGCGCGAATTCACGGGAATGCGCATCACCGAGGACGACGAAATTCTCTACGTGGGAACCATGAGTGGGGACATCGTGAAGATTCGGCTCAATGTGAGCTCTGATCCGAACGCGCCGTCACAGGATAAAACACCGGTTCTGTTGGGATGCTTCGGGAAGCACAATCCGAGGAAACCCGTTGGCAAGGATTGCGAAAAGTATCACTATGGGGTGCGCGATCTGTTGATATTGCCCAACGGGAGTTTGATCATCGGGGCCGGTGACGGGACGATCGAGATGGTGCACGAGAGGAATGTTAGTTTTAAGAATTATAACAGTCCCACGTGGCCGCAGTTGAAATCGGTATGTATTAACATTTGTTCAAACATTTGTTCAACCGTCTAAGACGAATTAAGTACTCGCCATTTAATTCCACCAATTTATTTTCGATATCTTTGCAGATACGTATTTCGACCACAACTGTGTGGTCGTCTTCAGTGTCGAGTCAAGTACGAGACACTGAAGACGTCAGACGACCACACAGTTGTGGTCGAACTACGTATCTGCAAAGATATCGAAAATTAATTGGTGGAATTAAATGGAGAGTACTTAATTCGTCTTAGACGGTTGAATATATTCCACTAAAAGAGCTTTATATATTTTTCTGAAACATTTGTTCGTTTTTGAGATTTTTTATGTAACGACAGGAGATGCGTGACTACAATTTTAGACCAAGGTACATGAGCATAAACGCAAGTGTGGGGTTGATTCCAATACAATATTAGGTGTTGGGCCTCAGGTTTTGAGGTGTCCCAAGAAAGTATTAAATACTAAGCTATAAATTAACAATTTGACGCAAATTTCAAAATTTTAAATTTTAGTATTAAGTATTAACTCGAACTAAAGGGTGGACTACAGGGTGCTCATCCATGTCTTTGCTGAAACTGCTTTTCTTAATTTGCCCATCATATAGGTGCTCTTTCGGCACCATGCGCACGAACGGTCGAAGTACAGTGGACTCTCCACATCTCGATGTTCTATAACTCGATATCTCTCCCTATGTCGATGGTTTCCTCAGTCCCTTCAATCTACATACATTTGAACTTTCTACATCTCGATAACCTCCCTATATCGATGGGTTCTGATCATATTTTGTTCAGGATTCACTCTCCTTATGTCGATATGGTCAGATTTTTAGGCTACTAGACCATCTTTGGACAATAACAAACACATCAACAACAGGAAACGACATTTGTTTTGTTGACGTTTTTCATAGCAACGAGCTTTTTCGGATCTAGTACCCAATTCAAATTTCCTTCCATTACTCGATCTCTCCCTATCTCGATGGTCCCTTCAATATCGAGATGTGGAGAGGCGACTGTAGTGAGATTTCGCTGGCAATCGTCGCATTATTAGCTTGAAGATATTTTCCGTGGAAGCATTCGATTTTGCTCTTATTATCGGATGATTCTTGAGCATAATGATTGGAAACTTGGATTGCATGAATTGAACGTAGCTGCGATGATCTTGCTATTCGAGCGCATTGCCAAGAAACTCGTCGACATACGGCGATAGCTAAGGGACAATAGGTGTAAAACGAGGTCATGCAGCTTCGTGCAGTGAACTTAACCACCTTTTCGCGATTCCCCAAAAAGTTCTACGATTTGTGTCCAAATTTCAGCGCAATCCGCCCATAGCGAACCGACAAATTGAATTTATTCGCGTTATGAACCTTTTTTTCCCCATTGTGCACTGGGTGAGATGGAAATGGAAATAACTTAGATTTGCGGTGTCCTACGAAAGGCTGAAACGCATAAGGCTAAATACTCATAAGACTGAACTCAAAAGGCTGAAATTGATGGGATGAAATCCCAACCATACGAGTTGTTGTACCAACCATGTTGAATGGCGAATAGTGAAGAATAAAGAATAAAGAAATAAAGAATAAAGAATGATGAATGAAGAATGCAGAATGAAGAATGGAGAATAAAGAAATAAATAATAAAGAATAAAATTGAAAAAGGAATAAAGAATAAAATATAAAGAACAAAGAATGAAGAATGGAGGATGAAGAATAAAGAATAAAGAATGAAGAATGGAGGATAAAAACCAAAGAGCAAAGAACAAAGAACAAAGAACAAAGAACAAAGAACAAAGAACAAAGAACAAAGAACAAAGAACAAAGAACAAAGAACAAAGAACAAAGAACAAAGAACAAAGAACAAAGAACAAAGAACAAAGAACAAAGAACAAAGAACAAAGAACAAAGAACAAAGAACAAAAGAACAAAGAACAAAGAACAAAGAACAAAGAACAAAGAACAAAAGAACAAAGAACAAAGAACAAAGAACAAAGAACAAAGAACAAAAGAACAAAGAACAAAGACCAAAGAACAAAGAGCAAAGACCAAAGAACAAAGAACAAAGAACAAATAACAAAGAACAAAGAACAAAGAACAAGAACAAAAGAACAAAGAACAAAGAACAAAGAACAAAGAACAAAGAACAAAAGAACAAAGAACAAAGAACAAAGAACAAAGAACAAAGAACAAAAGAACAAAGAACAAAGAACAAAGAACAAAGAACAAAGAACAAAGAACAAAAGAACAAAGAACAAAGAACAAAAGAACAAAGAACAAAGAACAAAGAACAAAGAACAAAAGAACAAAGAACAAAGAACAAAGAACAAAGAACAAAGAACAAAGAACAAAGAACAAAGAACAAAGAACAAAAGAACAAAGAACAAAGAACAAAAGAACAAAGAACAAAGAACATAAGAACATAAGAACATAAGAACAAAAGAACAAAGAACAAAGAACAAAGAACAAAGAACAAAGAACAAAGAACAAAGAACAAAGAACAAAGAACAAAGAACAAAGAACAAAGAACAAAGAACAAAGAACAAAGAACAAAGAACAAAGAACAAAGAACAAAGAACAAAGAACAAAGAACAATGAACAATGAACAATGAACAATGAACAATGAACAATGAACAATGAACAATGAACAATGAACAATGAACAATGAACAATGAACAATGAACAATGAACAATGAACAATGAACAATGAACAATGAACAATGAACAATGAACAATGAACAATGAACAATGAACAATGAACAATGAACAATGAACAATGAACAATGAACAATGAACAAAGAACAAAGAACAAAGAATAAAAAATAAAGAATGAATAATTCAGAATGAAGACGTTAGACGTAACGACATAACTGTCGTTAGGCATAACGGACGTTTGGCATAAAATGACCCAAAGAACATCCCATGACATGAAGATGGCAGAATTATGCCAAACGTCCATTATGCCTAACGTACATTATGCCAAACGTCCGTTATGCCTAACGGACCCAGAATAAAAAATACCGAATAGAGAAAAGAGAATTTTTTTTTAAAGATGTTTAATTTTGATACACATAGTTAAGTTTGCCATTTTAAGGTGTTTCGATTCGATAAGATTCGGCTGCCGATGGGACTTGAACCTATACTATTCCATTAAGTACACGGACGTATTACCAATTATACAACAGCTGCCCTTGCGCGAAGTTGTTCCATAACCAGCTAATAACGATGGGAGATCCCCGTATCCATCGAATCTGCTTTGGCAACATTTCACATCATTTTCTCTACCCAACTATGTGTATCAGAATTAAACAACAGTCGGTTGCGTTTGAATCACAAACATGTGCTTCTATTTGTCGTATTGAGGCGTGTTTGCTTCTGCAACGCCTCAATACGACAAATAGAAGCACATGTTTGGGCAGCTGTTGTATAATTGGTAATACGTCTGTGTACTTAATAGAATAGTGTGGGTTCAAGTCCCACAGGCAGCCAAATCTTTTTTCGCAATATCTCATAAAAACACATTAAAATGGAAAACTTAACTATGTGTATCAAAATTAAATATCTTTTCCAAAAAAAGTAAGAATAAAAAAAAGAATGCACAGAGAAGAAGAAGAAAAAGAAAGAATAAGGAAGAAAGAAGGAAGAAAGAAAAAAAGATGAAAGATTGAAGAAAGAACATAAAATAGGGAAGTAAATGTAAGAAAAGGATGGAAGAAGGGATATTGAATGAAGGAAGAAGAAAGCAGAATAAAAGTAGGAAAAAGAATGGAGATAGAAGGAAGACAAAGAAGAAGTAAATAGGAACAAGGAAGAAGGAAAGAAGAAGAAAGTACTGTGGAGGAAGAACTAAGAAGAAATAAGGTAGAACGAAGGAGGAAGAAAGAAAAAGGATGATTGGAAGGAAAAAGGAAGGGTTGAAGATGAAAGAAGGAAAAAAAGAAAAAAGAAGGTAGAAGAAAAATAAGAAAGGAAGTAGAAAGAAAGAAGGAAAAATAAAGAGGGAACAAAAAGGAAGGAAAGAGAAGCATAAAGAATAAAAATAACGAAGTAATCTTGGTAAGAACCGAGAATAATAAAGCTACACAGAAAGAAAAATCATTATTAAAATTAAAAAAACCATTGGTAAAATTAAAAAGTTGCATTGGTTCTTTTTCGTAGAGTTCCATATGTTCAAAATAAAAGTACGCCAACTTTTGTCATAATCATGGTTCAAAATTTGTCAAATGCTTTGAAATTAAAAGTTTGAACATTCAAAACTAAATTGTAGAACTGTCAAATGAAAATGTTCACACTGTGAAAAATAGAGCAAAATATTTTCATTCGGAATTGAAATTTTCAATTTCTAATTAAAGAAACCTCCCCTCTTCTCCCTTGTACCCTTCAATCATCTTTCAGTTTTAAATAAAATCAATCGAACCCCATAATTGCTTTTACTTTTTATTTCATGATTTCAGCATTTTTCCTAATTTAAACGCTGTATACACTGCTTATAACGAGGCTTGTAAGCTGGATCATTATCCACAACACGGTGGCCACTTTTTTTCGACATAATAGTCCGGGATCCAGCCCCTGGCCAGAGTGAGGGTGCGCATCATTTGGGGTTATATGTGGGCATTGCGCCATAAATTACCTATAGAAGAGAAATTATACATAAATAACATTATGAGCTCTTGATGCCAACCAACTCCGATACTTTTTACGCTATTGCAGCACCGGAGCGGGCCCTGTTTTTGATGATTGTTAGCTCCAGCATAAGCATTTTTTTTTTTTTCAAAAATAAGACTTACCTTCGTATTCCGACATAAGTGCGTCGAATAAATTTCCCGAAACAGCTGCACAACAAAATGTTCCGGCAGCAAAAACAAAAACCGTACGCGCTGCATCTACTGCGACTGTTGTTGACCGAGGGCGATGTGTTGGCAGCAACAGTGATAGATGCAAAAGTGCGCTAACAGTGAGATGCACTTGAAAACAGGACAAAATTTATTTTCATTTTAATTTTTTTTAAGTATAATTAGGTTCTGCAGCAAATTCATTCGTGACATCGTACTACATTATCTAATTGTATTATACTATGTAAATTTTATTTTCAAATGTCGTACATGTATTCATTTTAATGTATATGACTTTGAAATTCATAAAGAACACAATTGATTTAATTTTTTACTTTTTTCCACATGATGTACCATAGTGCCCTTTCCAAACCATCTTCTTTTTCTTCTTCTCTGTTTTGTTCAGAACTTTTTGTTGACAGATGAACAGTTTTTTGATAGTTTAACAGTTTTTGAAATTGAAAAGATGAACTTTTAAAATCACACTCAGGAAAGATAAAAAACACTTTTGAATGAAATGCATAACTTTCTTTTAATGTTATTTCACTTTTATTTTTACGAAAATATGCAACTTTTTTGATTAAAAGTGCACAATTTTTAAAGGTACAATTTTATTTCTTTCTGTGTACCTCCAAATATTTTGTGCTGTACATACTAAAAAATTTGAATTCCATATAAAAATTGAAAGACAACAAGGAGTCGCAAGAAGGTTTCGTTTAATTTTAGTTTGTTCCCCTTTTAACGTCAAATGTGAATTCTTCCATTAAAATCGGTTTCTCATAATTTTCAGCTTTTCGAGTTTCAGCCATTGAAAGATTCTTGAACGTGAACCAAATAAAGGGACGAGATCCGAGAAGTATTTACTGAAATTTCCAGTTGCGTTATTTTAATCTACAGAACGATGGGAATGAAATTTTCCTTTTCTGGGTAAAAATAAAACAGGGATATGTCAAAAAGATTGGACATTTTGTCGAAATTCATATTAACATATCTTTGCTTAAAATAATCCGATTTTCATAGAACGGATGCAGAAAATTTTCTTCTTTTTTTACTCCTAGTTCCATTCATCTATCTCCGATCGCACACATTTTATGATGGTCAAGAAAGGCACTGGCTGTTTTTCTTCTGTTTTTTTTCTTACATCGGAACCATACAATTCCTAATTCCTAGTCGTCCCGGCCGTCGAGCATTTCAGTGGTGGACCAATAAAACTCGACATGCTGTTAAAGGTAGACGCAAGGCCTTACGTGCTATAATGAGGCTCAGCAGCGACCACCCCCTTAGATCCTACGCCCTGGAGTCTTACAAGGAGAAGCATCGGCAATGGATGATAATCATCAGGGAGGCGAAGTCCAAGCAATGGGAGGGTTTGATCGACAGCATCAATCCGTCCCAGACCTCCACCGAACTTTGGAGGGCGGCTCCCATCCACCTCGATCAGGGTAACCGCACAATTTCTGGCCCTGCACAAGTTGCCAATGCTCTCGGTAACTACTTCGCCTCCCTGGTAGCAGTCACCCGACGAACCTTCCAAGTACCCATTGGCGGCACAGCATCGGACGAGTACCCTGAAGAAATTGGCGTCCCCCAAGGGTCGGTCCTAGCGGTGACGCTTTTCCTCGTCGCATTGGACGAGATCTTCAGCGTTCGTTCTACCCGCGAACGTATATATATTTGTATACGCCGACGACATTTTATTGGTCGTGGTCCAGGGCCAGGATTAAGAATCAGGCGGCGGTAAGTACCATTCATCGCTGGGCTTCATTCGTCGGCTTGATCATGAACGCCAGTAAGTGTGTCCGCGGGCAGTTGACAGCCGCAAATCGAATCCGACGGACATGCTTTCCTTACTTCTCTCGCTTTGTCGTCGCTTACAATATGTGTGGTGTTCGGAAAAATACCCTGGTGATAGACTTCAGTGTTCGACCAGACGCTGGAAAAGCTGGAAAAGTGCAAAGTTTTTTGGAGAATAATATTAAATCCAGTATACTGATGTTAAGAGCATACAGTCTTCCAAACATCGACTCCATGTGATGGATTATTCACCCAAGGCGATTTTCCTCCAATTGACAACGAGCAGCAAAATACATCATCCGCTAAAATAATCAAACATACTGCTAAAGAAAACAAACGAAGCGATGACGAATGAACCGACATTGATGATGATGTATCAAACTCTTCTACGGATTACATTGTTGCGACAAACAAACGGCGGCGGTAAAAACGGGTTGTGGAAGGTGGAACAAAAAAAGTATGCATTGATCAGTGCTCTCCAAACACACGCCATGCGAGAATTACTGACAAACATCCGTCGCAAGAAAATGTTTTAATAGGCAAAAATAAAAACGGGAAGAATTCAAGAAATTATAAAATATGATAGTGGCTCTGTAAAGCTGGATACGGCGAGTGGGTCTAATCGAACCGGAACCTCATCGACACACTCTCGCCTGTCTTCAACAGCTACGTTCGGTTGGCCTCCGGTCTACTTCCGTCCACTCCCGATGAAGCGGCCTGAATTGACGCCAGCATTCTTCCTTTCCGGCATCGGACTTTGATGGCCATCTGTCGCAAAGCCGCCTCTTTCGCTGCTGCCACCTCAGTAAATGACATGATCCCTCTCCTAGACGAGGCTGACTGGATCTTGAGAAGTGTAGCTGGTACCAATCTTCCTCCCGTGGCGCGAGCTCACTGGCACGGAGCAAAGAGCTGACTGATTCCTCCGTTAACAGCGACCGCTTCTCCGCCCGGTTCAAAAGGGGTGATAACACAGATGAACTCCGAACATCCTTACTGGAATTCATTGCAACACGTTTCCGAAACAGTGAGATTTGGTGTACCGACGGAGCCGAGGGGTTGGCTTTGGAGTCTGTAGACCTAGTCTGACCAAATCGGAGAGCCAGTGCAATATTTTTCCGCTGAAGCCGCCACCGGCAGGATTGTCGCGGCCACCCTCCCGGCGAACAAGCCAATCATGGTCTTCACGGGCTCCGCAAGTGTAATTTCCGGCCTTCAAAGTGAGACTCCGAAACACCCCTGGATCCAGAGAATCCCTTCAGGTATGATCCCCGGTACCACATTCACCACATTCACCTGGATCCACGGCCGCTACGGCATTAGGGGAACTAACGAAGCCGATGTCCTGGCCAGTGTCGGACACGATCGTCGTCGGCCAGGACTAGGCTCGGATTTGGAGCAATAGCAGAGGACTCTTTTTGAGGAAAGTCAAAGGATTCATCGGCTCCTGGAATGATCCGGCTACTCAAAAAGAACAGAACATTATGTCGAGGCTCCGGACCGGCCACACAAGGGTCTCCCACAACTTCGGTGGAGGTCCCTTCCGGTCCCGTTGTGATCTCTGCGAAACCGAAAACAGCGTGGAGCACTTTATCTGCTAATGTCCCAAATATAACCACCCCCTCGTCTTTTTTTTTGCATTATTTTATTACTGTTTTGTTTCATAAATTTCTAAAAAAAAGTCTTGATTTTTACGTTTATTTAAAGTGTTTAGGTTAAGTTACAATTAATGACAATGCCATTGGTTGGCACGCTAGGGTAGCCCCATCTGGTCTACTCTTCCCCATATATACTTGGTTTCACTGCAACTGGCGGGGCCCTAGTATCATTCTTTCTGACGTCTTCTTCTTTTCTTCAGTTGAAGTATCGTTTTACATTAAGACTCTGAAGTATTAGGACTGTAGAAGGCGTAGTGAGGGATCGGCGCAAGATGTCGTAACATCATAGTTTCCATTTCATCAACGCTTTTGAATTCATTTTTAAAATTTTGAAACCACTTCGTAACTTGCAGCTCCAATCAACCAAAGTAGGAGGCGTGATCACCTCTCTACAGATTGTGAATCAATACACGCTAATGATCGGAACCGATGGCTGCGAAATTTACTGTCTGGAGCTTCAGAACTTCAAAACCACCTTGCGACTACTCAAAACCTGTCACACCAATGCCGTTTATGACATCGCATTTCCCTAGTAAGTAGCTCTATGATCTTATTCGCGCTGTCCCGCCTTTCACCGATCGCCATTTTTTTCAGCAACTTTTCCCTAGTGTTCGCCACGTCAAGCCACGAGTCGATCAGAATTTGGTCGACCTCACGGATGCAGGAACTGTTACGCATCGTGGTGCCGAACTTTGCTTCCTCGTCTATCGTGTTCAGCCGAGATGGCAAGAGCATTATTTCGGCTTGGAATGATGGAGTTATTCGTGCGTTTACTCCGCTAACTGGCAAACTGATCTACGCCATTCCGAATGCCCACAACAAGGGCTGTTCGTCGGTTGCGGTCACTAGCAATGGGAAGATATTGGTCAGTGGGGGTATCGAAGGACAAGTAAGAGTTTGGAAAATAGAACCCTATATGCAGAGCATGATCGGTGTTCTGAAGGAACATTACGGTCCGATTGAGTCCGTTCACATCAATAGCTTCGATACAGAAGTTGTGTCGGCTTCGCGGGATGGGAGTTGTGTGATTTGGGATTTGATTCGACTCACTAGGAAACATGTGATCTTCGCCCATACGCAGTTCATTGCGGCGCAGTACTACCCGACGGGGGTTCAGATATTGACGGCTGGATCGGATAAACTGATTGGATATTGGGAAGCCTTCGATGGCAGTTTGGTGCGAGAGGTGGAAGGCTCTAAGTCCGGTCCGATCAATGCCATCGACATGAACATGACCGGAGAGTTCTTCGTTTCGGCTGGTACAGACCAGATTGTTCGCCTGTGGGATTATCAGCTGGGAGTTGAGGTGGCCGTGGGAATTGGACATGCAAGTGCCATCACTTCTGCCAGGTACAGCCCTAACGGGAAATTTTTGGTGACAGGTTCCAGTGATGGAGGAATATTCGTCTGGACGGTTCCAGAGGTAAACTAATCTACATTTCGACGAAACGTACTTTTGTCTAAACTTTTACACTTTCAGAAATACCATATCAAAATCCCATCTCCGGATAATGCTGCTGGCAACAATAATCGCGCCAAGGCAAATGCGGATAGTGCCGGCAAAAAACTAGTTCCATGTCGGGCATCAAAAACCAGCAACGAAAATGTCCGCCAGCTGGAATCGGCTCAGTCAAATCGTTCCAGTCAAATAGCTAAATGTCCGGCCGTGGATCTCAACGCCCAGCCAACGATAGATCCTTGTGTCGACACCGCATCGCTGGCAGATGACACCGAACAACAGGACCAAATAGAGACAAGGTCATTCCACTCGCAGAAATCACAAATTTTTGATAATTAGTTTCACGAAAGTAATCTGCTTTTATTTTGTATAATCACAAGGAGAGAGCTATATTTTATAATAACTTTATATCGTAATAATCCTAATAATCGTAATCATAATCCACTTTGAGCAGTCGACCAATAAAGCTACTGATTTGAACACGTGCATTTTTCAGCTGTGGAAAATCATCCTCCTTGGGTTCGTACATGTTGGCACAGTGGGCGGTACCGTCGATAAAAATGGTAGGCAAGTTTATGTCGTTGCTCTCCGTCAGTCCCAACCGGTGCCAGGGATCGATCGACCCATGCACATACAGGACGTTGGTCGTTCCGGGGTTCAGGGCACCGTAGTTGGTGTTTGTCCGATAGATGGCTCTGCTCAGGGCATTTTGATCAAATCGTCTGCCATATACGTCCGAGCACTGACGGGTGAAGAACTCGGCCGGGAAACGATTGCCGAAGACCAGGGTCGTATTGTCCGACGTCTGATAAAATCCGAACTCGTTGCACGTTTGGTAGGTCCATTGACGAGCTGAGAAAAGGTAGAAATAGAGGGTTCCATAATAAGGCTCTAAATTGAAGAAATTGAAGTCAAAATTAGAAAAAGCCTACCTCCATTAGCCACATCAGAATCCCACGAGGTGTTCTGCATCTGTTTGATCGTTTTTTCGTACACATAGTCCAAACATGTCACATTATCTTGCTTCATAACCATCGCATTAACGGCGGCCAGTCGCATAACTGGCACTCCGATGGTCTGGTTCATCATCACATCGCATACCTCATCGATTGTGAGTCTAGCATGCGGGCTATTGTCCTTGTTGTATTGAACCACTCCCGCAAAGTTGCTAGCTATCGCCTCAAACAGACTGGAAATGTCCAAATCATTCGCAATAGACTTTTCAACGGGATCACACAGCTTGAAGTTTTCGTTTAGATTTCGCTGACCGATCATGTGTTTGAGTAGCGTTTCGACCTGTATCATAGAACTACGTACTGCATCAACACATTCAGCCGAATATCGCTGCAAGGAATTGGTCACCACCTCGAAGTACTCCCTGAAATCAATCTTCGCCAACAGTGGTCCACTACTGCTGATGGATCCATGTACCAGATAAGGATATTTCTCCCGTAACCAGGCAGCAAGCGATCCCGGATATGATCCACCAAATGCGATCCATCGATTGCCACGGCCCAGTTGGTATTTATCCTTCATTGCTTCAATGAAGTACGCTAAGTCAGCTAATGCTTGCTCCGAGCTGAGATATGCCAAATTTTTCGTAGACAAATCGTCAGTTGGGTGACTTTTGCCATAGAAGCGGTGTTCCAGTTGGAAGCACAATGCTCCGTATTCCTGCGCATAGTGAATCCAAGCCCCTTCCGTCATCCAGCGAACGGTGGCCTCACCTTCCCCTCCGATCATCAAGAACAACGGGCCGGAGCCGTCGTCGTTTTTGAAATATTCATCATTTACGTAGTACCGTTGCTTCCAGGTGGTCGGATTTGTTGGATCGTTGTGGTCCAGCAGTTGATCGAACCACAGTGTTTGAACATTCGAATCCACTCCCTTGAAAACGGGATTCTTCGTAGGGCCATCCTGGGAGAACTTTTTACCACGCCAGAATCCTGAACTGCGACCTGCAGTGGAAACATGGATCCCCACTAGGCAAAATGTAAATATTGTTAACTTGAAGATCATTTTTTAAAACTTGCTAAACTATCACTCGAACCGACCGCAACCACAATTGACAGTGAAATGAAGCGCGGAATTAGCATAAACGAAGTCCACGATGGACGTCGACCTACTGATTATGGCAAATGAATTTATTTACTGCTGACCCTGCATTTCTACGGAGGTCGCCGCAACACAAAACAGTACGCCTCAGCTGTGTTCCTCCTCGCGGTCGCGCTTTAGCCGCTACGATCAAAGACGACATCGCCATCATCGTCTGTTTGTCTCATCATATACCATAAGCCAATCGATTTCGTTTCTCCATACATGATCGCTATTCTTTATTAAATATGTTGATTGCCTGCGGTTTGTACTACGCAGGCTAATTTTTATATATTTCATTCAATATACGAGAAGTTTGGATCTATTAAATATTGTTAGAGATTTTTTACGAGCAATCGCATTTTAATTTGTATATGTTGTGGTCGAGTTTCCAGCTCGCTTGATCCTCTGACAATAACAAAATACGTAGTTCCATTTACCCGCCAAGTACTATAAAATTCTAATGCCCAGTTTCGTGAAAGTTCAATTATTTTGAACAAGAATCCACTTCAATGCTGGTTGGCTTGGTTCAGTTTACTTAGTGAGTAACAAATAAAATTTGCGTCTTCTAAAACAGATTAGCGTCACAAAAAAGCGTTTTAAATGACGTTGAAAAAATGTCATGTGAAACCACTTGATCTTTAATTTCAACCATGATTTTAAGTTGTATAAAAGAACATCTATGTTGCGCGATCATCAGACCAAATCCCAAGGACAATGAAAATCATTTTTATCCTTTGAAGACTAAATTCGAGACATTATCGTTTTGCAAGGTTCCTAATCTTGGTTTACTTTCATGCATTCATTGCTGTATCATGATATGACTAATCAACGCAGGGAACCCAAGAATATTTTAAACTGGACCAAGATTTAAACCCAGCCATATTCTGCATTTATAATCTCTAATGTTCTTAATAGCCAAATCAGATTACGCTATTTATTATAATGAATATCATATACATATCACATACATTCAATTTTCTTTCTTCACTTTAACACGATTTCTATTAAGATAGAAGATATAAGCACATAATAGGCTATTCAGATTAGGCCATTTATCATATTAATTATCATGTAACAGGGTGTCGACTACCTGGAAAAACCTGGAAAGTCAGGGAAAGTCAAGGAATTTCAATTTGGACCTGGAATGTCAGGGAAAGTCAGGGAATTTTGATTGAGGTCAGGGAAAAAATCACAAAACTGTAATAATAACTGTAAAAACTGTAATAAAAAAAAATCAAGCTGTGAGGCATATTTTATTTTTTCGTGTGACCCGTTGGCAGTCTACTTTAGAGATGGGCGAACGCTGCATTTGATAGCCGCATTCGGGCTGCGTTTTCAATAGCAATAATCCTTGCGCCATCTCCAATCGATTGCCAAACGCGGTCCCAATTTAAAATACATTTGAACTAACGGTTGTGGATGTTTACAAACGTTTCGGATGCCAACCTCAGTATCTGTTATCTGTGGTTTGACGAACAGATCAGTAAGCTTCGAGATGATATTATGATCCATCAGTTTCTTCCATAATCGAAGGCGCTAAGTATACCACTAAACATCACCTGCCGAAAGTTTGCGATCCCTTGTTCTGGTGGGGGCAGATAAAAACAATCTATTCGAGGTTATATCAGTTTGTCTTGAAAAGACTTTGTATTACGGGTACTCAAATCCCAAGCGAGAGGATTTTTTTCAAAAACGAGACAAATTTTTAGTGAGCGACGCAGCCGACTAACATCGGAAAACATTGAGGAAAATATATGTATGCCATAATTCACATTAAAAAGTTTGTAAAGATATAAAAAGAAAACTAAGAATGAACGGCTATTTCATTGTTGTTTTAATACACCTACTCGATATTTTGAATTTCTTTTGATTGATTTCTTGTTAATGATATTGAATATAGTTGATTACGCCAGATATAAAACTAGGCTAGGCTTTTTCATTTGAAAGAAATATCTACTGCAGTAACTTGGCCATTCCAATCTGAACACTTTTCAATTTGAACTTGGAGCACGGTGCATGAAATCAAACAAAACAGCAAAAAAGTCCATTAGAGATGAGTTATATATCAAGAAGTTACTAGAAGTTCAAATTAAAAATTAACTCCGATGATTTGAATGCTGTATCGCTCAAACCACCGGAACATTCTATTTTTTTTTTGTGAACTGGGCCGTTCAAATAAGTCGGCTCATTTAAGTGAACGCTTGGTTCAGAGCCGCTCATCGAAATGAACCGTTTTGCCCATCACTAGACTACTTCGGGCATATGCCATGTTCCTCGTGGTAATCTAATTTGCCTCTATTAATCTATTTTAGATCAATAACAGAGGTTACTCAAATGGTCACTGTTCAGGCCTGATCCAAATAGCTTTTATGAAAAGTCCCCCCTTATAATTTATTATTTAAATTTAAAAAATCACATCAATAAAGAAAAAACAATACATATTTAGTTTTAGTGGTTTTATGTCAGAGTAATTTTTAATTTTTTGCAGTTTCTTCATTAGTGGCGTGCAAGTCATGTTCCCATCAAACAATTTAGTCAAACAAATTAGTCGTAATGTAATTATGTTGATATATTGATATTGATATTGATAGGAAATATGATATATCACAATGAATTTAAATTGCTGACTACATGCAAGTAATCGACTCCAATGAAAAACCAATAATATCCCATTATCTTTTGATATAAATTTATCGTCTAAATGTATGAAAATTATCTAGTGGAAGCAATCGAAACTGAGTCGAAAGGCCTAAATGGGCCATAGTTCAGAACCGTTCAACAAACAATCATAAAAAATTTCAACCTACTACCAAAAATTTGATGTTTTAAGGCTTATTTCAAGCAAATGCCGAAAACTACGATTGAAAGTGCTACAAACAAGATTCTGTAGATAATGTTGAAAAACCATTTCATGAACTTCCATTTGATGATGGGCTTATAACATTGGCAGGTGGTCAAATTATTGAGCATGTAAAATGGTAAAACGTTACTCCATACTCCACAATCATAGACGCTCTCCTAGAAAATTTAAAGTAATTTGAAATAAATTGACAGAATCAAGAAGATCACACCAATCAGACGGTTTAAAAATAATTCTTCAAAACTTTTCAACAATGTTTGTGTTATCTACAGAAGGCAAAAACAATGCAACGTTCAATTATATTTGCAACCAAGGATGTTAACGATCATTCAGTAATTTGCGTTCGATCATTTAGTAGTTTGTCAATAACACATTCCAGAAGCTGAATTTCAAAATATGTTGTATGGTGGACTTCTAGTGCGATGGTTTTTCTACAACTTTGCCCAATGGTTCGTTATTAGAATTCAACTAATAACGGAGTTAGAGCGCTAGTTGCAGTAACTCAAACTAAATGATTGGAATTTTGTAATCATTTAGTCTAAGTTACTGAAACTATAGCTATAACCAAGATGAATACACAGCTAGGTGTTGCAATGTGCTTAGTTTGTGGAAGAGAAGAAGGCGGGGGTGAAAAATTCATTTTCAGTGCAAAACGACAACAAACCGGCTGGCTCTCCCATACTAAAATCCAAGATGGCTGAATCGTGAATTTGGCAGATTGGAACACCTAGTAGTGTATTCATCTTGGCTATAACTCCGTTACTAGTGGAATTCAAACTACAAACCCTTAGGCAGAGTTGTAAAAAAACCTTCGTACTAGAAGTCCCCCATACAAGATATTTGAAATTCAGCTTCTGGAATGTGTTATTGACAAACTACTAAATGATCGAATGCAAATTACTGAATGATCGTTAACATCCTTGTTTGCAACCGTGAGATATTTGTTGCGAACTTTTCAAACTGCGACTGTTTGCATATTTACTCTACAAGCGAAATTGTAGTCATGTTAACAGATGGCTATGTTTATCTCTAGACATTGCCTACTTATATGTTTTTAAACCAAAAACATTATAAAAAACCTGCAAAATTTCAGTATTGCATTCGCTGCTTTGATTTTTTTTGTAGATTTATTAGAGTGATTTTGTATGTTACAAAAAAATCACTAAACGTTTCTTTTGATGTTTAGAAAACAATTTTATCAGGAAATATTCTGGTTGATGTTGGAGAATTTTGTCCAAAAATAACTTCAGTGAGATACACTGGATTCAGTTTTTGCACGATTTACATTTTTCTCAATTTTTAATTCATCCTAAATGTTTAACGCATAATAATAACCATGTGATTTTTCTTTGAATTATTTAGAATTTTTTTAAACGTCTTGCAAATACTTTGGTGGCAAATTGAAATCGCACGATCAGAATAACCAGCGAAAAAATCGTTTAAAACAGAATCATGTGTACTTTGGAATATCTTCTGAAGATAATTATAATTATTTCTTTCTCAAAATTTCCCAAATTACTTCAAAATTCCCCTTTAAAATAAAAAATGTTCTGTAGTTTCTCTACCTAAAAAAACTTAATAGATTGTATGGTATTTACTCAAATTAAAATGTATTTGTGGAGGGATGTATACAAAAAATATGCAAAGGAAAGGAATCTTCAAACATTTTTCCACGAGTTCCTCAAAAAATTCCATTAGATATTTTTTATAAAGCTTCATCGCTTGTTGTAGCTGTTGAAAAAGTCTATCATCGAGTTGAGAGTAATTGAACTTTCTGTAAAAAAAACAATGCTGTAATTCTAAAACGATTGATCCACTTTGGAAGTTTTAGTAAATAACTAAAACTCGATAAAATAAATGGAATAGATGTAGCTCTCCCTTGCATTTGCGGCTAGTTATGCCACTTCTTCTCCGAAGGAACTGAGCATATTCAAACCAAAATATTTAAAGTATCGCAGTGGTTATAATGTTAATGACTTATTGTAAGTGCTGAATGGATTTGTGCGAGATTGTTGGAATTGAATTCTTGAATATCTGTAAGATTGCAAGCAGTAAGTGATGATTATCAGAAATCCATACACCCCACAGAAAGTGAATAGGCATTCTTATTCCGTAAGTATACTTCAGAGAAGGTTTTCATGTTCCCGATAATACCCGCAAATCCGTAAGCATTTTTTAACGGAATTTAAAGGATTTCTAGAAGCTCCCACGATTGTTTGGAAAGAGTTCCAAAGTCTTGTCAAAAGATAAGATAGTTACAAGATTTCAAATAAATTTCTAGAAAGATTATGAAAACTTCAACGATTTGAAAAAGTAGCCGTGGAGCTCTATTCCCGTGGAGAATTCCCGAAGGTTGATGAGGGCACCAGAAAGTTTATAACATTTTTTGGAGCCAATTTTGTGTAATACTGAATTATAATAACCTTTCGGGAGCTCTGCGCATTCACTAGAATCTTTGTGAACGACCAGAATTACCTGCCATTTATTACAAAAACTGCTTCTACAAGTGAATAGGCTTCCAATAACTCAGGAACTCGTTTGGTTTTCATGCATTCATTCATTTCATTTCAACATGCAAGGATTTTCAAATGCTTAAGAATTGGAAAAAAATCATACCTGGAATTTTTCGAGAAATTACTGGAAAGTCAGGGAAAGTCAGGGAATTTTATTTTCTAATATGAGTCGACACCCTGATGTAGAACATGAGAAAGAAAATTGAATGTATGCAAATAGACAAAAGATATTTTAGTTACTAGATAAAGATTGTCGCTGTCGTCGCTGTCCGGAACATCTTTTGCTGGCGAGGATAGGGGAGCTAAATGTCAAAGAAGGAAAATCCATACGATTTGACAGGTATGTACCACACATGTTTCGGACAGCAGAACAAAGGGAACAGTAGCGACAATCTTTATCTAGTAACTAAAATATCTTTTAAATAGACGCATCCAAGTAAAAATAAGAAGAAGACACACGACGGTGTTAACTTTGACAGATCCTACAGCACAGCATAGGAAGATCATTTTAAAATGCTTATAATAAATTCTAGACAAATTGTAATTAAAATCTGATTAATGTGCGGTACGGAAAAAGTTCTGAATTACATATCTGGAAGCTTTTCTCAATTTTTTGAATATTTTCCAAAAATTTATCTATCATACAGTTTGGAACTTTTTCCGTATCATACATGAATCAGATTTTAATTACATTTTAAATAGAATTTATTATAAGCATTTTAAAATGATCTTCCTATGCTGTGCTGCAGGATATCTCAAAGTTGACACCGTCGTGTGTCTTCTTCTTATTTTCACTTGGATTCGTCTATGGGCATCAAGTTACTCTTTATCATAATATTTACTATCATAATTGCATAATTGACATAATATGAATAGGCTAATAATAAGTCTCATATGTTACAACGAAAAACATTAAATTCTCTTGTATCATTGAAAACAAGAACGTATTATTCATTGTGATTATTTTCATATAATTATTATGTAGTCTCCTAGAAGAGGTTAGAAGAAGTACAGAAAGCACGTGCTATCAAAGCATTGCCCACCCTACCCCACCAGTCGGCTACCAAATCAGAAAGGAGCGGAAAGATTAGTTCGAACCTTATTCAAAAAAACTACCTTAATCGGTTGGAAATTTATAATTTAATAGTCATTACATTTCCATCCACTTCTCCACTTCTATCTGTTAACTATCTCTAAGCTTTGTGGAAAAGCTTTTCTTTGGAAGCTCCCTGCTCCTACCCTGAGTAAAATTATTACACTCTAAATTTTCGCAGACTACAATCTGTTGCTGCTTCAGTTGTGTGAATCGTGCCCATTCATACTGCACTGGTAGACACACATACTACCGTTACCAGCATCGGTTTGTCCGACTGACTGGTGCGGTAGTTCACTGTTTGTTTGTGTGCATTGTCATCGTCAACAACCTGGCAGGGTTGCCACATTTAAATCTGTATATTTTCTCCAAGAAATCTTCATATCTGTATCTCAAGCCAAAAAATCTGTATCGAAAATCTGTATCCATCTAAACCCAATCAAAAAGGTTTTTGAGTAAACTTTGTTTTGAAAAAGATGTAAATTCAACAATATGTGAATAGAATCTGTCAAAAGTCCGTCATTAACTGTTGTAGCCATATACGCAACAGCTTTAGTGGACAAACCACATTGCTTAGTCACACTAAACTCACTAAACAGAACTACTGAATAATTGTTTCTGGATATGTGAAAAAGGCTAGATCTGATTTTCTTTAATTATTGCTTGAGCTTTTTCTGAGACCCCTGTAATCAAAGATAGTCTGAACATTTTTTACGGTGCATAATCTGGTTTCAAAATCATTGATTCGCATGAACTGTTAATAAAAAGTAAAACTAGAGTCAACATGTTCTGTCTCTTCAAATTAAGATTTTGCTAATTTGAGAATAGCCTTCAATAAGATCAGTTTGGCGAAGAATATTTATAAGCCTCAAACCTCATAGAAAACAAATATTTACTAATAGTAATTATTTATATAAGTACTTAACTCTTCAGGAAATCTGTAAAATCTGTATATCTGTATATACAGATTCTTGGTCACCGCTCTACCCCAAAAATCTGTAAAATACAGAATAATCTGTATATGTGGCAACCCTGCAACCTGGCCCTATCCTATCAATCGGGTTGTTATCCCGTCGGTCGGTTGCTAGTGGTTGAAGTAGTCCAGAAAATAGTGCTTATTCGTTCCTTTCCATTCCGTGAGAATCATTCATTATTTTTCTCATCGTGTTGCTACTCCGATGGGCGCTGGTGCGAACATGCTCTTCTTTTTCACACCATTTCGTTTCACGAGCTCGCAGAAATACGATGAACGAAAGCGAACGCCTCGTACGCAACAGTGACGCCAGAAAATTTTTTGGTGGATAAATATCAACATTTTTATTATCCTTTAAGGAAATTTTGGAGGAATAAGTACATATCCACTCGCACAATTAAAAACGATCTGCATTACTGTTGCTATTGTTCAGATAAATTGAGCAGTTTTGTTACTATTTCTATATCCACCGGTTTATAATACGACCATAAGTAGGGGAACTGCTTTCGTTTTCCATCTCATGGAACATATTATATTCATCTCATAGCAAAGCAAAAAAAAACTCAAAGGTGCAGCCCAATCGGGTTGTACGCAATGGTGACGTTGACGTAGTGGGAATAGAATAGATTAGGTTGTCAAACTGAAGCCAAAATTTTCTATTGTTCCGGAGCCAAACATTGAAGATTGAGGCTATGTTCGTTTTAGATCTTATATTGAGAAGTATTGTTATTATTTGGGAAAAAAAATAAACTTAGTTCGAGTTTTGTATTTTTTGTAACAATTATTTTCTCATCATATTTTGAGTGGAAAATTAATAGGAATTCAACTAAAAAGCACTCGTAACGAAATTTCATGAGATTCAGCAACTGATTGGAGCAGAAATGTATGTAAACCATCGTAAAGTCATGTAGAGTCTCACGCGTTGGTGCGCCCTCATGCATCATGGAAAGAGAAATTTGAAGAGCGAGAAATGTTTGACAGCCAAGTAACTGCAAAATAATTTTGTTTATGAGAGTGATTTCAAAATATCCCTCAACTAACTTGAGCGCAGAAAAGCGGCTATATCTGCAGCACCCAGAGCTGTATGTAATGTACAGGTTTTCGACTTTTCTGTTTTCAGACTTTTTGGTTTCGAAGCAAGCGTTTTTCAAGCCCAGGGTGTATCTGTTTTCGCTGTTTATCCTGTGCTCCTGAAATTGAGTGAGCATTACGAACCATGGTAATGTATACAATTTTTACATTTGAAAAGGATGATAAAAATAAATTTTTCAAATAATCGAGGATGATAACAACACTCTCAAGCGATCACATATCAAAATTATCAATTGATAAAAACTCGTCAGAGAGTAAGAGTCGTTCGATAATTGTATCTCGATTCGAAGCATTGGTGGTAAATGACCATACGTAAATATTATAATACACTGGAGTCGGTTTATACGCAGAGGATATGGGCCGCGTAAATTAAAACAACGTAAAAAACCGCGTAAATTCCAAAATATGTCAGAATGTACCGCGAGAATCCCGAAATGCGAATGAAAAAAATCGCATAAAAAGCGATTCGTGTAAACAAAAACGCATAAAAAAAGACTTCAGTGGAAGAAAATTAAAAATTCATCGAGAAACGGCTGAGATATTAAAGATCAAAGTCTATCATATTTTCGTGACGTTCTTCGTCAAAAAATACAGCCCCAATATCGAAGCTTCTCTTTGCTAACGCCTAACACATGTTAACACGCGTGCTCACTGTTGAAAAAAGAAACACAAAAATAAAAAACAAATCAAATTCCTTTTTGCTAAATGTCTTGGCTGTGCATATGCATAATAGATTTATTTTAAAAGTTGCACGGCCAAGATATTTATTTAACAAAAAAATGATTTTCGTACGGCCGAGTAGCCGAATAATATACAATCCAATTAAATGATAATAATTTTAAATGACTAATGACAGATCCAGTTACAATTACAATTTAAAATATTGCTATGGAATAATCACGTATTCTCTAGAGCTAATATCATACCGTTGTGGCTCCTACTAATGCACTGTAGTCCAGTTCTGACGCGGGGCCGAACACCAGACAAATCTGATCTGACTGATCGAGCGTCTGTCTCACTAGGAGGTGCTGATCCTACAACATTTGTTCAGACATCCAGAAACTGAAAAAAGATCTCTTCCCCGGCAGCTATATCTATGATGACATTCTTATCCCGGTAGACTCAGCATACAGCTTGTCTGGTCCATTCAATGGCAAAAATCGCGGATCCTTTAAATATTGTCGCGAAATTGAACATTTAATTTCGCGACAATATTTCAAGGAACCGCGATTTTTGCCATTGTATGAGCCAGACGAACTGTTTGTTGAGTTTCGAGAAAAATTGGTTATTGGCTTAACTATTTAAATTATGCTATGCCGTTAGCAAGGATCCGAGGTAGACGCATTTCTCGACCACCTCGAAGGTATCCCCGTCTATCGTAACACTGCTTCCCAGGCGGGCACTGTCGCACTCGGTTCCGCCCACAAGCATGTACTTTGTCTTTGACGCATTCACCACCAGTCCAACTTTTGTTGCTTCACGTTTCAGGCGGGTGCACAGTTCTGCCACTTTTGCAAATGTTCGGCTGACAATATCCATGTCATCCGCGAAACAAATAAATTGACTGGATCTGTTGAAAATCGTACCCCGGCTTTTACGACGGAAGATGATCTGGGATATCACTTTGTAGGCGGCGTTAAGGATGGTGATCGCTCGAAAGTTCTCACACTCCAGCTTGTCGCCTTTCTTGTAGATGGGGCATATAACCCCTTCCTTCCACTCCTCCGGTAGCTGTTCAGTTTTCCAGATTCTGACTATCAATTTGTGCAGGTAAGTGGCTAGCTTTTCCGGGCCCATCTTGATGAGCTCAGCTTCGATACTATCCTTACCAGCTGCTTTATTGGTCTTTAGCTGTTGGATGGCATCCTTAACTTCCCTCAAGGTGGGGGCTGGTTGGCCTCCATCGTCCGCTGAACTGACGTAGTTATCTCCTTCGCTGCCTTGACTTTCAGTGTCTGTACTCTCAGCGCCATTCAAATGTTCCTCATAGTGCTGCTTCCACCTTTCGATCACCACACGTTCACCCGTCAAGATGCTCCCATCCATATCCAGGCACATTTCGGCACGCGGTACGAAGCCTTGCGGGATGCGTTGAGCTTCTGATAGAACTTGCGTGTTTCTTGAGAACGGCACAGCTGTTCAGTCTCCTCGCATTATCCGCTCCTTCCAGGCGGCGACTCCCCGCGCTGCATCCTTTTCCTCCAGAATCTGTCTGCACTTTTCGTCGAACCAATCGTTCCGTAGACTTCATCCCATATACCCGACGTTGTTCTCCGCTGCGTCGTTAATGGCTGCTTTGACTGTATTCCAGCAGTCCTCAAGAGGGGCCCCATCGAGCTCACCCTCTTCCGGCATCGCTGCCTCGAGATACTGCGCGTATGCAGTGGCGACATCAGTTTGCTTCAGTCGCTCTAAGTCGTACCGCGGCGGTTGTCGGTACCGAACATTGTTGATGACGGATAGTTTTGGGTGCAGTTTAACCATCACCAGATAGTGGTCAGAGTCGATGTTAGCGCCACGATATGTCCTGATATCGATAATATCGGAGAAGTGCCGTCCATCAATCAGAACGTGGTCGATTTGTGATTTTGTCTGCAGTGGTGATCTCCAGGTGTACCGATACGGGAGGCTGTGTTGAAAGTAGGTGCTGCGAATGGCCATATTCTTGGAGGCGGCGAAATCAATTAGTCGTAGGTTGTTTTCGTTTGTCAGTCGGTGAGCGCTGAACTTCCCAATAGTCGGTCTAAACTCCTTCTCTTGGCAAACCTGAGCGTTCAAACCTCCTATGATGATTTTGACATCGTGGCTTGGGCAGCTGTCGTACTCACTTTTCAGCTGCGCGTAGAACGCGTCCTTATCATCATCAGTGCTTCCGGAGTGTGGGCTATGGACGTTGATTATGCTGAAGTTGATAAACCGGACCTTTGATCCTCAACCTGCACATTCTTTCATTGATCGGCCACCACCCAATCACGCGCCTTTGCATATCGCCCATCACTTTGAAAGATGTTCCCAGCTCGTGTGTGTTGCCGCAGCTCTGGTAGATGGTATGATTACCTCTAAACGTTCGCACCATTGATCCATTCCAACAAACCTCCTGCAGCGCTACGATGCCGAAACCACGGTCCTTGAGCACATCGGCAAGTATGCGTATGCTCTCGATGAAGTTGAGAGATTTGCAGTTCCACGAATAGAGTTTCCAATCGCTAGTCCCTTTTCGTCGCAGTGGTCTTCGCCCATGGTTCCGGTCCGTACTCTTTTGTTGATTGTTCGTTGTTTATGTTTTATTAAAGGCTGGCTTGCAGGGCCTGACACCAAACCCCCTAAATTTCCGGAGGACCATTCCTCCTTAATTCCCGGTGGACCATGGTGCACAGTTTCACTAAGAGTCCCTCGCTGGCACTCGGACGATGATCAGCCGCCCCTAACATGGAGAACAGACGCTGTTATGAGCCGATCCTGACATAGAGAACAGACGCTCATTAAGATTTGCACCTCCGGAGAGGAGCAACCCCCCCTTCCCTGTCAACATACGACCATAGTTCCCACCGAGGTTGATTACCCGATCTTCCCTAAGGTTGCTCTATCCCGGCCAGCTACACGGGGAGGTAGGAATAAGAGTTGCTGGGTAAGAGGCTACCCGAGCAATCAAAAGTTCGTCATTGCATAATAAAATCCCCTTTGAAGTTTCTAAGAGTTCATATAAAATTCCGACAGCACTTTCTAGCTGATTAAGAGGCTAAATAAGTCTTGAAGTTACTTCTGGATCCCAAAAGGTCCAATGTGAACTTTAAGCAACTTCAAGTTCTAAAGGTGCTCTCTAGCAACTACAATGTAGAATAAAGGCTTCCTAATAGCGTCATAAAAACTTCGAACATAAAAGTTCCTAACAAGTTCAATGCGAACCTTCTAAGCGACTTCTATGTTTTCAAACGTTCAACTAAAATTTTCATGCAAAACCTAATAAGAAAAATAGTTTATACATAGTCATTTTATCAAAGTTTATTCAAAAGTTTAGGCCAAAATTGATTTTTCATATTATATTTATTTAACGCAATCATAAGAAAAATAAGGATGAAGTGAGATTCGAACACGCATACTTCGTATTACAGCCGCAATTGCTAACCACTACACTATCGAGGTGTTGTGATCTGTAGATGCAAAGACTATACTTTAAATTTCATCATTATAAGGACCGCGAGATAAGGTCTATTTTATTCCTTCAGGTACGCGAAGTACCAAGCCAATGGTACGCTTTACCGAGCATTTGCCGTGCTAACAGTGTACATAGGTAAATATGATTATAAAATATACTTTTTATCTTTAATTTGTTCCAGATACAGGCAACACTTCTGGCAGCCCTGCTGTGATCGGCTTGCCATTCGTGTGCATTCGTTATAATTTGATTCGGATGTGAAATTTTCTTATACAGAGCCGAAGCAGTCCAGCAACAAGTGAGTGAGCTGGAGCAGTTAGGGTCGTGTCGCGGAGGAATTCGTGTGTTGTTTTTGCCGTGGAAAAAACGGAAAACTTACTAGTTTGCCCGTCCGGAAAAGTCGGTAGTGGCCGGAAATTGCATCGCGTTCGACGGCTAAAGTTTGATTGTTGAATTCTGTGCGATCCGTTTCCGATTCGGGAGGGTCGAGCTCGAGTGGTAAATTGGACGGTCGTCGTCTGATGGTCGTTCCCGTTCGTCGGTGGTGGTAGTGAGAGTGAGTAAGTGTGGAAGAAGGAAGTGTTGTGTGCGGGTGGGTCGTATACAAGGGGTGAGCAGGAGCGGAAACTTCAATGACGACGAGAGTCGACGGCTGACACGAAGAAGACTACATCAGCAGCGGCAGCATCTGGTGTCAGTGTGTGGAACGAACGGGCGCGGGCAATGATGATGATGATGATTGTGATCAATGGCGGTGATCGCATGAGTGACTAGTTTGCAAAATTTATTTCCAAAAATTAGAGCTCTTTATTTACCTTTGTCGTAGAACAAAGTTGTGTCAAAATGCTATCATTTCACTCTAAAAGCAAACTTTTCATAATAGCCTCGAAGACCAATAGTGTAATATACCAATCGACCCAGGTTGACGAACTAAACAAAGATCTGTACTGCCCATACATTCATATCAGTCCCATGTTTGTTTGATTTCATATATTAAATTTTGTTTTGTTTTTTATACCTATTTTTAGGGTTGTACACCCTAATTCAGCTGGGCGAGGGCTGGGCCTCGTACGTAGTTTTTTTTGTTGGGAAGTAGAACCACTGCGTCCATTGAGTTGAACTTTTGTGGTATAGTGGACAGTTAGTGCTTATTATTGGCAATAAATATTTCTTAACGAAAACTTGCCATTAGTTGAGGTTTATCGACCTTTGCTCTGAAGCATTGTTACACATAGTTTAGCATTGCCATTACTGCCATATTGTTTACATTTTCTCCGCCCATTCTCACTAATAAAGCAAGCGCTAGAAAAATGCGGGCATTTTTGGTTGGTCCAATTACACCTTTTTCTACTCGTGATGCGAGTATTGCCATCCCTGACAAATTATTTGTTCTGGGTACAGCTCTTCGATGAACCTACGCCAAATGGAGTACATATCCTCCTCTCCTCCACTGGATTCGATCCTGGGCCAATCATTTCCAGTCGCCCTGAACGTTGAGCGCCTTCGGGTTCTACTGCAAAAAAAAACATCGTTTGCAAGGACTTCCACGAAGCCTACGGCCTCTTCCGGGTAATCTGCTGAATATTATCTTAGATTAGCGCTTCTCCGACATACAAACAACGTGTCCAGCCCACCGTAGTCTGCCGTGTTGTATAAGCTTAATAATATCCTGCCTTTGCTACACCTGGTATAACTCGTGATTTCTGCGAAGCCACCTTATGGCATTCCTCTGTTTACCGCCGAATATTGTCTGCAGCACCATCCTCGAATGCTCCGAAAGATACACCTTACGCTCGAATACGCACAAACCTACTGCCTGCATATTTCTGACGCTTGCTTTATTAGTGAGTATGTCCGGAGCAAATGTAAAAAACATATGGCAGCTTTTGTGGTTTCTTCGAATAAAACGGACATTTTATTTGAAATGAACATAATAACAATAAAAAATGTGTTCTAGCTTGAACATCCATAACTAACTAACTAAGCGAATCGACCCGAATGACTTGCTAAAGCTTCATGAACATTTTAGGCATTCGTTTTCCTGGTTTCTGTGCGATTGATCAGTGGGCCAAAAACCCACTTTAATTTAACTAGTGTGATACTGCCTTTCTCGCATTTATCCAACATAGTATGTCTCGATACCCCATTTTCTTGATAACATCCGATCGTTATCAAATCCAATAGTGATCAACTAGGCTAATTGCCCCCAGTAAAATTCAAGAAAATCGGTTGAGGACTACTGTATGAAACGTTGGTTTATGTTTTTCCTAGCTATTTCTCATCAATCATTTTTCGGCGAGTGAAGGCAAAGACTAATTTACCAGGGTGTCCGGATGTTGCTGTTGGTTTAATGGACTTTGACCATCTTCGGCAAACAAATCTTCCAGTCAAGTTAACTATAACCTAATAGACATTCATGACTTAGTTAATAGTACAAATATTTTGGATTCTTCTTTATTACCTTTCTCGTACAACAAAGTTTACTCAACTAATTAGTTTGCTAAGCAAACCTACTACCTTCCTCGTCAAAAGAAAAACCAAAAAAATATCAATTTTTTAATTAACAAAAACCTCACAAACTGGAGTCTTCCAAAACTATAGATCGCATTATCAAGAGGATAAATAATTAACCCGAATGCCTTTGACTAAACTAATCTACCTCCGTCGTAAGGGAAAATAGGACAGGCATGTGATCAAGCCAGATGACTGACAATTATCATCAAACCGCTTGTATAAATAATGATGAAGATCGTGTTTGAGCAGCACCAACAAATCTACAGCAAGCAACAGCCAGCGAGCAAGCAGTGCCTTCTGATGAAGTAATGTACGAAACTCGGTGATCATTTCGATGCGATATGATAATTGTGTTAGTGGAGTTTTTTTCTCGATCTCGCTGGTGATTGTTAATTGGGGCTGCTGAGAGCTGCTGGAAGAAAAGATATCTGCTATCGATCGAAGAAAAGAAATAAAGTGTAAAAGTTTGCAGATAATTCCTAAAAACAAGGGCCCCCAAAGTGTTTACATTCTGTTCGGAATCGGCGCATAGCTGAGTAATTGGAAACGTTTGTGTGTCGTGAAAAAATCGATCTAAAATGAATGAAATTGATGCCCTGCGAGCCGAGGCGGAGCAGCTCAAAAATGCAATTCGCGATGCCCGGAAGGCTGCTTGTGACACATCGATTCTTCAGGCCACCAGTCAGCTGGAAGCCGTTGGGCGGATCCAGCTTCGAACACGGCGTACGTTGCGGGGCCATTTGGCCAAGATCTACGCCATGCACTGGGGAAGTGACTCGCGGTACCTGGTGTCTGCGTCACAAGACGGCAAGCTGATAGTATGGGATTCACACACCACCAACAAGGTTCACGCGATTCCACTGCGATCTTCCTGGGTTATGACGTGTGCGTACGCTCCGTCTGGGAATTACGTTGCGTGTGGTGGTCTGGATAACATTTGCTCCATATATAATCTCAAAACTCGCGAAGGTAATGTGCGGATCGCTCGAGAGCTGGGAGGTCACACCGGGTACCTATCGTGCTGCCGATTCTTGGACGATAATCAAATCGTCACCAGCTCCGGTGATATGTCCTGTGCTCTGTGGGACATCGAAACCGGTCAGCAGTCTACGTCCTTCCAAGGTCATACCGGTGACGTGATGGCCCTTTCGTTAGCGTCCCAGAGTAAACTGTTTGTATCGGGGGCGTGCGACGCTACTGCCAAACTGTGGGACATCCGCGAAGGCCAGTGTAAGCAGACATTCCCAGGTCACGAGAGCGACATCAATGCGGTTGCGTTCTTCCCGAGTGGACAGGCTTTCGCTACCGGTTCCGACGATGCAACCTGTCGACTGTTTGACATTCGTGCCGATCAGGAACTGGCAATGTACTCGCATGATAACATCATCTGCGGTATCACGTCGGTGGCGTTCTCCAAATCGGGCCGGCTTCTGTTGGCTGGGTACGATGACTTCAACTGCAACGTGTGGGATACGATGAAGGCGGAACGGGCAGGAATCTTAGCCGGACACGATAACCGAGTGTCGTGCTTAGGAGTGACAGATAATGGAATGGCGGTAGCAACTGGTTCATGGGACTCGTTCCTGCGTGTGTGGAATTAGGTGAGTTCATATTTTTTACATACACTCTAAAATGTAGAAATCACAAAATCCTTTTTAAATAATTTAAATTTCTTTGCTCCAATTTTAATCATAAAAATTTTTAATTATTTTTTTTCGAATTATGATAAACTTTATACGCGACCATTAGATGATTTGATACAGAAATTTGACCATCGCTTATCAGTTCAATGCTATTTTTTATTTATATTAGTTACCTCGACCTAATTATTGACAACGTATAGAATCACGTCTATTTGAATTGGGGGATTTTGCCTGTCACGTTTTGATTGTATTTTGCGTTGTTTAACCCGTTCGTATAGTGATCCGCAGTGTATATGAGGATCGTATGTTAATATTGCACTTCCTATCAACTGAGATTCACTTTAAATGCTTCGCAAAGGAGAATCTCATGACAAATTGATCTGTTTAGTGTTAATGAGTTACAGGATACAACGGCGTCCACAACTATATTCTGTTTCAGCCATAAAGACGATGTTCAGCTCAGTAGTGCCTTCTTCGTACGAGTTGATTTTCCTCTTCTTATTGGCATTACATCCCCCACTGGGACACTGCCGCCTACCATAGTATTTATTCGCATAGCACTTCTACATTTTTAACTGCAAGGTTTCTAAGCCAAGTTACCATGTTTGCATTTGTATTTCATGAGGCTAACCCAATGATACCTTTATGCCCAGGGAAATCGAGAAAATAAAATTTCCAACCCGAAAATTTCCTAGAACGAATCGGGAATCCAGCCACCTTCAGCATGGTCTTGCTTCGTAACCGCGCATCTTACCACACGGCAAAGGAAGGCCTGAGGTGATTAAAATATTTGAATAAATATACCAATCAAATCTATTTAAAATGTAGTGAACGTTAGTGGATCTTTGTTCCGCAAAAAACGTTTTGCCATCTTCTAAAGAATTCCTGCAGAATTTCCGAAGCTATTCTTGGTGAAATCTAGGAATTTATTCGGGAAATAAATTAGGGATTGCTTTGTAAATTCTTTTGAGTATTCGCTCGGAAAATCTTTAGGAATATATTAAAACATATTAAATTTCAAAGCAATTCCTGAAGGAACTTCCAAAGGAATTTCGGGGTCAATTTTTGCAAGGAATTATTCAAAGCAATCACTAACAGAGTGTCCATAAGAATGTTAATTTTTTAAATTATTTCTGGAGGAATTTCCAAGATAAAAACCGTAAAGAATTCCCGGAGGAATTTTAAAACGAATTTCCGGACGATTTTTCGTATGATTTCTTTAAGAAATTCCCGAAAGGGAACCTGAACGGATTTAAAAAAAAAAGTTTGGAGTTATTTGTGAAGGATTTTTGCTAAAAGAATTCTTGAAAGAATAGCCGAAGGATTCCCGAATGGATTTTTCAAAGGAGTTTCTAAAGGTATTCTCGAAATATTTCCAAAGAATTCCTAAAAGCAAAATATCCTGGAAAACTCCTCCAGGTGTTTTCTAAAGTTTTCCTCAAGATACTTCTGAATGAGTTCCTAAAAAATCCCAAAGAATTAAAAAAATATATATCCTAAGCATTTTCCGAAGGTTTCTACAGGAAAGCAGTAATAGAACGCTAGTGGCGCTGTAACCATTGAAATTATTCTGCCAAAATATGCTTGAATAATCTTAATAGCCTATTCAGATTACGATTAGATTATTTATCGTAATAAATATCAAGTTAAAGCGGAGAAAGGAAATTGAATGTATGGGGATGGCATCAGGTTGTTGTTCATCATTATATTTATGATCATAAATGGCGTAATCTGAATACGCTATGACTTGGTCGTTTGACACTTGTAGTACCGGTACCTTGACTGCTAGGTCCAAGCAAACTAGATGTTGGTCACGCGAACAGGTATAAGGACGTTAGGCATAAAGGATATTAGCATTAGAATTGCGCATTTCGCACAGATTCGTAGGTGTTACAAGCCAAGACTATTGTATGAGAGTAACATCACTTTCATCCGTTACCACAGATGTTGATTTGGGACTAATCACTATCTCTTAGATGGAAGTAATGCACTCTCCAATAGTCGAGATCTGTCCTGGCCACGTCTTTCGGTTGTTAACAAGAATCACCTCAGTCTTGTGGTGAGCCAGTTCTAACTTCCTGGATCTCATCCACTCCTCCACAATTGCGATCGAGTGGGCTGCAGTAACACCGGACCCAGTATGGAACCTTGCGGAACCCCTAAGGTTATGTCAACGCACTTCCGACCCGCCTCCGTGTCGTATACCAGTACTCGATTCTGGAAGTAGCTTCCGAGAATCTTGTACAGGTACTCGGGAATTCCAAGATGCAGGAGCGCATCTGCAATAGCTGGCCAATTGGCACTATTGAAAGCATTCCTCACGTCGAGAGTCACTACTGCACAATAGCGAACTCCCCTCCTCTTACGCTGGATAGCTATCTCCGCGGATTTGGTAACCGACAAGATAGCGTCTACGGTCGACTTACCCTTTCGGAAGCCAAACTGGTTACTCGATAGACCTTCCGCACCCTCCGTGCGTATCAACAACCTGTTGAGGATGATCTTCTCGAGCACCTTCCCCGCCGTATCAAGCAGGCGTATTGGTCTATATGCCGACGGATCCCTCTGTCCGCCTTTTCCATGCTTCACACGCTATGTTTAAAGGCAACTATTATGCAAAGTGAATGCACCTCGGATGTTAAGCCGTTAGATCATAGTTTTTGACCTCTAGTTTAAGGATCTGCATCGATTAAAATATTTCATCGGTGAAATTTTGACTTTTTTACTATTTAAGGTAATATTTTTAACCTAAAAACCTTTTCTGATTTTTTAAATTTTTTTGAAACAAGTTATATAAAATCCAACCACTACTTTTTTTTTCCTGATGCTTTAAGAAACATTTTCATATAAAAACATTTTTCATATGATTAAAATAGTAGAAGTTATATTAAAATTACTGCCAGTCCTAAATGTTCTTACAGTTTATTATGAATAGGTCTGTAGCCTTTCTTAGCCGTGCGGTAAGATGCACAGCTACACTGCAAGACCATGCTAAAAGTGGCTAGGTTCGATTCCCGGTCTGGTCTAGAAAATATTCTCACCTTCCCTGGGCATAAAGTATCATCGTAGCCCATGATATACGAATGCGAAAATGGTAGCTTGGACTAGAAACCTCGCAGTTAGTAACTATGGAAGTGCTAAATGAACACTAAGCTCCGAGGCGGCATATGTCAGAGTGGTTGATGTAATGCCAATAAGAAGAAGTATTATTGAATTTAAGAACATAATATCACTCTTTGACATTTCAAATAAAAAAAAATTAAAACTACGAACTAGTTCAAAGTAGTATTTATGTATGTTCTGTATTTCAAACTTGATTGAACCTCAATGGACGTCTGCATTATGTAACCACTGTTATATGCTCCCACCGTGGATAACAGTTTACTTGCATACTGTTCGTGGTTATCTGGCATTTTGTAGTTTTGGTAGATAGTATAGAAATTTCTGTGGATGGCTGTTGCTCCGTATACTTTGGATGTTGTTTGCTCCGTATACTTTGTAAGGCCTCCCTGTGATGCGCTCTATTCAAGAACATGGAATTTCAAAATAAGAAATTTTTCGGTGATTGGTAGCCCGGCTGCTATTCAACTGTAACAAAAATCTCGTATGGCGTCTGAATAGAAGTCCAACAATGTTACACTAAAACAGCAATCAACTACCTGTGGTAGACTCTACAATACCTTGTAATAACCATTGCATTATTTTCTTTTCAAAACACCCCGTTTAACAGTAGCGCCCAGTGAAACCAGCGCCCAGTGAAACCAAGTTGAGCGTGATGAGTTGCGTTGACCTCTGATGTCCAGACTTCAGATTTGTCTGGATGTTTTTTTTGCTACAGGGCCGAAGATTTGGTAGACCAATCCCACCAGCTAATGTAGCGCTGGAGGAGGGGTTTTGTCTAAAATTGTGTCATAGTCTCCTCCTTCCAGAAAATGATTATGAACACAATTGAAATATAATTCCTTGACCTGTTCAGCGTTAAATTCTGTTTCTATGGTAACAAGTGGTGCAGGGTTGCTGTTTTTTTAATAAACACGTATGAGATATGCAGTTACACAAGAATTCGCTATCGAAAAATGAAATATATGTTCGGTGTCAACAGTATTTTTAGTATAACTTCTGCTACTTTCATCATATGAAAATTGTTTTTATATGAAAATTTTCCTTGAAGTGTCAGGAAAAAAATGTGGTGCCTGGATTTTATATAACTTGCTTGAAAAAATTTGAAAAAAATCAGAATAGATTTTTAGGTTAAAAATATCCCCTTAAATGGTAAAAAAGTCAAATTTTCACCGATGAAATATTTCAATCGACACGGATCCTTAAACTAGAGGTCAAAAACTATGACCTAACGGCTTAACATCCGAGGTGCATTCACTTTGCATAATAGTTGCCTTTAAACATAGCGTGCTTCAGGGAAAACTCCCTCGTCCAGGCATCTCTGCATGACAGATCTGAACATCTCGGGAGCCTCAGCAATGGCCGCTTTGATGACCAGGTTCGGAATACCATCCTGTCCTGGCGCCTTACCTACACTAAGGGACTGTGCAATCCCCGCAAGTTCCGCCACAGTTACTCTTCCCTCGTCGGCCACCCTGGCCCCTGGCAGCTTCACAAAGGGAGGCCAGGGACTTGGGTTGTGACGTGACGTGGGAAGAGCCCCGCGATGATCCTCTCCAGCATCTCTGGAGACCGCTCTGTAGGGGCCACCGCCCCATGTGTCTTGGCCATTACGACCCTATAGGCGTCACCCCATGGATTCGCGTTGGCACTTTGACACAGGCCCTCGAAGCAGGCTTTTTTGCTTGATCTAATATCAGTCTTCAGAACGGCTCTTGCAGCCACGAACGCCACCCGTCGTTCAACACGCTCCTCCTCTGTGCGTGCTCGCTGCATCCGCCTCCTTGCCCGTAGGCAGGCGCGGCGCAGGTTCGCAATTGCTTTAGTCCACCAGCAATCCGGTGGCCTCCCATTCCTAGGGTGGACTTTCCTAGGCATGGTGGCATCGCATGCACGCGAGAGTACTGTTACCAGCTGCTCGCCGCTCAGACCGAGAGTATTGTGCTCGCGGCGGAGCGCTTCCTTAAACACCTCGTCGTCGAAGTATGATGTCTTCCACATACGAGGGCTAGTCGATACTGTTGGTCGTATAGTCGATACTGTAGCGAACCGCCAGGTGGTCGCTGTGAGTGTAGCCATCATCTACCCTCCAGTTCGAAATACTAGTTTGGCCAGGGCTCCAGAACGTAACGTCGATAATCGACTCGGCCCGGTTCCAGCTGTAGGTACTTTTGGTACCGACGTTAGCCAAGTCCACATCCAACATGGCCAGTGATTCCAGCAGGATCTGCCCCCGTTGATTCGTGGATCGGCTTCCCCATTCCACGGCCCAAGCGTTGAAGTCCCCCGCTATCACCACCGGCCTACGCCCCATCAAGTTAGCCGTCAAACAATCTAGCATTCGACCGAACTGCTCGATCGACCATCGAGGAGGCGCATAGCAGCTGCAGAAGAAGACCCCGTTGATTTTGGCAATGACGAAGCCCTCGTGTGTCGAAGATATCAACTCTTGGACTGGGTATTTCCCCGTTGTCCATATCGCCGCCATTTTAGACCCATCGGTGACCCAATTACCGTTCCTGGCGGGTACCCGGTAAGGATCTGCTATGATGGCGATATCCGTCCCCCATTCAGTAACTGTCTGACACAGCAGTTGCTGGGCAGCATCACAGTGGTTCAGGTTTAGCTGCGTTACCTGCACTGTGATTTTGCAGCACGCATAAACGCCGGGCACTTCGAACCTCCCATGGGGTGCTTGCTGGAACAGATCAAACAGTTGGGAGGGTTCGTGCAGCATTGTGCCTTATGTATGTCCCTCCAATCCGCAGCGTCGACAGAGCTTGCTTCTGTCAGGGCCTTTACAGTCCTATTGCTTGTGCCCCGGTTCCAGGCACTTGAAGCAAACTTCGGGTTGCTCATATATGCCCACAGGGCATACCGACCACCCCACCTTGACGCTCCCTAACTTGACTACCTTGCACGCGTCCGCTGCAGATAGCCGAACCAATGCTACATGTGTCCCTGCCGGACCTTTCCGTAGCCGAACGACTGCGGTGGACGCCTCCTTCACACTGTCGCCGCAGTGCCGTGACGAGTTCTTCGACTTCGGTGATCTCGTCCAGGTCTTTAACCCTTAGATTCACCTCCGTCGTGAGTGCCCTCACCTTGACCGTCTCGCCTAGGACTTCCTCCGCCAACTTCTTGTAGACGGCGCCCTTTTGCGAGACGCCCCGCTTTAGCTCGAGGATCATCTCGCCCATCCGGATACGTCTTATTCGACGTACGTCGGCGCCGAGTTCACCGAGCTTGACGTCACTTCTCATCGCCTTCAAGACGTCCGAGTACTTAGCCTCGTCCGTTTTGATGACTAGGACATCGCCCCTGGAGCGATTGGCGCCTACCCTAGACTTCTTGCTACCCTCATTCGCCTGGGCCTTCTTTTCGGCCCTTGACGTCTTCGGTTTCCTCTTGTTCTTCACCAGGGTCCAGGAGGCGTCATCCGTCTATAACCTCTACCGGCGGAGCCTGGGAGATGGTTAAGTGACCCACGCTGGCGCTGCGCACTGAGCTGCCGACTATTGCCTCTGGCCTCCTAGGCGGAGACCTGAACAACGCACCTCTTGCGAAGGGGTTGTCGCCTACACTACTACCACTAATTGAAGAATTGACTTGGTTTTCAATTTTGGTCCCACGAGTTGCTCGGGAAAATAGGTCCACCACGCCAGAGCCCAGCATGACGCGGTAAGGGACAATTACTGTGGAGGGTGCCCAGGTACCCCACAGGCTCTGTTAAAGGCCTAGCTCATCATTTCACCCCCCTGGCATCCCCTCGGCACGGGTCCGCAGTCCGCACCCACTCACTCTAGCTGATGTCAGAAGGACAACAGTGCCCAGGCTGCACTACCAGCTAAGTACGCAACCCTTAGCTGGCGGTCAATTGTCATCGGAAGACCCGTGGAAGCGTGAGATTGGAACTTGTGAGGACCAGAGCTGTGTAGGTCGCTCCTTCCCAGATGTCAACTCACCATTTCGCAGCCCTACGTATGTATGTATGTGTGTGTGTGTGTGTGTGTGTGTGTGTGTGTGTGTGTGTGTGTGTGTGTGTGTGTGTGTGTGTGTGTGTGTGTAAAATTTTGTAGACAAACTTTTTGGAACTTAGCATTACCCGATTTACTCGCAACAAGTTGCATTCGACGGGGAATGCGGTCCCATTGTTTGCTATTGAAAATTGGCCCGATCGGACATTGCATTTCAAAATTATCCCCACTTGGAAAAAAATTTCAAAATCAAAAAAAAAAATTTCAAGAATGATGGGAATGCATAGTAATTAATGCAAAAACATGCAAAATGATAGAATATATGCGATCTATTCCCCTAAAGTGCTTTTTTGACCTTTCTTATGTGATTTTTTCAGTACATTTTACGATGCACGAGAAAGGCATCATCGCCGCTAGGTGGATTAATCTGTTTTTTTTTTTAATTCTGGTCTAACAGGAATATATTTTTTTAAAACAATTTTGTTTTTTTTTTCTATTTGGTATAATCAATAAACGCTTTGTAAACATTTGATTAATTAGGCTGGATGTACCAGTCGTGGCCATAGCACCAGTTGTCGCACTAGTGCTTTATATGCCAAATGGCTAATCAAATCACCACAAAACAAGTGGTCCCTATTTGGCCAATTCCATAAGAAAACAATGGGATTTGCCAAATAAGGAACCAAAATTAAGAATAGTGCCACAACTGGTGCATGCGTTCCTATTATGGATTAATCAATTTTGAGGATTAGGGTAATTCGCCAAATGTTGAACGACTAATTTCTTCGCCCAATGTTGAACGCACATGCATTTCTTATGGGAGTTCAACAATAGGCGACAAAATTAGCCGTTCAACATTTGGCGGTTTCCCCTATAACCAATTTTATTGTGGTTTTCACAGCTGTTCTAAGGAGCAGGAAATAAAACCTATCGCTTGATATATAAAGTCGACCCGCATGCCTTTTACTTATTAAAAAAAAAAACAGTTGTTCTTATGTATGGCGACAATTGGTACACCCACCCTAATGGCAATGGAAGTGATTGGCATTAAAATTCTGAAAAATCCATTTTATTTGGACTTGACATTTTGCAACGCCAAGTTTGATACTTTGCCGAAAAAAATATAAAAGAAGACATGCGATGCAAGGCGGAGTAAGTAAATATTTTTGTGGTACATGAAAATTTACTATTTTCCGATTTTAAAATTTTCTGGGGAGGGCCACAAGTGGGTCTGGGGAGGGCCAGCCCCCCCTGCCCCCCTTATTTACGCCAATTCTACGTCTACATATATAGCTGTATATGTAGACGAGGAATCAGAAAGAATAAATTTTGGCTGTTACGCTCTTTTCAATTGTTGGTCTAGAAATCTCTTAACACACGTCTGTTCAAAGAACTCTGCAAAGAAATAAATGAAGATCACGAAGACCTTCTTTTCAACACTGCGGTACGTTGGTTAACAAAATGTAATGTTTTGAACTTAGGGATGATAATAAAATTTGCCTACGAAGTCAGTATAAAAATGATTTTTTTTTTGCCAATCTCAATAAAGAAAGATGGTAGAAAAGTCTAGCTTACCTATCAGACATTTCCCAAGCAATCAAAAAGTGCTTTAAAAGTACGTTTTTCGCTTAATAAGCTTGACTGAGCTGATAAAGCAAAAAGCGTACTTTTGAAGGAACTTTTGGTTACTTGGGTTTTGATCATTGAACTTGTAGCTACAGGATAGGAAAACCAATCTGATTCAGTTCAAAGACAATGTAGATCTCAAATTGAAGATTATGGATCAATTTGTTATTTTATTGAGCTGGCTCAAGCAGGCAATTCATTAGTTTTCGTTTTCGTTTACATTGGACGTGGTTAGCCTTCCCCTGAAATTCTGAAATAACATTTGGACATACTGAATGGATCATCATCTCGTGAGTTATTCGGTAAAAACAATCGAGCCAGTTGTAATGTGCAATATACGAATCGTACCTCAAAGTTGCGTAACAAGCTTTGAAGATTCTACGTTTGCTTATACCATCATACCTATGCGAGAATGGATTTTCAAACCAATGGTAGAAACAGGTTGGAAATCGAGGCCAATTTGATATTTCTTTTTTTTTTTTTTCCCTGTTGGGTATTTTAATCACTGCGACCATTTGTTAGATCTATTGTGATATATGCCCCATTTCATATAGCTTTGTCAAGTGGACGCATCATTGCTATGTAGAGCAATTGCATCACCTTGACTACCAGCGTCTTCCCAATACGGTATTATGGTTCTGATGAATCGCACTACCAAATTGGGACTTGTTCTCCAAACTTCAGAGGGTTCTATCAGCCCCTGTTGAAGAACTGTAATCTTTTTCTAAAATTGCCGGACAATGGCATAACAGATGTTCCGAGTCTTCCACATGTATACCGCAGAAGCGACATACATCATCTTGAAGTTTTCCTAGCAGCTTCAAGTGATAACGGCTCAGGCAATGGCCTGTTACAAGACCTGTATATGTGTTAAGATCTTTTTTGAAAGATCTAAGATTTTGCGAGTGATAAATACGTTTGGTGTGATGAAACGTTTAGACTGCCTCGCAATCAAGGTGTTCTTCCAAATGTCCTCTATTTTTGAATGTTCCCAAGATTTCAGTTCCATTCTAAGAGAACACGCAGATACACCACAAAAAGGTTCTGGACCTATGAATTGTCGAGATAAACCAAGTCTTGCCAGCATATCAGCTTGTTCGTTGCCTTCAATGCCACAATGACCAGGAACCCAATATAGGTTCACTTTGTTACGACTACCCAAGGTTTGGAGTGACTGAACACATTCCCAAACGAGTTTAGATGTGCATCTTGCTGATTTCAGAGCATTCAATGCTGCTTGACTATCAGACATTATGCAAATATTTGAATGCCTGTAATTTCGACGTATGCATAAATTAGAGCATTCAAGAATAGCCTGAACTTCAGCTTGGAAAACAGATGGCCACTTTCCCATGGGAATCGAAATATTCGTCCCTGGGCCAGTCACGCCTGCTCCAACTTGATTGTTCAGTTTTGAACCATCGGTGTAAAACACAATCGATCCTGAACGAAGATTTGGTCCACCATTTGTCCATGTGCTTCGCTCAAGATTAATTACATCAAAACATCGATAAAAGTTGTATCTTCTTCTCATCCAATCATCGTTGTTTGTGATCAGTGAGTTGATACTTATTTTGTTTAGAATACTAAGATGTCCTGTTAGGTCACCTTCGAAGAGGTTTGAATCTCTTTTGATCTTCAAAGCACTCTTCTCTGCTTCTAATTGAATAAATTGATCCAATGGTAGCACGTGGAGCAAAGCATCTAGTGCTGTGTTCGGCGTGCTTCTTATCGCACCAGTTATTGAAAGAGTATCTAATCTTTGAAGTTTTCCCAACTTCTTCTGTACCACCCTTTCTTTTGTTTTTGGCCACCATACTAATGCGGCATATGATATTCGGGGTTTCACAATCGCCGTATAAATCCATTGAATCATTTTTGGCTTAAGTCCCCACTTTTTACCGAACGTCGCCTTACTTATCCATAAAGCATTTGTAGCTTTGCTTAATGCTTCTTCAAGATGTAAGTTCCAATTCAGCTTACTGTCAAGTCGAACGCCAAGATGCTTGACTGAGTTTGAATGTTTCAAATCTGCTCCTTTCAGTTTTAATGTAGGTAAAGAATAATTTCTTCTCCTTGTAAACGCCACTAGTGTGGCCTTTGAAGGGTTTATGTTTAATCCTTCGTTTTCACACCATAATGTGATGAAATTTAGGGCAATTTGCATTCTATTAGAAATAACACAGTCATATTTTCCTCTCACCAATATAACTATATCATCTGCGAAGCCAATTATCTCGAAGCCTCGAGCCTCCAGTTGTTTGAGAAGATCGTCAACGATTAAAGACCACAATAGAGGTGATAGTACGCCTCCTTGAGGGCACCCTTTTACTGCTCTCACACTAATTGATGAGCTTCCAAGGTTTGCCGATATTTCTCGTTTTGATAACATCTCGCCAATCCAGTCAACAATGCATACATCGAAACCTCGTTTCAACATAGCATTCTTCATTGAACTGTGAGATGTGTTATCGAATGCTCCTTCAATGTCGAGGAACGCTGCAAGTGAAATTTCTTTTGCTGCAAAAGATCTTTCCAACTTTGTAACTAACTTGTGAAGCGCTGTTACTGAAGATTTACCCTCCTGATATGCAAACTGATTTTTGCTCAGAGGACTATTCGTTAAATAAGATGATTTTATGTGCTCATCTATTAGTTTTTCCATTATTTTTAGTATAATGGACGATAAGCTAATTGGTCTGAAGGATTTTGGGGATGATTTATCCTTCTTATTAGCTTTTGGGATAAATGTGACACGCACTCCCCGCCATGCAGTCGGAATATAGCCTAATATTAAGCTCGATTGGAACATCTTAGTCAGAACGGGTGTTAAGATTGCTTTTCCCTTCTGTAGTAGTACAGGAAAAATTCCATCCCTACCTGGAGATTTGAAGGGTTCAAGTGAATCAATCGCCCATTCAACTTTCTGTTCAGTGAATATTTCATTGGCCAGAATGCCAGCATTGCTCCTGGTGCAAATCATCCCAGTGACTTTATTCGTTTGTTGAATATCTCGCCTGGCTTCATTAACACCAGTTTGCATAACAGATGCATTCTGGTCCTCATGTGAATTGATGATAGAACACGGGAAGTGTGTTTGCATCATTACTTCTAATGTTTCATAAGTTGTCTTGGTAAAGGACCCGTCATCTTTTTTAATAGTCCCAAGACCATTTGTGTGATCTTTAGCAAGGACTTTCTGCAATCTAGCAGCTACTGGAGTACTTTCAATGTTTTCACAAGTGTGTATCCAATTTATCCTTTTAGATCTTCGAATTTCTCTATTGTAAGCAGTTAGGGATTCTTTGTATTGTTCCCACTGTTGTGTACGTTTAGCCCGGTTAAAGAGTTTCCGGGTTTTTTTCTTTTGTAAATTGGTATTCCACCAAGATACGTCTCTATTTGAAGAACGTTTCTTAGCAGCGCAGCTGACTTGAAAAGCTTTCAGTATCAAGCAAGAAAGTTGCTTAGAACTTTTTTCAAGTCCATGACTAGTATTTAATGAGGTGCTTAAGTTTTCCGCCTCACTAGCCAAGTTTGAGATATAATATTCCCAGTTAGTTTTCCTGGGATTTCTTTTGGTTTCTATGAGTTGATTTCCAGCCTCATATTCAAATAATATGTGCATGTGATCAGATAGAGATATTTCTTCTGATACATGCCAATTTTTGATTTTTTCCGAAAGTGTATGACTACACAAGGTTAAATCAAGAACTTCTTGCCTGATGGCATTTGAGAAAGTGGGTTTGTTCCCCCTGTTACATATATCTACATCATTTTTGCAATATAGTCGAACAGGTTTTCACCTCTTTGTTGATATCCGAACTAGCCCAAATAGTGTGATGAGCGTTTGCGTCACAACCGATAATGAAAGCTTTATTTTGCTTCCTGCAATATGAAATAAAAGCAGCTACTTCTGGTGGAGGCACATCGTCAGCATCTCCCGGAAAGTATGCTGAGGCGACAAATATTTCCGTTTTTCCACGAATTGTCGGTACCTCCATCATAACCGCAACAATATCTCGTTCAATAAACTCTGTAATTGGAAGCACTTTTGTTCTTCCATTCACCAAAATTGCAGCCCTGGGAGGTTGCTGTCCTGTTTTGTAAAATACTTTAGAAGTATTTGTAGGAATTCCCAATATTCTACTATTGTTCGTCCATGGCTCCTGAATTAACGCGATATCCAGTTTGCTCTCAGCAAATCTCTTACAAAGTACAGCTGTTGCTCCCTTTGCATGATGTAGATTCACTTGAATGAACTTGATTTTGCTATTTTGCATTTTTGTTATTTGGATATAAAACTAGCATAATTTGTAGTATGGCCAGAGATATTGGGGTTTTCCCCGTAATTGCGTACTCTTCAAAGTCCTGGGATATTTTTGTTCTGATTTACGAATCATTACATCATCACCAGTATCTTTAAATGTTTTGCTTAATCACGGTTAGCCCTATACTCTGGTCTTCCACTATCAATTTTATAGCTGATTCATTCCCAAAAATTTTATTATTATATAACATTGAATACACCACAATATAATAAAATATATAAAAATAAATAAATAAATAAGTATATAAATAAAAATAAATTATATGACAAAATTACAATAAGTAAATAATAAACTATAAAAATAAAACCAAAAAAAACAGGCTTAAATAAATAAGCAAGTGTCAAAGCAAACTAAAGGTAAAGTCAGATGGATGGTAAAATATAATAGTGATGTATTAAAAGTTATATTAATACCGGCATGAAGCTTTTATGATATTAACAGACACACAAAATTATCGGACACGCTACCTTGTAAGCTGGTGTGCTTGTATTTGAAGTACAAAAGGCACTGCTCGAAAATTTAATATTTGAATTAGAGAAGATAATGAAATAAATATACTTAAAATATACTTCTTGATTTCAGCAAAACATATTAAAAGGGCTGCCAATGGACTGGACTGATTGTCAATGGGGGCGTGACACTGAAAAGGTTAGGAACCACTGACTTATAGGTTCCCACTTCATAAGCGCAGATTGTGCCTGGGCGCTATATAGTAGGAAGCCATCTCCGCGATGCCGGGGAGCGTGTTCACCTCGTAAACCAGAGTATAGTAGAATTTGTCCCGACGGCATTCTGTGTTCTCCAAAGCTTGGACAACGGATTTCACTCAGTCCCAGGATCTCAAGCTTCATGTGGCGTGCCTCATTGGCAAGTTGTGCCAATTTACTCTGCTGGGCTAGGGTTAAAACGTTCCATGTCCCTATTCGTGTCCGTTGTTTTGCGCTAAGAGTCGTTGCCGTAAAATCAGTCCGTATTCTTTCATTATCGGATTTTCGAACAAATTGATGTTTCGGGAGCAGTAGGTTGTTCGCCCAAGGTTCCCTATTCACCGACTTTCATGTCGCGGAAGGTTAACAAGTCACGGAACACTATTTTCTTCATTTTTGCCTTTCTCGTACAACAAAGTTGTACCGAAAGGCTATCATTTTACTCCAAAATCGAACTTTTTATAGAAGTCTCGGAGACTCATGATGTTATATACCAATCGACTCAGCTCGTCGAACTGAACAAATGTCTGTCTGTCCGTGTGTATGTGTGTGTGTGTGCACACGAAAACCGAAAAACATTAGCCACTTTTTCATATAGTAATTCTTAACCGATTTTCTCGCAACAAGTTGCATTCGACAGGGGACAAAGCGGGTGTCTACTACCTGAAAAAACCCGGAAAACCTGGAATTATCAGGGAATTTTTCCGCACCTGGAAAAATCCTGGAATTATCAGGGAATTCCTGGCACAATCAGGGAGATTGTAAACCTGTGGTTAAACCTGAATCAGAGCATGTACCTCAGAGTTATACCCAAGACACGCAATTACCGCGTCAAGTATCTTCCACCACGGCATCGTCACTTGGACAATCCACGATGAATTCCTTTGCCCTTAAGAATCAAGTCACGGAAGCAGAAATCACGTGGTGCATGAATACGGTCATGAGTCATAAATCATTGCGTTCCTCCGAAAAGGACGTATGTATAATGAGCCGCATATTTCCAGACAGTGACATTGCAAAGAAGATGCAGCTAAAAAAGGACAAACTAGGATACATAATCATGTTTGGTATTGCACCATTCTTCAAAACAGAGCTGATAGATCACCTGAAAAAAGTAAGTTTTCTAGTAATTGGATTTGATGAGCCACTAAATAAAATTACCAAAAAACAACAAATGGACATGAAAGTACGCTACTGGGACGAAGCTTCCAATTTGACCGTAACCAAATATTAGACATCTGAGTTTCTTGGTCGTTCAAGGGCGACAGATCTTCTTTCGTCTTTTAAGAAGAGCTTAAACGACTTACTATTAGAGAGGATTCTCCAGGTGTCAATGGACGGCCCTAATGTCAACTGGGCTTTTCTAAAAGAGCTGAATTTGGATATGAAAGAACATACAGCGAAGCTCTTGGAACTTGGCAGTTGTGGCCTGCACATCGTTCACGGTGCTTTTAAAGATGGTGCACGTGCTGCCGATTGTAGTATCGAAACTTTTTTGTGTCTATAACTTATTTAAAGATGTTCCATTATATACTGAGTACTCATCTAGCTCGGTTTTTCCACTAAAATTTTGCGGTCATCGCTGGCTTGAAAACGCAGTGGTTGCACAACGAGGAATGGAAGTAGTCGCTTCCATCAACAAGTTCGTTGACGGCGTACGACGTGATAAGGCTGTTCCCACATGTAAATCCTTCCGTGACGTAACGAATGCACTATCTGACCCTTTGTTACTACCAAAGCTGGCCTTCTTCAAATCAGTAGCTGGTGAGCTGGAACCATTTCTAAGAGATTACCAGACCGATGAACCTATGGTTCCATTCTTATATTCTGATTTGTCTCGTACGGTGCTGAATCTGGCGGAGCGATTCATGAAACCAGAGAGTATGCAAAAGCTTTCTACTTTAACTTTGGAGGCTGTTAACGACAGTAAAAATCATTTAACCGTCAAGAATGTCGTCGTTGGTTTCGATGTCAAAAAGGAGCTCGGCAAATTGCGGAACACCAAGGAGAAGGATGTCTTACAATTTCGCGATAAATGCCGAACTTCTTTGAAGTCAATCGTCTGCAAGTTGTTGATCAGATCGCCGCTAACATATTCGCTCACCAAAGCATGCTCGTCGATCGATCCAGGTCTGATCATCTCAGACAAGGATCTAGCAAAGAAACGTATGGATAAACTTCTATTCATACTTACTAACCACGGACAAATTAGCGGGGTTCTGGCAGATAAGACAAACAGGCACGATCGATTGTACTAAAATGCGGCTCGTTTGAGAACTACAATCGAAAGAAAACCCGCGTAGATGTGTTGTGGCGAGATCTGCTAAATGATGAAAACAAAGAACTATCTACAATTATTAAAATTGTAAGCTGTTTATCTCATGGTAACTCGGCTGTAGAGAGGGGGTTTTCTGTAAACGCTGAATGTGAATACCTATTCGACAACATGCGGGAGGAATCGGTGATTGCACGCCGAACAGTATATGACGCGATTGCAGCAAAAGGTGGTATGGAAAATGTGGAAATTTCAAAATCTCTAATCTTGAGGGCTAAAAATGACCATTCGCTATACGTAGAAGAAATAAATCGTCGGAAGAAAGAGAAGGCTGATTAGCAAACCGAAACATCGCACAAAATGCAACGGAACAGGTAACCATTTTTAGTTCAGAAGTAGGAAATTAATTTCTTGGCAATTAATTATTGGGACAAATAATTTACTCAGAAAAAATATTTAAACAAAGTTTCACGTAATATTTCCAATGACGGTTTAACATCTAATAAAACAAAATATTGCGTAGGCAGAAGTCATCGCCACATGCTTGGCGTACAGTCAAATTGCAGCTAAATATGTGTTTCTCCGGCACACCACACCAGATCACATAGAAAGCTTTTCCCAGTTGTACGATTTATAATGAAGAACCAACAGCAGCGCTGCCAGAAGTCAAATTTAATGTTTTGCGCCATGACAAATGGTTTGAAATGATTTTCTTCTTGGTATACTCACTCGTTCTCCGCGCCCAGAGAACCAGCGTGAGCGTTGCCAGCTTTCTCCGTTTCTTCATATCATCCTCTTTCGCATGCGAAGCAAGATCTTCTATGCTGCGCAGGAGTCCAAACCGTTCGACGCGCTGCGAGAACAATCAACGACGCGACGTACTTTCGATTAGACTCGGTCGAAGTATCGGGCTGTGCTTCGCCGAAAGGCGCGCGCACGCTTTCGTTCTCATATCATACTCCGATGATTGGGAACAGTTTGTTTTTCTCTTTTCTCCTGATGAATATGCATCAAAAACAATATTGAATTAATGTTTGATTTTTCAAAAGAGACATCAAATAATGCTTTTTTACGAATACTCAGAATCAATCAATATAATATTATCAATATTAATAAGAAAACTAAATTCACTAAATTTGAAAAATTAAATAACTGGAAAACATTTCTTCTAAATGTGACTCATTGGTCGTCACAATCTGGGGTCGCATCAAACAATTATACTAATAATGGTTAATAACATTTCTTTCATAGCAACAAAATATGTAAGAGTTTAAATATTAGCGGCGATAAGTCCCGTGTACTCGGACGACTTGCGAGAGTATAAAATTTTAAGTGCATCCTAATTTAAAAGATTTTTGGAACAAAAGAGATTAATAAGTTGTTTATTGTTTTGTAAATCCTTTCTACATGATTTTTTCTCTTCTCTAATATTTGGTTGAGTTGTACAAGAAAAGATAGTAATATTAGATTAAACGCACAACTTTCATTCGAAACCACTCAGCTTGATACATTATTTTAGCAGGGTGGTAGAACAGGCGTACCAAAAGTCCACGAGACGCCCCTGCGAAAAGCTGAGGCAAGAGCCTTCCATTCAAAAAATCCAAAATATTAGAAGATGCTCAACGAGAAGCGGCCAAACTGGAAGAGGGAATTAAACTCTTGAAGAAGAAGTGATGAAATACATATTTTTTGTTTAATAAAATCATTTGAAAAATGTTTTTTGATATATTTGCTTGATTATTTAGCTCCTGAAATCTATATATAACATATTTATTTCCACCTGGAAATTATTGTAAATCACCTGGAAAAAACCTGGAAAAATCAGGGAATTTTGTTTTTTACAGTTGAGTAGACACCCTGAATAACCCTTCAAAAAATGTCCACAGCGAAAAAAAAAAATTCAATTTTTTTGGACATTTTTTTTTGTTTTTTCCCAATATAGCATGCATAAAATAGCAAACAACCATATACATATTGCCGGAATGGGCTCGATGAGTATTAGGCAGAAATCGATGTTTGGCGCCATTTTTGAATTCAAGATGGCCGACTTCCGGTTTGATAAAATCATTCCAAGAATTCCTCCGGGAGTTTTTTTTTTCCTGTTCGGGTGTGCCACTGCGACCAGTTATTAGATCTATTGTAGCGTTACCCGTATCCTTAGTGTTTAAGTGCATGTCGAATTACTCCATTACTATTGATAAGCAATGCAGTATCGGTTTCGATACAGTTGTTGTTTTGTTTTCTCAAGAGCACCATGACAAGGTCCCGCTATTTAGACCCTTCACAGAGAGCAATCCCATTGAAGGCGCACCCCTTATCAATAGGAAATCAATCCTGTCTTGAGAAAACAGAACAGTAATACTGTTTTTGGCCATGCATCGGAGCCCTAGCCACATCCTTGTCTTGCTTCTAGAATATCACCAGTAAAACTCTTAAAACCCGGGATTTAGCTCTGTCTGCAAGACCATTTCAAGCAAGAGAATTTGTTCAGTAATAAGAACTTCCGTGTGTTCCTCTCACTACCATTATTCACCAGTTCAAGAAGAGTTAGTACGTATTTAAACCCCTAACTCGATTTTTCCAGCAGTCAGTTCAGCCTAGGGATGGGTACCGAGGTTTTTTAACTAATTGCTTGAAAAGTTGTTTCCGCTGCATACAGTTTAGCCTCAAACCAGAGGAATTCGAGTCCTTCAACTGTCTGCAAGGTAACATTAATTATGTTTTATTTCTGAGACTGCTGTTGGTAGCGAGGACTAAATACGATGAATCCTTAATTACCACAACTTATTGCCCTAGCTAGAAAAACGAATTAGGCTAGGGCTCTGTTTGGTAGATCTTACACCGCAACACACTACGTCAAAGTGATCTACCGTGTTACGGGCAGTTCCTCCGAGTGCTCTTCAAAGAAATTCCTCTTGAAATTCCTTAAACGAATTTATCAATAAGTTCCTCAAAGGAATTACTCCGGAAGTTCCTGAAAGGTTTTGCTCAGGGAGTTATACAAAGGTATTCCTCCGAAAGTTCTTCGAAGGAACCCAACAAACATTGGAAGCTGATAGAGTGCTTATAGCATAGACAAACTTTAAATTAAAAAATTTACGATTGCCGAGAATCCAACAGCCGGAATCTCGGCAATAATTTCGACGATTCTCGACAAAAATTTTACCGAGATTTCGGAAAACTTCATCGGTAATCGTTACCGAGATCTCGGTAAAAAGTCAACTTTGTCGAATTTCGATTAAATTATGAGGAAATTTCGGTAAGAGAATCGCCGAATTTCGGTAAAAAATACCGATATCTCGGCGAAAATGTTGCTGAGGTCGACAAACTAATTTAAGTGTGTAGCATAGAATACAACCCTTGCACAAATCATAGATGGAGTTGCAGTGATAAGCATACCCACGGTCATTGTAAATCTGTCACAATCGACAATTAAGCGGACCTCTGGCCACGTCCTCACAAGTATTTCATACATATAATAGCCCTGTTTGTCTGACCCGTAACGCTGGGTAGACACCTTTACGTGGTGTGTTACGGGGTAAGATCTACCACGGTTACATTGCCAGCTACAGGAAAATCCTGACCCAACGAATACCTTCCTCATTATCCAACTCCGTGGTACTTATGAGGGTGTCGCTAAGTCGGTGCACACAAAAAAAAATCGTTGGTGAAATTAAAAGAATCGTTGGTAAAATTAAGAAAATCAGTTAGTGATAATAATCCTATATAATTATTCTTCAATTTGTCAAATTAAAGTTTTTTTTTGTATCAAAAAGCGTTTGATTTTATTTCATTTTCTAATGTTATTTTATTTTCATATGGCTTTGAATAACTTTATCTCTAGTAGTTTGTTGTATTTCTTTACGTTTTCTGTCATTTTCCACTTCGCCTTTGGTATGTTTTTCCGTACTGCGGCCAACTCTTTTCTTTCTTGGGGCGGCGTAGGTGCGGTTCTGCGGTGCGGCGTCCATTGATCAGCATCGTTAACCAGTCATCCAATATTAAAAATGCTTCCCGTCGGTTGTTCAGAAACGATCGAGGACTTCATGAAGTTGGTTTGCGAAAACTGTGCTTCATTGGAATGGTCATTTTACTGGAAAATTAATGAACAATGTATACTAATCGATCAAATCAAGGTCATCATTTTTGAAAACTCACCTTGTCCATTGGGAATCAGTTCCGGTCGATTAAATAGATGAATTTATTTCGCGCAGCCATTTCACCAAAATGCTCATAAAGGGTGGAAAATACTCGCAAGCTCAGTTGAGCGTTTATTCAGTTGCCAGAAAACTTATTTTTCAATGCAAGTGTTGCCAAATTTTAGGAAAATAGCAAATTCGTTTGAGATCTTTCAAACTTTTAATAGAAAAGTGCCAACATTCAAAATCACAGTTTTCGGTTACAAAATTCGTACTGAGATTGAATGTTTTATTTTCAAATTGATTATTTTACTACTCAAAAATACCAAAACTGATCAACTTTCAAATTAAAAGTACAAACCTCTTAAAAGCACAATTATTTTTTTCTCTGTGTGGCCTCTCGTTAAATAAGTACCCTCATCAACACTTCCTTCCTCTCCCTAGTTACGGTAAAGATAGACGTGGCCAGGAGTAGTAATCCTCATGCTTTTGTTATTTTTGTTTAAGACTGGAATCAAGGATTACTCCCTTCTTGATTTCTGATAGCATTCTAGATAAGGATCTCAAAAGTAAAACATGAGTATCACTAGTGTCCAATCTCCGAATTACACCGTAACAATGCTAATGCTAATATATAATAGCCCTGTTTGTCTGTCCGGTGACTAGCCAACCAGACGCAGCACGCGGGGAAATTCTCACAAAAAAAAAATGACGCTTCATTTTTTTTTTACTATCAGATGCAGAAAACAAAAACAAGATGAAAAAAATCACAGACAACAGACGTTGAAAACTTCAACTAGTTATTTTATAATAGTCCTATCATCTGCTTAAGACAGCGCTCGGAACCGAAACAGCTTTCACAGATGAAGGAGAGAAAGTGAATGGCAAATATATTTATTTGTTTGAATTATTGTTATGTTATATGCAATAAAAATATCTATAAAGTAGCATTGAACTGCGATATCAGAATGTAAGCACTTCCACCAAAAGGAGTTGGAATATATAAAGAAAGTAGCATGGGGTGATATCTTCACAGATATAAAAGGAGCAATTTAGGTACATGTAATTGGAACGAACAACTTACGACACTATATATGGCACAAAAATATGGAGGACCGTTGTAGGAAGTAAAATGAAGTAGAATAGACGATCAGACGATCATCATGTCCGGTTGTCAGCTTAAGCTTTTTCACCTGAAAGCTGATAGAGTGCTTATTAAACCTAAAATAGTTTTCTTCGACTAAAAAACTAACTTAACTTAACTTAATTACTCCGTGATTTCCTCTAAGGAATTCCTCCAGATGTTCTTCATAGGACTTCCTTCGGAAGTTCCTCAAAGGAGTTTCGAATGATGTTCCTCAGAGAAATCCTCCGGTAGTTCGTCATAGGAATTTCTCTGGAAGTTTCTCAAAGGATTTCCTCTGGAAGTTTCTCAAAGGAATTGCTCTGAAAGTTCCTCCAGGAACTCCTCCGAAAGTTTCTCCAGGAATTCTTTCGAAAGTTCCTCCAAGAATTCCTCCGGAAGTTCCTCCAGGAATTTCTCTTTGAGATTTTCCAGGAATTTCTCCGGAAGATATTCTAGGAATTCCTCCAGAAGTTCCTCCGAAGAATTCCTGGAGGAACTTCCGCAAGAATTCCTGGAGGAACTTCCGGAAGAATTCCTGGAGGAAATTCTGGGAAAATTCCTCCAGGAAATCCTCCAGAAGCTCTTCCAATTAAAACTTTTAGCAATTAAAGCTACCGGGTAACTCTAGCTAGATACAAATAAAAAATTCACTGTTACAGTTTCCAGTACACTAATCCGCACTTTCTCTATCGTGTTTTGTTTCAGGACTTGCATCGGCATCTGGAAGGATGAGCGCACAGCACCAAAATTCATCACTAACCAATAGCATCCGATAGCGAAATCAACCACAGAACCAACGAATGAAATGAGGGAGCAGAAGCACATTCACGCGATAGCCATGTTGTACTATTTTTTTCACATTCAAACCCACAGTCGTCCAACCATCAAGTACGGCTCACGCCAGACTGTCGGACAACCGGAACGTCGCTAGTTAGTTAGTCAGTTAAACCGCGCCGCGCGCAACTACCTATTTCCAGCGTCATCAATGGCGTGCAGTAGATCAATGGGGCAGCTTTTTTTCTCTCGTACGTGGAAAAAAGCAACGGCTGCTCGGTGGTGTGTTCTGGAAAAGCAGCTTGAACGCACAATGTTCGCGTAAGCCAAAAGTTTGTTAACAGTGTAGACAGTAAGTGCCTTCAGATTGTTATAAGCACACCCCATTTTTTATTCATCTTTTTTAAAGCCTTTATATACAGCAACACTAAACGGAACCCCCCTAAACACAGTACACGCATACGAGGTTAATTTGGTTATGATGAAAAGCGTAGAAAACAAAATAGTAATATGTCTGAAACGTTGAGGCAAGATTGAAGCAAGTGAATTCAATCCGTACAGCAACGCGGACAGTTATAGGTCTATTATTTAAGAAAGTATCATTTCACTACTTGTTATAATCTGTCATGCTTGTGAAACAGAAACACCTTGATTGGATAGAAAGGAGGAACTTTCAAATTGTATGTTTTCTTCGCCCACCCAAGTTTAGGTTTTATTTTATTTAGAGAGAAACAAATGTCCTATACGTTAATCGACCGGCGTCGGTTCAAATAGACCGTTAGATGGGCACTCGTTTATGAAGGTCAAAGCAACTGTAACTGAGCAGAAAGATTGAAATGGAACGCACAATTTCCAGAAGGCATAAGCTTTGTTTAATTTATTACTTATTTTTTCTAACGAAGAAAACTACTAAAAAGCAAAAATTTTAGCATTAGAAGATAAATTGGGAAATTTATGAAACTTCTACTGTGAGTGACCGAATCATAATAAAAAAACAAATTCGCAATTTTTAAACCATTTAGAAAAAAAAATCATAAATCTAAAAGTCGGAAAACTGGGAAGCGAGAGTGTGACGAAAACTAGATGAAGAAGCTTTTAATTATTTGATAAATATATTTCTAGGTCGGAAAAAGAAGATCGTCAGAGTGCTAATTTGGTTTGCTTGGTAGAAAAAATGAGAAACCGCCTTTATCTATTTGATCGGAAGTCGTTGTGTGTAAATCATGGCTAGGCATGCATGCGCTGTTGCTGACTAAATTAACGAACGGTGTGAAATTCATTGAAAGAGATGCAATGAGGTGTACGTTCGCTTGTGACGTTGTTGCTGGTGCCGGAGGGTGGATGTGTGTTAGTGTGCTATTGGGTGGCTTAAAGTTGGGAGAAGCATGAATAGTTTGCTGCCATGAGTCACGACGGAGATGATGGCAATTACTGCGGCGATGATGGTTTGAATTATCTTATCATCACGAATCGAACTCGGGAGAAGTGCATCGGTAGTATAGAACGTTGGAAATATTTTAGCAGATAGCGCTGTAAGGCCACTTCTCACGGATCGACGGCATGTAAGTACGATCTTTTATTTACAGGGTTTTGTTAATTATTTTATTAGATGCTGATTAGGAATCATGATGTTGACTGTGTCTCTTCAGTATTATCATTAACGCAAATTATTATGGTGTTCAAGAAAACTTGAGCATAATATTTATGAAACATTTCACTCTAAATCTAATGAATTTACATATTTATTTTTTATTTATTGCTCGTCAAACAATACGTAGAACACATTATCAATTATTGCATTATATATAACTTATTTTATTGTATAATTTTAAATGACTATTTTGTATCAGTAATTACCTCGAAAATCTAGAGAAGAAAGTTTTTCTTAGAACATTCCTCATCATTGTTATGTCGACTGATTCACAATAGCTATTATAGCAGGAAATTATATTGATAAGCCCATTTTTTGCATAGTTATTTCTTATGTTAATATAAGACAGATATCTATTCCTTAATTGACGAGTGGGAGCATACAAATTCAGATTTTCAAAAACGACTGTACTATCTATGTACTTTCTGTGATTCAACATCGTTAATAATGGATGCTTACTTACTCATGGATCGTGTACACCTCCGGTGGTGCAAAGGGCCGACTTGAAAGATCTCCATTCTGAGCGTTGTCCAGCTATCACTTTAACCTGTAGCCAGGTTAGATTTCGGAAGACTTCTTTTATTTCTTTATTGAGGCTTCGCTGCCATGAGCTTCTGAGTCTGCCTCTGCTGCGATGTCCCGCTTCAGATTTCGATTCCGCCCCTACGTAGAGTGTGGCCGACCCAGCTTCACTTCCGATCCCGAATTTCTGTTGCTATCGGCCTCTGGTGACAACAACGATGGAGCTCGTTGTTTAAGATCCAGTTGCTCTTGATCTGGTTTTGTTGTAGTTTTTTTTCAGAACTACAATTTTATGGATGAAAAGATTGAACCGAGACAAATGTTAATCAAAGTGCAAATCATCCAAATCATCGTCGTTTGGCGACATCAAAAAGTTGGCTTCGGCAGCAGAATTACAAGTGCGTGTCGGAAGGAACGCAGCAAAAAATGTATTTGCATTGATGGCATTATAGAGCAATCAACCAACTAAAATCATAATCTTAAGAGGAAATTTCACATGACTGCCACTGATGTCATTTAAGCAAATAAATTTTCAGAGAGAAAATTTCACTTGGCTGCTACGGACGCCATCCACATGAATAAATGTTTCAAGCGTCACGTACTGTAAAGTCGAGCCAAGTACGAGACACTGAAGACGCCCTTACTGTTGAGGTCAAAATACGTATCTTTGAAAGGTACAATAGGTACAAAGGTAGTGGAATTAAATGGAATAGTACAAACTCTATGACAAGTGAATACATTCCACTAAAAGCTTAAAATAATTTTCGTATTTTCAAGCGTTTTCTTCCGACACGCGCTCTTGATTCTGCTACCGACGGAAATATGCTGGCGTCACTAATGTCGTTTTCGGTTATTGCTTTAGCGAACCTAGGTTTGTCCTAGATCTGCCCTAACAGGTCTGAGGTTCGCTCTGAGAAATTTACGAGATCCAACCCATGTTTACATGCAGTACTGATATTTACATTTAGTTTATTTTGTAATTTCGTGAGAAATATGGTGAAGTATAATTATATGAGCTGAGCAGTGAGAAAAGTTCATTAATCATGTTTATATAATTATTTCGGCATGAAATTTTTACTAAGAAAATAGAAATTCTAGACCAACATTTGAAAAGGGCGTAATAGCCAAAATTTATTCCATCTGATTCCTCGTATACATGTATGTGCTCTAAGAATCACTAAGATAGTTTATCGAAATATATTGGATTTGCAAAATTGTGGCTTGAGAGCTGCTTTCACTGATGATTGCTAATCGATGGTACTTTACGCCACCGTTGCAGAAATGTACTCTACTGCGCTGCTGCCACGACCGCCACAGACGCCATCGTAGCGAAACAAGC